>NC_135501.1:121481561-121822587 GCF_052857255.1 Amblyomma americanum | reverse complement strand
TACTTTTGTGGTCTTTTGTGATTCTACAGAGAGAGTCCACAAGAAGTTCAACTTTCATTTCTATGAAGTTTCTGGTCAGCTTTACTGATATGCACACAGTGTTTCACCGCTGATCGAGATGTGTGTCGGAAATATAAAAAATTAAAGGGCATTGTAATGCATTACAGCAGCTTTTCAGTTGCGACAAGTAGGCATTGCCATGAGTACCACTTACACGACCAATTGGGAAGCCGAGAGCAATTGTTATCTCTCTTGCTATAGCAATGCCTGAGCATGCACAAAGCAGTGCAGGGCAGCAGATACCATGGAAATCCTCTTCGAGCTTGCTCCAGGTGCCATTCACATGACTGATGGCTAAAAAACCTTGGTGCTCTTCGTGAAAACCACGACGCTTCTGCACACTTTCTGGATAGCAGCTTGGATGGCAGGGCCTGGTTAATCATTCCTCTATGCTCTGACTACAGTCAAATGAAAACTGGCTTCTGCATCTTTTGCAGACTATATACTGCTGCTGGGGGAAGTGTATGTAAATATTGTGCTGCATTTCACTAGCAACAGTAAAAACATTGCAACATTCAGAAACAACTGCTGCATTACTGAACTGCTTTTTAAGCTGTAAGCTCATGTTTAAATGGCTGCAGACATGTTTGAGTCCACTTGGAATTAAAATCCCACTGGCTTAGACAACTGGATTACTTGGTGGTACACATCTTCAAGAAGTAGCAGAATACATTGTACCAAGGACGAAGGTGACTACAGAAAGGCAATGACTCAGCTCAATCTTCAAATACCCACCGCCACACAAATCCCTCACAAAGCAGAGCAGGATTCCTGGTGGCAACTTCAGATGGGGACATTACGAAATCCTTATATCTATTCCTTGATGTATCCTGCGGAATACAATTCCCGCTGCACACTCCGCAATGATTCTAAAGCAAATTCTCAATCACATCCTATTCGAGTGCCCAAAGGACCCACCACCCTTGAGCTTCCAAATCTGAAATCAAAGTCAGTTCCAAAGTCAATTGGAGACTCCATTGCTCAGCCCTCACACGGAGATAAAACTCTGGATAGTGGGCTGGGCCCTAAGGTCGCCAAGAAGCATGGTCTTCAAGCCACCTAGCGCAGTTCACGAGAGCCCATGTCTAAGCCTCATCCCTTACCCTCTTTGTCATATGACATACAAAATTTGTTCCTCCTCCTGCATGCAAACGAAAAGTTCCGCGTAGTGTACATGCATATTTCACTTTTTAGTAACTGAGTGAAAGGAAAGTTGCTATGAACATTTGTGCGATCCCTGACAGCCAGTCCACTGCATTTAATAAATCTAAAAATCAAAGTTGAGCGGCTGGAGGCACTGTAAATGCATCTCTGGACAGTGCACATGAACTCTCCTACAGCTGGAAGTTTTAAACACATTGGATAGCTTTCATGTTATTTGTACAGGTTAAGAGCATTGCACACATTGCAGTTTATTTACACCAAGATTTAGCCTACTATGCGTGGTAAATTATTTATTTTAGGACAGAGAAAAAGATAGAAAGGTCATGCCAGTTTACATATGGTTGCATATATTTACAAAAAAAAATCTCAGGCTCCTCACGCTCGCATGCGGCAAAAGAGTGCAGTAACTGTAGTGCTGCCCCCCGCGCAATAACATCTATGCCAGGGCCACGTGAGTAATATGAAGCAGTGCTAAAGAACAAGGACTGGAGGAAATTACCTACATGCCAAGCGCCCACATGGTCCACCCCCACCTGGATTACCTGATGACTGCAACAACTTCATCTAGGGTGCACACTGCCCCACCAACATTAATACCTTTCTTACTGTTGAGTACGTGAGTGCAAGTATTTTGTTTTTACTAAATCAGTGGCCTTTCATCTTGGAGGAGGTCACGTACAGCACAGTTATTACTGTACAAGAAAATTGCTTGAATTTGGTCAAGGAGATATGAAGTGCAGTTAATCCATGCAACGATGTAGTCCTTCCGAGTGAAAGTACTGCTGTAAGGAGTTGTAATGATTTTTCAGCACCTATCTAGTGAGAGTAATCTGTGTGATGCGCTGGCATCTAAACAAAGCAGCGTGAAAATAAACAAGTCGTTTTTTACTTTACCGTCCACTTTTATGTGCACTGCAGTCGGCAATATTGTCAATAAGCTTGGTTGTACGTATGCATTAATAAGTTCTGCCTTAATAAGTTGTGCTAAAACTGACGAGGGAGCGGGACAAGTAGTAAAGAACACACATGTTCCTGTTGGCTAGTGAGCTACAGAAGGAATTATTTGAATCTCGAGTACAGGACAACTTTGCTCGTGCGGGCGCTGCGATATTCCCTTCGCACAAGGTGACGGCAAACAAAAACGCGTAATCATATCAATGCGGTTTGCGCTAGTGACATCCGCCTGCAGTGTCACCCCTACAACAGTCATGGGCAAGACTGTAAAGCAATCGCAGGCCTGAAGGATAAACATTTTTTCGTCAAGCAGCATGCCAACATCTCGCTGACCACTACTAATGAGTGAAGAGCTCACGCAGGTGAATAGAGCACGCAAACCTAGACTTACATGACGCACAGCATTCCGCGACGACTGGTTGAGGAACAGCAACTGGGAACAAGCACGACGGAGCACAGCCATGAGGTCACTAAATTCGTGTATTGACCACGCTGAAGCAGAACGGCACTTCATAATTTTTATGCCCTGAGGCAATAAACATCGCTTCAATAAAAAAAAGCAGAACGGCATCGAAGCGCGTGGCGCAACGCTCGTACGCGCCTATGCCACCTCTTTAAACCCACTGCTGGTGCTTGCTTTAACGGCTTGTTTCACCGAACTGCTGGGCGCCATCTTGTTTACTTAGTTGTCATAACATCAAACATTTTTGTTGGCATAAAATATTAATCTCGCTTAGTATTTTTTGCATTGATTCTATTTAGTTTGGGAATTGTTTATTGCAGTTCAGAACATTTTTGAGCGCGCAAAACAAAAATACACCGGAAACCCGTCACAAGCCGTCGTGGCCAATCGGCGGCCGGCGCGCTGTGCCGGCTGCATTTGGCGATGGCGCGTCTTGGCAGGTGGTATTTATTGGTTTCTTCCTCTGTCTCCGCCTGCCACGGTTGGCAAGGAGAGAAAGGGATATCTTTATCTCCACTTGTAGGGAAGACGTGGGAGAGGCCGTACTAAGATTGACAGAGGAGAAACGAAAATGACTAAGAATTAGCAAAAATGTACGTAAAAGAAGCGGTTGGAAAGAGAAATGGAATACAAATAGAATAACAACTATTATAAAAAACAGCCAGTTAACAGCACTGTTAACAGAACACTTTAAAGGACCAGCGCCAGGGCGCAGAAGACTGGGCCAAAGCAGACGAATCGAAAGCGCGCGATTGGCGGCATTCCAAAGTCTTCTCATTTCTTGCGGCGCAACTTCTTGTCGCAGGAACCCTTACCAAAACCGTGGCCTCGCGGGGTATAACGCCACGTCAACTGACAGACATCCGTGTTCTTGTTCTGCCGGAAAATTCAAGCGAAAGAGGGAGGCAGCGGCCCACACGCGCGGGTGCCCTCTCTGGGCGTCCGTGTTCCAATCCGCTGGCGGCTGTATTGTGTCTTAAGCTATATGGCGAGATTTTCCTGCCACTGTCGCGAAATGTTCAGCGAAGGCAATCAACGAAGTCTTAAAATATATATTTTCACATGTTATGATAAGCAGCACCTCACTGTGCTGCTACAAAACTGAAACAGTAAAACACGATATCGGAGTTTCCTTGAACATTTACGCAGACAAGTCATGCGGGCATATACACGCATGCTGCCTTTGTGATAGCGGGGTGGTCGCTACGAGTAATTTTCCTGCTTAGCGCGTTTAGGTTACTCTCACTACGTGTCGTAGGCGACGCATACACGTGTCCTAGGCCGTTTGTCCGCATGTGGCAGTGGTAGGAGAGGTAAAGTATGCTATAAGACAAGACGAACACATCCCGGCAGCCAGGGGGACACTGACTTTCGGTAGCACAATTTGTCGTACTCACGCCGACTGCAGTGCAGACGCTCGAGTGGCTGGCAACTTGCCGCCACCGTAGGCCCCGCTGGCTTCGTCGTTTGCGCATGACAACTTTCTGGGCTTTCAATGCCGCACTACTCTTGAGCATAATCTTCTTTCCCTCACGCCTTCAATTGCGAACTGAAGCGAAGAGGGCGCGCGAGCGGCACCTCTCCTCCTCGCCAGTTCTCGTTCGGAGAGCTACAGGTCTCGGGAAGCGAGTTGAAACCCGACTCGCGTGTGTGAATTAACACTATCTCGGTGGCCGTTGCCAGTCGACTGGAGCAACTCGCATCGCCTTCGCGAATAGCCAGATTGAACGCGATCTGTTGTTAGTGGCTAATTATTAATAAAATAACAATGGAAGGAAAAGATGTTGCTAGCGGCGGCATCTGCCATCGACACCCAGCTGAAGCACTTGAGCTGCGACTAGCAGGAATAAAAGGACAGAGAGAGGGAAAGAAAGGGGGCGTCCTCGACACGCAACTCTGTCGAGGGCGCATTTCCTGTTGTGCGACACGACTCTCTCTGTCGCACGAGAGTGCCTGCGACAGATAGCTGTCGCACGACAAATCTTGTGACAGGGACCTTCTTCGCGTGACAAAATACAGGAAAGATGCCTGTCGTGCGACAGAACCCACCGCAACCAACTTTTTTGCGTGAAAGAACCCACGTCATGAGACCCGGTCGCACGACACAATGCACGACAAAACAGCTTGTGTTGCGACACAAAATTCTGTCAAGCGGCAGATGCGCGACAGACAAAACCGTCGCGCCTTTTGATCGGGAGGAGAAACGAAAAGGAATGAGAATGACCAAAAATGTTCATAAAAGAAGCGGTTATGAAGAGAAATGGAATAAAATTAGAACAATTACTATAAAAAGGTATCAAAAAGGGAACACAATCAGAATGAAAATATAATCAAAATTGGCAGATTAGTAAATAGAAGTGAATTGTGTACAAAATTTGCCGAGTATAAATTCACGTCAATCAGAGAGTGATAGAAAAGTGTAGTGACGGTTCCTCCGCATCAGTAATATTGATCGCCCGCGATATTTTTTTTCTGATGTAAGATGGTTTGCTAATCGAGAATTTACCAGTAGATGTGGAAAGGCAGAAACATAGGGCCGGATTTGGGGGTATAAAAACGTTGCCGCACAGAAAATATAAGCTTAAGAATTAATTTTAAGCACACACCTAAACCTGCTTACGTGTAAGGAAGCATGCGTGCTAATCTCGGGAATTTGAAGGTATAGCCTGTGCGAAATAGACCTTAAAAAAAATTAAGGCCGCAATTAACTCTGGCAAAACAACCCGAAGTGACTGATAAAATTGCCATCTTCAGCCATGAATCGAAGCTTGGGGATACTGTGCCCGAAATAATAGCTAAGGCTGTTAGAAAGGAGGTCTGAAACTGCGAAACAAAAATGCTCAAGGCCAATATAGAGTGCAATTCGGCAAAATTTTATTTCAATAAAAAATAAAGAATGTAAATTTGCAAGAAAAAAAAACAAACGCAGAGAGTTTACTTCTTAAACTCTATGCCAGACGTTGCAACTACCTCGCTGAGTATGCTTCGCCACAGGTCCATTACCGGCGACCTTTCTTCCGTCTGTCTTATTGCAACCTCCATGCACTGAAGCTGTGTCGCAGAGAAATGTTCTTTCCAGCTTCTAACCTTTTGCTGATCTTACGATGCCATATTTGCTGCCGGCACCCTTATATTCATCTTTACTTTCTGGTTTTCCTTCATTTTATTTACGTCAAGAAGTGATCAAGTCACATGGATGTGCTTGGAAACGAAGAAAGGCACTTCTCAGTCCGTGCTAGCATTGACTGGGCACCAGACATTGGTACTGAGCGAAATCCTGAGCACATGAGGAAAAATAATCACTTCGCTCAAAAATTCAGTATGTCTACTCAGAATTCGTATTCCTATCAAAATAGCAGACCAGGAAAGGGTCATCCAGACTCCACAAGCATAAACGATGCCCTTGGAGGCACCACTACAACGACACGCAATGCTTGATTAATCCAGAATTAGCCCCCCAAATCTGTATGTTCAGAAATAAGAAGACATTGCGACTCATTGAGGAAAAGTAAAAAACTTAGGGCACAGGGTTTTTGAAAGCGGCCCGGCTGTATTAAACTATTCATCTGCAGCCCTAATATAAAATGGCTGGGTACTACCAAACTAAACTGGAAGAAATTGAGAGTGAAATTCGGGAGTGCAAAAAGACTACCGCAAAGGCAACATGCGCTAGAGAAACATTTCTCGAAACACAGCTCGACTGCCTTTAGTGTGACAGAACATAAGAGCTGATTACGTGCATTTAAATATGTAGTTCATGTTAAATGAACCGCCACAAGACAGTATAGTCCACTACCCAGAAAAAAATTCAATGTAGAACAGTGATGTTCAAAGCTATTCACAACCTTCAGCCTTGAACTGAAGCTTAGAGAAAACACCCACCGAAAGAAATACTCAGCCTGTTTTCCCTCCGAATGCCCGAAAGTAATGCTCTATGTCAAAAAAATGCGCAGTTTTTTGAAAAGTTTATTAGTGCAAAAGTGCTCAGGAAGTTCATTGGCGAGAAAAGAACAAACGCAGACAGTTTACTTCCTATGTTTTATGCCAGACGCTGCAACAGCATCACCGCGCATGCTTCTCCAGAGGTCCATTGCCGGCGATATTTCTTCCGTCCGTCTTATCGCAACCTCCATGCGCCGCAGCTGTTCTGGAGAGAAATGTTCCTTCCAGCTGCCAACCTTGGCTTTTCTAACCAGGCAGTATTTACTGCTTTCACCGTTGTATCCATCCTTGCATGTAAAGTTTGACTTCAAATCATTTAATCCAAGAACTGAGATCACATCGAGATTTCCAATCATCACTTCTCTCATGTTCTCCGCCGCGCGCCGTTTAAGGAGCTTCTGGAGTAATTAAACGTTTTCTTGCAATTTACGGGCATAGCTTATTCCCAGGAAGTGTGCCAGTTACAATATAGTGCTCTGTGTGTCCTCCATGAGATCCTCATGTCTCACAAAGAACACGTTGAACTCGTCCTTAATGGCATATCCGCAAACTACATGGTCAAAATAGTTCCCGTGACCGGCTACGTCGCCGCTGTGGAAGGCGTCAATGAGAGAGAGATAAAACATTGATTATTTCATTGAAGTGTTCTACGAGTCAGGTAGGCAGACTCCTCAGTTCAGGACTCCGGTGGCTTGGGCGGATGCCTGGACCAGTCTGATGATGCGACACTGGTCCTCGAGACCATTGCTGGTCAGGGCTGCCTCCCACTGCTCGTATGATGTCTGTAATGTTTTTAGATGAGGTGGTATTTGGGGACAATTCCAGGAAATGTGAAACAGCCTAGGCTTTTCGCCGCACCAAGGACAGAAGGGGCGGTATTTGGAAGGGTGAATGAAGCTGTACAAGTACAGGTTAGGGAACGTATTCGTTTGTATTCGCCTCCAAAATGTGGCTTTTTCTGTGGTGAGTTTAATATGGGGAGGGGGATATATTCTACGATCTAATCTAAGCATCTCCAGCCGTTCCCCATAGTTTGATGGTAGAGTGGTGAGGCATGGGCAAGGATCCGCTCGATTTGTTAGCTCACGAGCTAGATCGTTTGCCGCCTCGTTGCCTTCAAGACGTGAATGGCCCGGGGTGCAAGTAATGTTATGGGGGCGTTGAAGTGTAGGTGAGAGGCCCGACGGTATGAGTAGAGCCGCTGTCATTTTTGGGACTCTCCCTGTAATGTAATATTTACAGGCTCGCTTCGAGTCAGTTATTATGTGAGCTGATTTGTCCGCCAGATCACAATGCCTTATGGCAAGGGCGATGGCGGAGGCTTCCGCCACGGCAGGATTCTCAGCCCGGAGTGAAACACTCGTCAGTAGTGAAAATTGGGGTCAAGGGCGACTGCAACAAAGATGCTCGGTTTAGTGCACGCCGCCACGTCTACATAGACTGATTTGTGATCTGACTCTAGACGCCGGGGTAGATGAGTGACCCTAGCCTCCCGTCTGCCTTTGTGGATTTCTGGATGCATATGTTTTCGGAGCGGAGCCACCGAGATCTGTCTTATGTTTGCAGGTAGGGAAGTGTGTCGCCAGAGCTCTTGTAGATCTCGTGGTGTACCAATGCGCTGAAGAATGGCTCTTCCGGTGGTGGTCTGTTAGAGTCGGGCTCTCTGTGATGCTAAGACCGCATCTCTGATCTCCTCAAAGGTGTTGTGGACTCCAAGCTTTATTAGACGTTCGGTCGAGGTGCTTGGAGGAAGGCCTAGAGCTGTTTTGTATGCGCTGCGAATGACAGTGTCGGCCTGCTTATGTTCTCCCTTTGTGAGATGATGATACGAAAGGCCGTATGCTATTCTGCACATAACCAAGGACTGTACAAGACGGAGAGTGTCTTCCTCGCGCATGCCTTTCTTGTGGCGTGTTATACTACGAATCATACGTGTAATTTGGTGGGTGGTTGTTTTGAGAGTTTTTATGGTATGTCCAGCGCGTAGGTTACCTTGAATCGAAAGCCCGAGAATTCTAATGACCGAGACCTCTCGAATCGGTTTGCCTTCTACATAGAGATTTATTGGTCCAGAGTTTTTGCAATTTTGACCGTGCACCCTGATTACTTCTGAGTTCTCCGGTGCACAGCGAAGGCAACTACTAGCGGCAAATGTTTCGACAATCGATGCCGCTTCCTGCAGGGCTTGTTCCTTCTGTGCGAGGGATCCCTTAGTCGTCCAGATAGTTATATCGTCTGCATACAGTGTAAATCCTATATCGGGTAATTCCTGCAGCCGACGAGCCAATCCAGTCATGGCAATGTTGAATAAGAGGGGAGAGATGATTGATCCCTGCGGAGTGCCCTTGTTTGGCATTGGTATGGTATCTGATTTGGTATTTCCAATTCCAGTTTTTGCAGTGCGGTTGGTGAGGAAAGCTCTAATGTAGTTAAAGATCTTCTGTCCACATCCCAGGGAGTTCAGTTCACGGAGGATAGCTTCGTGTGAGACATTGTCAAAAGCTCCCTTAAGGTCAAGCGCCAGTGTCAGATGCTCGCTTCCTCTTGGGTTGCCTGTAAGAACTTCCTCCTTGATCAAAAAAAAGGCGTCCTGGGTTGAGAGACCGCGCTTGAAGCTAATCATGGAATGTGGAAAGAGATCCCTGTCCTCAATGAAAGTCACGAGGTGGTTTTGGATAACTCGCTCATAGAGCTTCCCGAGACAGGATGTAAGGGTGATCGGTCTTAATGTTTCAAGGGTGGGCCGCTTTCCGGCCTTAGGAATTGTAATAATCTCTGCATGTCGCCACTCGTTTGGGACTCGTCCTTCCTCCCATAGGCCATTATGGTAGCCGGTCATTTGCTCAATATTTTTTGAGCTAAGGTTTCATATCATTGCGTTGGTCACTTTGTCTGCTCCTGCCGCTGTATTGCGTTTAGCGGGTCTTGCTGCCGCATATACTTCAGCCACCGTGATGGGTTCGTCTAGATCAGTGTTCAGAGCTCCTGTGTATTGAATATTGCATGGCGGGAATCTTTGAGTGCCAATGTACTGGTCTTGTATGGCTTGTTTCAATTCCTGATCTGTTCCTTGAAATTTGTACGCAGTTTCTTGCAACGTGGGATTGACTGTGGTTTTGGTTTTGCTCGGATCAATTAAGCTTCTTAGTATGGTCCAAGTTTGAGAGGTGCGGAGTGTGCCTTTGAGGGAGGCACAAAAATCTATCCAGTTTTGCTGAGCGAGTTGCGTTGCGTACTCCTGGGCTTGTTCGGTAGGTGCTGATATCCTAAATCGGAGTCCGCTAAACTTTTGCTTCTTACATCTGCGGACGAGACTAGGACGAGCCTCCCACAAGTGTAGGAGGTGACGATCAACTTCCTGGTTTTTCGTTGTGCGAGGTATACTCTGTGTGCTAGCTTTGTGAGCTTCCCTGATGTGTTCACTCCATGTTGCTATGTCTTGGATGCCTTCCTCGGGTGCAGGACGCCTTCGATGAGCTTCCCAATCTGTGATATTTACTTCACCGACATTTTGGCGAAGTTTAGACGTTGGCATTGACGTACTAAGGATGTAGTGGTCACTGCCTAGTTGTTCCCCCAGGTTTGTCCAAGTAGCTGCTGCAATGTTTTTCGAGAACGCTAAATCTGGGCAGGTGTCCCTACTGACGCTGTTTCCAATTCTCGTTGGGATTGTAACATAGGTAAGGAGGTCTAATCCTTCTTGATCCACTGCTTCCAGGAAAAGTTTGCCCTTTTGGGAGTCTACCGCATATCCCCAAGTACTGTGGGGAGCGTTCAGATCTCCGAGTATGACCAGTTGGTTTGAGCCTGCTATATGAGTAGTCTCATGTATAATTGGTCTGAAGTCTTCTCTTGTGTTGCGAGGTGGGCTGTACAGATTTAGTATAAAAGTGCTTGGCGTGCAAAGTTTTTGAGGGATGATCTCAACCAGGACGTGATGTAGATTGGGATAGTGCTTAGTGTGCTGCACAGCCGTGATCGTCTTTGAGACCAAGCCGGCGACCCTAGGAGATGTGTCATTTATAACCGTGTAATATGCCGTAAGGTTAGGCTGTGTGCCTGTTTCTCGTAGACAGATCACGTACAGAGTTATTATAGCGTCTTTAATGAAGAATTTTAGGGAGCTTTTTTTGCGGTTGATGTTACGACAGTTCCACTGCCATATCTCTAAACTTTCTTGAAGGTAGGTATTTTTATGCTGCGCTATCCTGACTAAGGACTGATTCGGAATCGCTTACGTCGCCTGAGACGGTCGAGCGACGGTAGGCTTTCATTCGTGTATTTTCAAGCGTGGCTGAACGCTTTCGCGATCCCTGTTCAAGTTCATATACAGTCCTGCGGAGATCATAGTGAGCGGTGCCGAGTTGTTGCAGTTGAGAGCCGAATTGCTGTAACTGCGTAAACATTTGCTTTTGCTGTGTAACTATATTCTGAAGGATTTCTTGCATTGTACCAAATTTAGCCATGGGCACATATTGAGGGGTGTCTGATGGAGGTTGGGGGGCAGCGGCCACGCTCCGCGTCGGAGTAGTGGAAGCTGAGGCGCCGCATTTTTTGAGGGAAAGTGGGAGTGGCGACGCTTTTTGCATCGGACGTTGACGGCAGTGGCGTCTGCACACATGCTGCGGGCTGAACCGTGTCTGGGTTCATAGGAGATGCGGAATTGGCATTTTCTAAGCGTTTGAGTCTTTCATGAAGCGCGGCTAATTGGGAGCTGAGCTCTCGGTTAACGCGTTCTAAATGGGTACAGCTAGTGCACTGTGTATTACAATGTATTTGAGCTGAGGAGGCAGCAACCTGATTCCAGCCTACCTTGGTATTGTTGCTGCTGTCGTGCTGCGCCACCTTGATATGTTTGGCGTTCTTTTACTTTCCTTGGGAAGTAGCGTTCTTGTTCTGAGGCTCGTGCTGCGCCACGTGGTTATGTTTGGAGATCTTTCCTTGGGAAGTAGCACCCTTGTTCTCAGGGTCCGAAGGAAGGTTGTTGCTGTTCCGAATTAATGAGCGGGTTCTGGATTGGGAAGGGCTTCGGCTGGTGCGTCCGGAATCTTCCTCCGAGCTTAGCCAGCGCTTGCGAGAACCTTTGCCGATTGCAGGGCCATCGGCTGGGCTGAAGCGAACAGCTGCTTTCCTGCTCGCCTGGCCTTGGTCTTGCGGCTTACTCGATGACGGTCTAGTAGGCTTCAGTTTGTTCTTGCACTCCCTGGTTCCGGTAGGGTGGGCTTCAGCACACAGCACACACCTAACTTCGGACGTGTGGGTTTGTTCAGGATTGTGTTCACCACATGCGCGGCACACACGAATGTTTGGAGTCGGGCACACGTCTTATCGATGCCCTGTGCGGAGGCACACATAACATACTTGTCTAGTAGGCCTTAAGGGTGGCATTGTTCTTCACCGCCGTAATAAATGACGAACTGCGGGATTGTAGGGCCGTCGAATGTCAGGTGTGCCGTATTTGATTTTCCGAGCATTCTTGCCTGTAGAATTTTCACTCCTGTGCGCACACGGATATGAGCCATCAGCTCTTCCGAAGTAGTGCCAGGCTCAACGCCATGAATAACTCCGCGGGTAACGTCGTCTGGGCTGCCACATAGGCATTGACGTCATGTGCTTCTCCGCCAAGAGTGAGCTGGCTAATTCGACGTACTGCATCAGCAGTTTCATCGTACGGTGTGCTCACTACGATGATATTTGATCCCGGATGAATGCGAACCAAAACTGTGGTGTCGTCACCCTTACCGGCTGTCCCGCATGCTGCGGTAATCACTCTGGAACTCTTCAAACGAGTCATCCTGAAAGCGGTAAATGCTAATGTTTGTCATAATATTGAAAAAGGATGCTGCCACGTCCCACAGGTTCCGAATGACATAGATGTACTTTTCTTCAGCGCTTATCGTCCGCTTTCGCGGTGTCAGGTGCGTTTGCAGCAGCCGCGTGGGCAGGCTTGGCTTCCAGCCTTCCAACTCATCTGCTCCAAGATAGCGCATGTTTTCTCTGCACTCCCGGAAAGTGCTCACTGGTTGCCCTCTTTTGAGTACGAGCTGCACAATGTAGAGAACCCAGTGCGTGCCGGATTTGGGGTAAGACAGCACGACCAGGTCGGCTTTCCCTGGAATAAACTTTACTTCATCTCTCAAGAGCTGGGGCTGTAGAATGGATCACTGAGGGCACCATCTATAAGTTGAGCGTATGGCTTCTTTGCCATGAGGAGACGTCTTCAAACCACCTGCATAAAGAGTAATTTTCGTGCGAAGAGAATGAGTAAAATATGTTTTTATGAAGTAAAATTGTATGTTTACGTATTGCTTAAATACAGCAAATGTATTTTTTATCTATTTGCCCTGCGCTGCAAAGTACCTCAAGATTCAGCGACTTGGGCCAAGATATTTTCATATTGCCATATTTTAAGGTAAATGATGTGTAGAAAGCGACATTTTTGAAGATTAGCGAGGATAGTTTGGCGAGGAATCAGTCAAAACTAGCAAAGCGAAAAGAAAGAAGCATATGAGGGCAGCATTTCGATACCAAAACAATGTATCAAATGCCGTTGCGAATGTGGTCTGCAAGCATGGCATTGAAGTGCTTTTATGAAGGCCGCAAAAATTTGACACATGTGCGTTACCATTCAAGGAAAGTGCATTCACCATGTCAGGCAATGGGTATGATTTGAGACCCGGTGTTGTGTTTGTGGCGTATTGTCTATAGCATACCGCTGTCTTGTTTTAGCTTCAATTAACGTTTGACAGACTAGGAGGCGTTTGAACAGTCGGTTGCGTGAGCAGAAAACAAATGTATACAAGAACCTGGAACATTTTCGAGACCCATTTGGAGCGCAAGACATCGCAAAGTTGTTTTTGATTGCACACGACTTGTAAACACATAGAAACCAAATCACAAGAGAGATAGATCGTGGAAGCGCACTCAGTGGGAATAAATGTATCAGCCAGCCCACACTTGCTGGGAAAGAACAGGGCAGTGCACCTCTAGATGGTAAATCTGAGTTTTCGCTTGCGCGCTGAAAATTTTTGCATTTTGCATTGTCTTTCTTCTTCCCGTTTTCATTCTGCGTGAAGCCTCGCTCACCTAAGCTCTGTCGAATAACCTCTGGCTTGAGTGTCAGCGCTTGTCTCCTCTTAGTCCTAAACTGGACTTCTGTTCGTTTGTGCCGTTTTTGGCATAAAATAAGTCGCAAACAACTAGACCAAATATCCGCTCTGCTGAAGTATATGTTCATACGACTTATGAGTTTTTTCGCCGGGTGTTCTCTCTTTCTGAGGGTGTTAATGCCAATATGTTTGTCCTTGCAATACACAGTGGTAGCCGCGGTGGCTCAGTGGTCATGGCGCTCGGCTGCTGACCCGAAAGACCGGCCGCGGCGGTCGAATTTCTATGAAGGCGAAATTCTAGAGGCCCGTGTACTGTGCGATGTCAGCGCAAGAACCCCAGGCGGTCGCAATTTTCGGAGCCCTTAACCAGGGCGTCTCTGACAGCCTGAGTCACTTTGGGACGTTGGACGCCCATAAACCCATAGAGAACACACTTTTAATTCTAGTTCACCAAACATTGGAAGGTCATTTTGTTCAAGCACAAGCACATCAGAAATTGAGATCCTGACACCAGAGACAAAGGCTGAACGCATGGACATATCTGTTTGGCCTATACAGCAGCAGGATGCAGTCCCACACGGCAAAAACGCAGAAAACACAGAAGCCGACCACCTGTGGTGGAAGTGAGAGCGTACGGAGTGTGCTCGCTCAAAATTTGCAAGCTGATGCACACCAATCTTCCTACAACACTTACGCTAATTCGCCAAAGAAAATGTATGCGCTGCTGGCTGCGTTTCTGTGTTTCGCTTTTAGCTCTTGTTTATTTGAACTGTTGAGTTAGAAATATACGCAGACTGATGGTGAAATGATACCAGCTTTTGAAGCGCTTCTCCAGGGTTCGCAACGAGGCTTCGAATGTCCACCAGCGCTCGGTAACGCGAAGCTGAACATCTGCGAAGCAGCTTCGGTTTAACTGACGGCGTGTACTCGCTGATAACTGATACTACTTGGTTCGGCCCAAGTTTGCCACAGAGTAGAAGCGCCTCTTTTAGAGGCCAAAGACATACCATGCTGGTTGTTTTCTGCTCGTAGCTTTTCTCTTTGCGGTTTGGTTTAGGCACAAAGTAGAAGGATGGCGGGTTTCTTAGTATACTGTCAACGTTAAATGAAACAGTGAAGACAGATCGCTCTGGGTTTTCAAACGTCTACACGGCTTCAAGTGTCCAGGGGTGCGTGGTTACACGAAGCCATACAGCTGCGTAGAACCTTTGGTATAGAACCGACGGCGTGTATGTTCGCTGATAGTTGATACGAAAAAATATTTTCACCGGGTATATGCGTGCTTCTGCCAGAGGACAAATGCATCTGTTCCGTATCGTCTTCATATATAGCTTTAGCTTTTCTGTAATTGACGTTTTCTTTTGACCACTATGATGCAGAATTATGCCGGTTCCCTTTAACGATATCACGAGCCTGCTTAGTGTTTCCTGTTGCTTTTCTTACAATGAAAATAAGAACAGGCGACTACAAATCTTCTGCTCAGTAAATTCCTATTAAAACTCAGAACGTGCTTAGAGTGCCTAACTTGAAACAGTGCCGAAACGTACGAGACGTGAAAGTTTGCCCACATTGACAGTTCCGGAGACTTCACTACGTCTCTCAAACTCATCAGGATGCATGGTTCATGAGCCAACAAGCCAACACTAGTGTTTTCAGTAAATACTATTATATTGTAACGATTACTAAGGTAATCATTAGCGATTATCTTAGTAAATACTTTGTAGGCAACGGATAGTAAGCTGATCGGCCTGTAATTTTTCAAGTCCTTGGCGTCTCCCTTCTTATGAATTAGGGTAATGTTTGCATTCTTCCAAGCTTCTGGTACAGTCGAGGTCATAAGGTATTGCGTATACAGGGTGGCTGGTTTTTCTAGCACGATGTCCCCTCCATCCTTCAACAGATCTGCTGTTACCTGATCCTCCCCCGCTGCTTTTCCTCTTTTCATTGCTTCCAAGGCTCTCTTTACTTCATCGTTCGTTACTGGCGGGATGACGCATTGCTGTGCACTGCTGTCTTTCTCATTAACGCTCTGATTACATTGGCTACTGTACAGGTCTGTGTAGAACTCTTCGTCGGCTACGTTAACTATCTTATCCATATTGCTAATGACATTGCCCTGCTTGTCTCTTAATGCATACATCTGGTTTTTACCTATGCCTAGTTTCCTCTTCACAGTTTTTAGGCTACCTCCGTTATTTATAGCATGCTCGATTCTCTCCATATTAAACTTCCTTATGTCGGCTACCTTGCGCTTATTTATTAACTTTGATAGCTCCGTTAGTTCTACTCTATCGGTAGGGTTAGACTCCCTCATGTTTTGGCACTTCTTAATCAGATCTTTCGTCACCTGAGATAGCTTCCCGGTATCTTTTCGAACTGTCCTACCGCCTACTTCTACTGCGCACTCCGTAATTATTGATGTCAGATTATCGTGCATTGAATGAACATCAAGATCATCTTCCTCAGTTAAAGCCAAATATCTGTTCTGCAGCGCTATCCTAAACTCCTGTGCTTTCCCTCTTACGGCTAACTCGTTACTGGTCTTCTTCTTCACTAGCTTCTTCCGTTCCCTCTTCAAGTCTAAGCTAATTCTAGACCTTAGCATTCTGTGGTCGCTACAACGCACCTTTCCGAGGACGGCCACATCCTGAATGATGTCAGGTTTAGCGCATAGTATGAGGTCGTTTTTATTTTTAATCTCACCATTGGGGCTCTTCCAGGTCCACTTCCTGTTTTCTCTTTTGCGGAAGAAGGTATTCATGATCCGTAAATTATTTCTATCCGCGAATTCGACTAATAACTCTCCCCTGCTATTTCTAGAGCCTATCCCATAGTCACCTACCGCGTGGTCGTCGGCCTGCTTCATGCCCACCTTCGCATTGAAGTCGCCCATCAGTACAGTGTACTGCGATTTTACTTTATTTATTGCCGATTCTGTGTCCTCATAGAGACTTGCAACGGTCTGGTCATCATGGCTGGTTGTGGGTGCGTAGACCTGCACCGCTTTCAGCTTGAACCTCCTATTCGGCCTAATTACTATAGCTGCTACCCTCTCGTTAATACTGCCACGTGCCGAACGCGCCGCGCGGCCTCCACGCTTAGTCAAAGACGACGACGAAGTGTGGGTTGGCTCCCGAGGCGCTCTGGCTCTGTGCTTTGGACCCTGGCTGTCTGATAAAGCGCCTAACCTTCTCTTCCCCCCGACGTCTACCTGCACGGCTCCTCAGGTCGTGACACTTGTGGATGTGCGACCGATGATCCCTTCTCCTCCGGAAGACTCGACGCGCCCGCCTCTTGTGACCACCCCTGTCCATCGTGCTAGCCGGAGGATCCGAGGCCTATCCCCCGAGGTCGTGACGGCGAACCCTCGTGCCGCTCGGGAAGGCGAACCCTCGACTTTCACTCCCCTCATGGCGACGCCACTGCCCGCCATGACGATGACTGTACCTTCGACCAGCCCCACCTATCTGACCCTTCAGACCCCACGAACACCTAAGCCCTTTCACGGTGGCCAGGTCGAGGATGCCGAGGACTGGTTGGCACACTATGAACGGGTTGCGACCTTCAACGGCTGGGACGACACGACCAAGCTGCGTAACGTGTATTTCAGCCTCGAAGACTGCCCGCACGTGGTTTGAGAACCGTGAGGCTATCTTGTCTACGTGGCCGGACTTCCGCGGTCAGCTCCTGACTACGTACGCCAACAGTTACCGCCGGGAGAGCGCGGAGTCGCCCTGACGTCTCGAATTCAACTTCCAGACGAGAGTGTCGCAATGTACGTAGAGGATGTGACGCGTCTTTGCCATCGCGCCGATCCAGCCATGAGTGAAGAAAAAAAGCTGCGGCACCTGATGCGCGGCGTAAAAGACCAGCTCTTTTCCGGTCTCGTACGGAACGCGCCCAACACCGTCGCGGAGTTTCTGGCCGACGCCGCCCACATGGAGAAATTGCTGCAGCAGAGGGCCAATCAGTACGCCCGGCAACTGCGTCCAGTGCCGTCGCGGTCCACGTTGGACCTGTTCGACCACGATCCCGGGATGAACCTGAGCTCCCTTCGCGAACTCATTCGTTCCGTGATCCGCGAGGAGCTGCAGCACCTTCATGGAACATTTGCCCCTCGTATCGATTCCGTCATCAGCGTCATCCGCGAGGAAGTTCAGCAGGCGCTCAGGACAAAAACCGCTACGGTCGTGCCGGCGCCGCGACCGGCCCCATCCGTTCCCGCGCCGTACCCGGCCCCTGTTCAGCCAGTCACGTACGCGGACGTCGTGCGCCGCCCAGCCCCATTTCCTGAGCCTTCCCCTTACTCCCCTCCAGTGGACGCGGTGCACGCTGCTCAACCGCTCCCTTACTGGGCTGATCGGCGCCAGCCGCCGCGGAAGACTGATCTCTGGCGCACTCCGGATCAACGCCCGCTGTGCTACCACTGTGGTGAAGCCGGCCATCTCTACCGGCGGTGCCCGTATCGCGAAATGGGTCTGCGCGGATTTTCTCTTGACAGTCCCCGTCCACGACCCGGAGAGCACCCTCAGGACATCGCCGAGTATGTCAACCGCCAGCGTAGTTCCCTGCCTCCTCCCCGCCGCCCGTCTCCGCGCCGCGAGTCGCGCTCGCCTTCTCCACGCCGCTCTTCGCCTTCTGGATCCCGTTATGCCTCAGAACAACGTCGTTCCTCGATCCCACATCGCGAAAACTAGCTCCGGCGACCTTTGGAGGCGAGGCCGCCGAACGCCGATCCGACGCAAAGCTTCCACCGCCGCACCGACCGACTCGCCCGGACGTAGAACGCCGCATCGCCGCATAGTTTTCCCCGACTCTCCACTCGAATCGCCCCGACGTCGCAACCCCAGTCGTCGACCAGTTTCCGCCGCCGCACCGACTGAGTCCCTCCCCACAACCATCGACAGGCCGCGCTGAAGGCGGGATCTCCTTGGGCATCCCTGTTCTCGTCGACACTAAGGAGGTCAGCGCGTTGGTTGATACGGGCGCAGATTACTCCATCCTTAGCGGACGGCTTGCGAGGACCCTGAAAAAAGTGACGACACCGTGGGAAGGCCCCGACATACGTACGGCGGGGGGACATGTCGCACCACTCGGTATGTGTGCGGCCCGTGTTACGGTTCGCGGCTGCACCTTCGTCGCCACTTTTCTTGTTCTGCGTGAATGTTCTCGCGATGTCATCCTTGGTATCGACTTTCTTCGTGAGCACGGTGCTATAATAGACCTCCCGAATCGCTTGGTGACGTTTTCCACCAAATTGGCCACAGCATAGCCGGCGCACAAGGGTTCTCAGTCCGCCCTGCGAGTCGCCGAGGATAACGTTACGGTGCCTCCACGTGCCAGCATTCTCGCTAGAGTTACCTGTGATGAACCACAGCGGGGACTCCGGGTTGTCGAGCCTAATTTCTCTCTCGTACTCACTAAGGGGATTGCGGTGGCACGAGGCCTTAGCTGCCTGCATGACGATTGGACAGAGGTCCTTATTACCAACTTTTGCAATGAGCATCGACATCTATTCCATGGCACAGCCATCGCTTACGTCGACCATGTCCAGAATGTGGCCGAATGTTTTGCTTGCGAGGAGGACACCACTGGAGGTGACGCAGAAGCGCTCGACGACGTCAACATAAATCTGGGCCTTTCATCCGCGGAAAAGGGGCAACTCCAGGACCTCTTGCGAGAGTTTCGTGCGTGTTTCACGTCGTCGTCTAAGGTGCGACAAACGTCGATAGTTAAACACCGCATCATCACGCCTGAAGGAGCTCGACCCATCCATCAGCAGCCCTATCGTGTGTCCCCTCGGGAGCGAGATGCTATACAAACACAGGTCAAAGAGATGCTCACGGACGGCGTCATCCAACCGTCAAGCAGCCCGTGGTCGTCTCCTGTCGTCCTTGTGAAGAAGAAAGACGGAACACTGCGATTCTGCGTCGACTATAGGAAACTTAACAGTATGACAAAGAAAGACGTGTATCCGCTGCCCCGTATCGATGACTCCCTCGACCGTCTTCGCCAAGCTAAGTACTTCTCTTCGGTAGACCTCAGGAGCGGTTATTGGCAGGTAGAAGTCGATGAGAGGGACCGTGAGAAAATCGCCTTCATTACACCGGACGGGCTCTACGAATTTCGCGTCCTCCCCTTCGGGCTCTGCTGCGCTCCTGCCACTTTCCAAAGAATGATGGACACCGTCCTCGCAGGTCTGAAGTGGCAGACATGTCTTGTTTATCTTGACGATGTCATTATTTTTTCCGCAACTTTCACGGAACATCTGCACCGTCTCAGAACTGTCCTCGAAGCCGTTCGTTCCGCCAACCTCTCCCTCAAACCACAAAAATGTCACTTTGGATTCACCGAATTGAAGTTTCTCGGGCACGTCATTAGTGCTGATGGAATCCGAGCTGACCCAGAGAAGCTTGCTGCCGTTGCTGCCTTTCCGGTCCCCGTTCACAAAAAAGCAGTCCGACGTTTCTTGGGCCTGTGCTCCTATTATCGTCGCTTCATTAGAAACTTCGCCCAGCTTGCCAGCCCTCTGACGCTCCTAACCCTGGATGATACATCATTTTCCTGGGGCAACGAACAGCAGACCGCCTTCAACGATTTACGACGCCGACTCCAATCGCCGCCAATCCTAGCACATTTCGACGAAGATGCCGACACGGCGGTACATACGGATGCAAGCAACGCCGGTCTTGACGCCGTTCTCGTCGGGCGGCAAGGCGGTGTCGACAAAGTAATTGCCTACGCCAGCCGGGCACTGTCGCGCGCTGAGTTGAACTACTCTACCACCGAAAAAGAATGCTTAGCCGTAGTCTGGGCAGCAGCTAAGTTCCGCCCATATCTGTATGGCAGACCGTTTTGTGTCGTCACCGACCACCATTCGCTGTGCTGGCTAAAAAATTTAAAGGACCCTTGCGGCCGCCTCTCCCGTTGGGCATTACGCCTGCAGGAATTCGATTTCACCCTCACCTATAAGTCCGGCCGGAACCATACCGACGCTGATAGCCTGTCACGCGCTCCCGTCAAACCTCCTCCACAAGACACCATCGACGACGACAGCTTCCTTGGAGCCGTCTGAGCTCGTCTCCAGACAGCGTGCCGACGCCGAGCTGCATCTGCTCATAGAACATCTCGAAGGTGGGCACCCTGAGATACCACGGTACCTAGCTCGTGGGATATCATCGTTTTGTCTCCGGAGCGGGGTGCTTTATAAAAATAACTCTACTTCCAGTCCGACAACTTACCTGCTCGTCATACCCTCTGATTTACGGGATGAAGTTCTTCTGGCCTGCCATGATGAACCAACTTCCGGCCACCTTGGTGTTACCCGCACCTTGTCCCGAATCCGGCAGAACTATTACTGGCCCCAGCTCACGTCAAGCGTCAAGCGTTATGTCCGGACATGCCGGCAATGTCAGCGGCGGAAGAAACCGACGCTCAAGCCTCCCGGGCTGCTTCAGTGCATCGAGCCGCCACAAAAACCATTCGACAAAGTCGGCATGGACCTTTTGGGGTCATTTCCTCTTTCGTCGTCCGGCCACAAGTGGATCGTAGTCGCCACCGACTACTTGACCCGTTACGCTGAAACGAAGGCCCTTGCGCGAGGTACTGCCGCCGAAGTTGCCCTCTTCTTTATGCACGAAATCGTGCTTAGACACGGCGCCCCATCGATTATCATTACTGACCGAGGCAATGCGTTTCATGCCCGGCTCTTACGTGACGTCTTAACGCTTAGCCACACAGCTCATCGACCCACAACAGCGTACCATCCCCAAACCAATGGTCCAACGGAATGGCTCAACAAAACATTAGCGGACATGATCTCGATGTACGTTGACGTAGAACAAAAAACGTGGGATGAGATCTTGCCATACGTCACCTTCGCATATAATACAGCGACGCAGGAAACCACCCAGTTTACCCCGTTCCGTCTTGTCTATGGCAGGGAGGTCCGCATGATGCTGGATGCGATGCTCCCGTACGCGATGAAGAGGTAACCCCTGAAGTAGGCAACTTCGTGGAAAACGCAGAGCAAGCCCGTCATCTGGCCCGCTTGAGCATCAAGGACCAGCAATCCGTCGATGCTCGACACTATAACGTTCGGCACAGGGACGTGCACTACGAGCCGGGTGACAAGGTATGCGTGTGGACACCCTTGCCCCGCAAGGGGTTGTGCGAAAAGCTTATCAATCGGAATTTTGGCCCGTACAAAGTCCTGCACCGCCTGAACAGCCTCAACTACGGAGTTGTCCCCAATGGAACTGTGGTCGCCGGCCGTCAGCGTCAACGGCCTGAAGTCGTCCATGTAGTGCGCCTAAAACCGTACTATTCGCGTGACTGAGCGCTGTGTGCACGCTGTGTGTCGCCCCTTTACCTCCTTACCCCACGTGTGAACTTGACTCTCCTCACCTCTCAACTAGCGCCGGATGTATATTCAACTCACCCCTATTTTTCGTTTCTTTTTCTCCTTCTTCTCTCCCTGTACATAACCCATTCCACACCGAGACGGTGTTTGCTATCGCGGGGGGGGGGGGGGGGGAATAATGCCACGTGCCGAACGCGCCGCGCGGCCTCCACGCTTGGTCAAAGACGACGAAGTGTGGGTTGGCTCCCGAGGCGCTCTGGCTCTGTTCTTTGGACCCCAGCTGTCTGATTAAAGCGCCTAGCCTTATGTTCCCCCCGACGTCTACCTGCACGGCTCCTCAGGTCGTGACTATACTGTAGAACTCCTCTACGTTGCCAGCTATATCCTTGTTAATGCGGAATCCCACACCTAGTTCTCGTCTATCCTCTAACCCGCGATATCACAGTATGTGTCCGTCCTTTAGTACTGTATACGCCTCACCTGTCCTCCTAACTTCGCTAAATCCTATCACACCCCGTTTAATTCCCGCTAGTTCCTCAAACAGCACTGCTAGGCTAGCCTCACTAGCTAAATTTCTAGCGTTAAACGTTGCCAAGTTCAGATTCCAATGGCGGCCTGTCCGGAGCCAGAGATTCTTAGCACCCTCCGCTGCGTCACAGGTCTGACCGCCGCCGTGGTCAGTTGCTCTGCAGCCGCTGGGGACTGAGGGCCGAGGGCAAATTGGTTTGATCATAGAAGGTTGTGGCCAAGTACTACACTAGGGTGGCCAAGTCCTGCTCTGGTGAGAGAGTGCGTTGTCGGTTCTGGTCACCGAGATCACGCCGCACTCCAGGCCTGGTTATGCAATTCCATCGACACGCGGATTTTTTTTAAAACTCGGTGGAGAATTGCGCGGCACCAGGATGGAATCTATATAAACTTCAGTAAAGCATTTGATTCGATATGTCACACAACCCTCCTTAATAAGTTAGATCATTACGGTGTTCGTAGGTTAACAAATACTCTTTTGAAATCGTACCTTACCGGCCGATCCCAATGTGTTGATATTGATGGTTGTTACTTTTTCACCTTTCAACAGATTTCATCCGGTGTCCCACAGGGCAGTATTCTTGGGTCGTTTTTATTTAATGTCTATGTAAATGATCTTATCTGTACTGATGATAATTCTGCATTTGTATTATATGCTGATGATTCAAGCTTGTTCTTTAGTTCCACTTATGATGTCGATTTGTTCAGTATGGCGAATAGTGCTTTGTAAAGACTACTGAAATGGTCCAGAACAAACAGCTTAAAAATGAATGAAAAAAGAAAAGCAATTATATTTGCACCTAAGAACAAACATGTGGCCTCTAGTCATGAACTAAAACTAGGACCTTATAAAATACATATCGTGAAAAAGCATCAAATACTAGGTGTCATATTCTCCAGTCAGATGACATGGGACAGTCATGTTGAACAGCTAGCTAAAAAACTCTCATCTGCCGTAGGTGCCTTATTTCGGACGCGTGACATATTTCCGATTTCCGTTAGATTACAAGTTTGCCACGGCCTCTTCCGTTCACATCTCAACTACTGTACACTAGTATGAGGTACTACTAAAAAAAACGTCAATACATTTCTGCGTCTAGGAAAAAAGTCATACGTTGCCTAAATAATGTACCATATTTACATCCCTCAGCCGAGCTATTTCGTCAGCATCATATAATCAATATTCAATCCCTTTATATTTACCGTCTTCTCCACCAGTCTCATTTTGCTTATGAAAAGTACAAAGAATTCTTATTGACAATTCCAGGTGCAACGTTACGCTGCAATATTTCGAAAACACGCACGCCTGAATAATGGGTGATTCCACACTGCCGAACAAATTACCCTCTACACTCATTAAGCTATACAATGCCAATGTTACTAAATAAGCTCAATGCACCCAGTTTTATTAACCCTGTAATAACCCGCAACGTCTTCCGTTCAATATTTCTATCGGGACATGTGTTTGCGTGCTATAAAAAAACATAGTAATGTTAGCTTTATGTCTAACTTAAGTGCAATGATCGGCTTTGTTGTAATCTCGTGTGCATGTATACGCTAGTCTTTGTATAACGCCTTAATGTCTTTTTTTACTCTTACTTCTGCTCTTATTCTTGGAAATTTATAAAAAAATCTTTCTCGAAATAGCAGCACATGTATAACTTTTTTTTGTACTGCTGTCACTTTTACCTGCCTCCGGCTTTCAGGCCTCGTCGAGCTGTCCCCACAGCGTTTTGCCCGGAAGACCGTCAATATTGTGAAATGTTGAAAATAAAGGTGAATTTAAATTTGAATACTAATGTGGCGTGAAGACTGCTATAAGAATTTTTACTTCGTTCTTCTTTCGTCGTTAAGATTGGAAATGGCGGCTAAGTAACGTATGTTTGCCGGGCTAGCTGGTTTTCCATTTAACTTGTTAAACAGTGCGCTGTATTGTTGTCATATGGTGTACTTAGCAGTTGGAACTTAGAACCTTTATTTGTTGTCCTGTCTTTTAGAGCAAAAATTCTGCTGCTGCCATGCTGAGCCTGAAGGACATCTGGCTCTTGTATTTGACCTCTAACGGGAGGCGCGCCGGATGTGAAAATTCGCGCGTGGCAGATGCCTCGATCTTCTTCATCAACGCCTTAGCTACGCGCTTGTCAGTCACGTCCGCCGCTGCACTACGCCGGTTGTGGCAAGTGATGTGTCATGTTATTCGCTGTAACCTCCACCGCTGCGCCAACCACTGCTCTGGACGCTCGCTCTTGCCCTTGTCGCACGAGATGCATCACGTTCTTTGCTCTCGCTGAAAAATAAAGAGGCATAAAAGCTACACTCTGAACACAAATACACCTAAATGCGAGTAAAAAGGGAGTAAGCTGTCCTATAGCGAACACTTTTTTATAAACGTGTGTGCGCTAGAGGACAGTTTGACTCCATTTTTGCTCCTTTTGTTTGGAGTGTAAACCTTGTGCAGCCATGCTAAACAGAGAGCTTTTCCTATGTATATCCTGCATGGCTTACGTGAGTTGAGCCATAGCTGCTTCTTTGTGAGCGATAATGTAGTACCCAGTTTCACAAGTTAACAGGCAGCTAAGCGTTACCGCCACCGGATCAAGTACTCGACAAGAGATGAAGGCTGCGCTGAAGTAGCGGTATTGTAAAGCTATTTGGAGTTCCGATAAATTATTATGCTCAGAAAGAGCACCGGAAGAGCATACCTTCATTAGGTATCACTTTCGAGCCGAGGCAGTAGGTGGCTATTCATGCGCGTAGCTTGAAAGCAAATATTTAACTAACCAGGTATCCACTTGACAGTGCGGCGAGTAAACACATAACGCAGAAGCACACCGATAAGAGCCTGCCGTAGAAGAATAAACGTTGAGGGAATAGTAGAATAAAAGTTGACGGAATAGAAGAATAAAGGTCGGCAGCATAGAAAAATAACTGTTGAGGCTAGTTGGTTTTGTATTAGCAGAAAATGAGCAGTCGGCAAATTAGAAAAAGAATAGGCTGGCGGTTAAGCATTGCTAAGCAAGAAATATTGTGCTGAAGCAAGGTTTAGCTGGTGAACACCACCGCTACGTACCTGAACACTATTGAGATGTCCACTGACCAAGAGAGCCGGTTACTCGCGTATTCATATTTTTGAATGCTAATTTACCCAACGTACACCGGCGGCCTATGCTCCAGTGGCGCTTCTCTGCAGTATGTCCACGCCAAGGTGCATTGCTCTAGTACCATGTTTCTGCTACAACGTTGTCCGCGCCAACGCATGCAGCGCACATCTGTCACTACCACCATATAGCTGGAAGTGCGATTATTAGTTTGATATTATTAGTTGATGGACACGATATGCAATGCACTGCGGGAGAGTGCCCTGCAAATGTGTTGTTGTGTGTTTATTTCGCGCAATGACCAGTTAAGCTGATCTGTTCGCGGCGCCACGGGTGGAAACCCAGTCGCGGGTAATTATTTTATTTATTTTATTTATTGATCTGTTTTGGCGCAAACCCACAAACACACAAGCATAGAAACATGGCAATATAATACTCGTGGTTTACCATCGGAATTGTGCTCTCGCACTACATAGAGAAAAAACATTGACCGTTAGAGTCCTGGATGTGTTCCTTGTTCTCTATGGCAGCAGATTTTTTTAGAATTTTGCGAGTTCTCATTTTCTCCTCTTATGTTTCCAGCTCATCAGACGGGATTCCGTCAACCACTTAAGTATTTGGCTTCTGTTTGGTAAAGCCATGACGTGTGGTTGACCCATATTGCGGGGCTGCCCACATCAATGCCAGCATTTTGTTTTCGATCTTTTATTTCAGAATATAGCCTGTTAATCAATCACCACAGGGTCACGGCTTTGCAATTCATTTGTGACATTCGCGAGAACAGCTCCCAAGAAATCATGGAATACATACGGACTGAAGAATCTTCAGCACAGCATGAATGCTAAAAATGCCGGCTTTTCGAATTACGGCCAGCCATTGGCTTTTTGCGAGAGGTGGCTGACTGCCTAGGATTGAAACAGGAGGCCGTAAGGCAGACTACCCATCGCCGAACGCTAAACAACTGCACGTACAGCCCAACTGTTGTGCCATTCGCAATATTCCCCTTAATTGCATTCTATGATTATTACTGCAAAGAACGAAGTACGCTGCAGGAATGATGATGCAAAGCAGGTTTTAGAACGAACCGCGCTAAGTAAAAATCAAGCTTCAATAACTGCACCAGTCAGTGGTCTGGACTGAGAGTTAATCTTCAAGGGATACGTACCAAACTAATATGTGACATCCTGTTTAAGCTCAAATTGAGTACCGACTATTTCGTTAGGTAACAATGAAGGCCGCTGCAATGCGTGCTTGGAAAGAAATACTCTGATAGACTTATAGGTCCTTATTGACTTTAAGGGCTCAGAATCAAGAGGGAAGGAAATGTGACCGCACAGTTTCTTCACTGGTATGTCTCCAACTGTACTGCTCTCTGTGCGCAACGGTGGGCGGCCCCTCGTGCGCAGCAGACAAGTGTGTATTGGCGTGGCGTGCAAGTCGGCTTCACAAAGACATGTGCATATTCTTGACTCCAGAGAAAACGCCCGCCATTGCGCTAGCTTGAGTACAGGCCATCTGTGCTGTACTCTCATTGTTTTAAAAATGTCGTTATGTTTAAAACCGCACCCTATGCTTTATGTTTCTGTTTGCCTCGAGCTTCTACTTCCTCACAATAGGGTCACATAGGCGACAGCACTAAAACAACCGAGAAAATTTATTAACGCATAAATATGACTTGTTATTGTAGGCTACATTACGGTAGCATTTCGCGCCTTCAGCGTGGCTGTGGCACGTGACCGTGGCAGCGACACGTGACGGTGGGGTGAAGCCACCGCCACGTGGCCACGTGGTTGGTCCCGTGACTAGCCACGCGGTGCGGAGCAGCTGCTGCCGCCGGTGGCGCGGGGCGCCGGCGAAACCGAGCGACAACAGCTGTGCGCATGCGCCGTGTCAAGTGGGACGAAGATGAAGAAGGAACGCCCAGCGAAGCGGAGCGGCGAAAGACTGACTTAGCAATTAAACACAGCAAGTTCCACTCGGCCAGCTGTAGCTATCGCATCACTCAATGTTTAACAAGAGCTAAGCCATTGCAAATTTTTTTTGGCGCAGGTTGAGGGGTGGATGAAAAACTGCAATGTGAAAATTGAGCAGAGTCTTGCACTATGTGCAGTTGTTCATTAATGAATACTCTAATGAGATATATGACAAGTGACATATGACAGCTGGTCATTAATTTAGCCTGGCAGCGGCGTGAGCGCGTGTGCATGCTGTGAAATGGCCGTAGTAAATTGCCACTGAAAAAGCTTCATTTTAAAGCGGCTGCAGCAGCTTTTCAAATAGTAGAACATGTTCTGACTGGCCTGCACGGTGTTGTGGGAAAGATAGCAAACGTAGTAGCGCGCCAAACAAGGCATGAAGGATTGTCGGTCGTTGCATTGCGAACGGAAACATCTCCAGGCAGCTAGTGCAAGCAAGGACTCGGGATTTTGATGCACAAAAAGATTAAACTTCTTCTCAAGCAACGCTGTTATTGAGGTCAGATTCTTTACCTTTGCACAAAATCTGCGAGTGGGCTCGTGGACGGAATGAATAAATGATAGGAGCGTCTCA
The DNA here is from genome assembly GCF_052857255.1 of Amblyomma americanum. NCBI lineage: Eukaryota > Metazoa > Arthropoda > Arachnida > Ixodida > Ixodidae > Amblyomma > Amblyomma americanum. Next base: position 121,794,357 of record NC_135501.1, on the reverse strand, counting down.
TGTGAAACGCGGCGATGGCAGTTGCCATCCTGCTCGGCCTATTTCTTTTTATTTTATATATTTTATAAACCGGTCTACAAATTCGCCATTTGATTTTTAATCCTACATATCAAACCTTATGCCACCTCTCTGCTTTTGAGCCACCAATCTTCCAATCGCTTTTTGCTAACTTCCACAGCAGATCCATTCACATGAGCATTGCTATCGTTAAACATTAGCGCCTCAGGGAGGGTGTTCGTGCTTGCATCGACATTCGGATGAGTACCGTCACATTCGAGTATAAGAAAAGCAATTGCTTCGACAGATTTACCACACCACGGTCATCTTTTTGGTTGTATTTCTTTTTGTTGATGTGCGTTCTGAAACCTACGAATCTAGCTTCAAAGAGCAAGGCACTCGTACTCTAGACGCCAGGTGCAACCTCAAGGAATGGGTGGCTCCCACAGAAAACACATTTGAGCAGATGCGCTTGTAGCACTGTATTGTACCATATACCACGGTATTTGGAAAACACGAGTTTTCTTCCAGTGGTGATTTTTCTTCATCTGTTTGCTCAGGATGCCAGTGCTTGCATTAAACATGATTTAATGTAAGGGAATGTACTATAGAGTTTCGCCTAAATTGACACAAATTTGCAAATCGTCGCAATTATTTTCATCCCCTGAAATAACAAGAAACACTGCCGAACTCCTGCCGGCTGTCCTCACAACATGCCCTCCACATACGAAGCGACCTGCTGAAAAAGAACACAGTGAAAAGTAATGAAATTTAAAATTTCAAAATATCACATTCTGCCTCGCCTGTTAGGACAGGGACAGTACCTGGGAAAAAATAAGATGCTCATTAAAAATCAACATATTACTAATCATTCTCATAAATGTACACAGGAGTTGGTGCAGTGGACATCTCGAAAATCTTTGAAAGCCTATTCGAAAAACAGACACTTAACCAAGACGAAACTCGCCAATGTTTCGTTGAATGGGCATTTGCAGTTTACGCAGTTCTAGTGCTCGGTTTTGCGTGTAGCCTTGTTACGCGACATTTTCGAACATCCTACCTTCATCGCAACAATTTCGATGTTAGTGTGACAGTTTTGTGCATTCGGTCAGCCGTACAGGTGGACAAGCGATTTAGGTCCATTCATAAATCTTCAACACGTCTTTTTGAAAATGACTCTGTGTGTATGTGTGTCCTGTTGTTTATGTGCTGTCAGTGTAATTTTGCGGAAGTTTCTATGCCTGTATTCAGTAATCAACAAGCCGAATTAAGAGCCTTAGTGGTGATTGCAGGCGACACCGAGCAGAGCTTTCCCATTTGCCAGAATGTGTTGTGCAAATAACTGTCTATGCACGCTGGATAGAGTAGGACATTGAGGTTCTCAAGACTTATTTTCTTATACAGTTTCTGCCGTTGATATTTTCTCATTTTACTTACTCTTTTGTGGTGGGTGCCTTTGGGAAAACAAAAACGATTGATGCCACCAGCGCTACATGCGTCTCTCAAATGCTTTGTTCGTATTTCTTGTGCTCTAGTTCGCATTTAGTGTTTCCATTTTGTACGTTTAGACTGTCGTAAATATCTACAAAACAAGGGTAGAGCTTTAGATCAAGAATAAAACCTTTCCTTCGAGCTAACTCCCACCAAAATATCGCAACGTCAGATTTTACCCCTCATTCAGCCTGCGGCCAAAATATTTCTCTTTTAATCTTTCTAGGTGCAAAATTCTTAAACCTTGTTTAAGATACGGCTAGTCAGCAATTGCAGTAAATAAGCATTTGCGTTAAGCTAGTACACCATGCAGCTGCACATCCTCCACCCTTTTCGGCCACTTTCCTGTTAATCAATGCTCACTTGAGAATTTTTTTATCTGCTTATAACAGGGTAATCTGGCCAGCCTTAAACGTATTGTAGTAAAGATGAGGCGGGTCATACCATGTGCATATGAAGGTAATATCAGTGCTCTTTTAAAAGTTTGTGGCGTTAAATAACAAAATACTGCATTTGCCCTTTGACCAAGTCTGTGCTAAGCTACCAATTCACCTTGGCTAGCAATTTAATTTGTCATTTACGTATGTGCGAAGGCCATAGTTGCGATGAAGGGCTGAACGCTTTGCCTTTCTGTGGTTGGTATTTGCATGAGTCTTAATGAAGTATGGCAAAAAGTTTAGCATTGCTGAGCCCAGAATGTGGTTTGGTTTTTGGGGGTTAACGTTCCAACCTACTCAGGCTATGAGGGACGCCGTGGTGAGGGCTCCAGAAATTTCGACCACCTGGGGTTTTTTAACGTGCACTGGCATTGCACAGTACATTGGCCTCTAGATTTTTTTCCCACATCGATATTCTACCGCCGCTGCCGGAATCGAACCCGCGTCGTTTGGGTCAACAGCCAAGCGCCGTAACGACTGACGCACCGCAGCGGCTGCACACAATATTTGCCCTCTTTCTTGATTTAAACACCGGCTAGCCAGGCTATATGTCGTTCCGTGTTTAGTTGGAGGGGGTGTTTTGCATGAAGTATATGTCGTTACATATAGCTTGGCTAGCAGGTGTTTACAGCAAGAAACATGGCAGAATAGAGAAGCAAGGAGAAAATTCTGCGAAGAAGGCTCTGTGTGTTTTTTTTAAGGCGGATGCCTTACTAGCTCTATTACGAGAAAAGTCGACAGCATGTATTAGCGTGTGTACTCGCAGATGGTGCTGGAAATCCCAGCCATGGCAAGAAAGAAACACCCAGAGGACACTTACGACTGCTTACTTGATATGAAGGCGAAAACATTACTAGTGCGTGATCGTGAGCGTTCGACCTAGATGCCGGTTGTGCACTGAGAAATGAAACAATCACGCGCCTCCGAACGCTGATTCCACAAACGCTAAATCCACAAACGTCCCAATGAAACACTCCGACAATTGGTTCGAATACTTCCCGCGAGCTGGCCTCCAACACGACTAACATATGCAACATGGAATGAGAAACTGTGCTATACCCCCTGAAACGATGTACGACGAATAGTTGCTTCGTAATTTTAGAGCGAAACTCCGTTTCCGAGGAAAGTATTAAACGCCGCGGTGGCTCACCGGGTTAAGGCGCTCGGCTACTGATCCGGAGTACCTGGGTTCGAACCAGACCGCGGCGGCCAAGTTTTGATGGAAGCGACATGCAAAGTCGCCTGTGTGCTGTTCGATGTCAGTGGACGTTAGATATCTCTAGGTGGTCGAAATTATTCCGGAGCCCTCCACTACGGCAGCTCTTCCTTTGTTTTCTCAGTCCATCCTTTTTCCTTTTCCTTACGGCGCGGTTCACGTGTCTGCCGAGATGTCAGACGGATACTGCGCCCCAGAACCAATTTTTAAATGGTGCTGCGACTGCTTCACATTATTGGTCTAAAGTCTAAGGTTTCCCTGATTCTATTAGTGATTGCCGTAGTCTGTACCTTCAAGGCAATGAACCGTAAGCTGAGATGGGTGTGTAATTTTTTCGCTCTTTCACATCTCCTATAATATGGGTTAAGCGTTCTTCATAGCTTCCGGTAACCTCGAGGTCGTAAAGCACTGCGTATACAGGGTGGCTAGTTTTGCTGCCTCCCATTTTCCTTCAACATATTTGCTGGCAACTGATCCCCAGCAGCTTCTTTTCTCCTGTGCCATGCTGTTAGGGCTTTCTTTATTGCCTCTTTCGTTACTGGAGTGATGTTGAATTGCTTTGCACTGCGGCCTCCCTGATCACACGGGCCACTGTACAGGTTTGTGTAGGGCACATTGGCTACACTCTCTTATCCATATCGGTAATAACATTACCCTCTGTGTCTGGCAGTATTTACAGCTCATATTTGCATACGTCCAGTTTCCTCTTAGCAGCTTTTATCTTACCTTCATTCTTTTGAGCTTGCTTGATTCTCTATGTAATATACTTATGTCAGATGCCTGGTGATTGCCGATTAGCTATTATAGCTCCGCCAGTTTTCTTTTTTCCGCCTGGTTAGAGGCTTTGTTGCTTTGGCGTTTCTTCATCTTATTTTTCTTCGCCTTTCAGATTCAACATCTGGCAACTAATGTTCAAAATGTTGTTCGCTTTTTCGTACGTGAAACATTAAAAAAGTGCCGTTCGTGTTCGTTTTGAAGCCCAAGGTTTCAATTTTTAATTTAATTCTTGAAGCTTGAAATGCAATTCCCTCGCCTTATTTAGCTCAGCAGTGTCTTCCTCTAATCCGAACTTACTAAGTTGCTATCGGTTGGCTTTTATCCCCGTTCTTCCGAATCCAATCACCTTGATACCTTGAGTGAGTGTGCAGCGAATAACAGCAGAAAGCGTGCCCGTTTTCTTGACACACTTTCGGATCGCTTTTGTCGCTCTACTCCTCTCGCGAACTTGTTCCGTGTGAAGCTTCTAAATATTTTCTTGCATGCTTACTTAGGTTTTAACCGCGCCTTGCTAGCGCATCGTCTGCATGAATGGGTATCTAAATTTTTACGAATGCAAGCATCTTCAGCGATGACATTTTGCTTCGGTGCCTGCATTTCGGTGGCAGTCAAATGGAAAAATGCACTTGTGCTGTGCAAACGCAGTGCACTTAAAACTATAGACGGTCGCATTAACCCCGAGTCCACTACAGCCTCGTTCAAAGCCCGCGCGCACCTTCGAGGCGTTAAATCATATGAATCGTAAACGCGAAGATAAATCAAATTCATATGCATATTTGCCGGCTCCAAAAAGCGAAATTCCTGGTATATGCACATGTCGATTAATAACCACCGAATATTAAGCAACAACGTTAAGCCATACACCATCGGCCATTAAGCCATCCGCTTTCTCCGTTACGGCGCGACACCACTACGTGCCGGACTACTGGCGATGCCCGCTCTTCTTCATCGCGACCGTCAAAAGAAAAGCAGCAGAACGTGTGCCAGAAGTTTATCAACCGTAACAAGCAGCACACTCGTGAGAGCGATGGCGAAGCTTGCCGTCAATTGGGGCACTTTCTCCATGAGATAGTTGCGCCGTGGTGCGATCCCGTGGCCACTATACTGCTGTCGGAGCCGTGGTGCAATTACAATGCCGGCCCGGGTGTAAACACCTTCACAGCAGCGTTTGCAACTTGGTCCTGGAAACATTTGCACACATCAGTAATTCAGACAGAAGTGAAGCCAGCTGTGTAATTCATGTAAAATGCAGAGAAAACAATTGACACCACTTGACAAAAGGAAGGCTTGACAGGGCGAGATTGTTGCTCTGTTGGGATGCAGGCAGCATTATATCCATCTGCCGAGAAATCATGATCATCCCGCCTACTTCTAGAGTCATTCCATATCCAATCAACGCCGCACGCACTTGATCGAACACGTGGGCCCAGGCCTGCAGCATACGCATGCTCATTACAGCGACCTTCACTCGTATAAACACGGCCGTTCCGTTTTTCGTTTTCATATGTGAACAAGGGACCCGTAGGGGTCCCGAAACATCATTTGTTTTTTACCATATTGTTCTTCCTTTTCTTGGCGAGTGTTACGTTTTTCATAATCACATCATTCTCTCGCCAGACGAGTTTTCGTCGAACTCTGGACTAGAGATTGTTGCTGTGACCTGAACATGGTTTTGCAGAAGGGTGACTTTACTTTGTGGAGTGCATAACGTCGACACTTACGCTACAGTGCATAAGAAAGCTAGATCATTGCCCTCGGAGATTAGCTCAAAGATATAATCATCAAGACTGTGCGCCCGGCTACAATCTTGGCTTTTGCAAGTCGTCCAAGGTAGGGCGTACTTTTATTCGATTCAGGCAGCGCAATGACGTAGAGTTATGAGAATCGCAAGGTGCCTCGAATAGAACAAAACTTTCGAAGTTGAATGAACTACGTTTATGCAGCCCTCTGCGCTGCCCGATTGTGTGGGAGCCTTATAATTATTATAAACTAAAATAGCCTTTGGCGTCATTTGGTCATCGTTGAATAAAAGAGATAAACAGGGATATGCACTAAAAGGTACCATTAACAGTTCAGCTCTGCATTGTTAGCAGGTAAGTATAATTATGGGTGCCTCGTTTGTCTGGCGAGAAAAATGATACATTAGATAAGAAGTTAGCTACAAAGTTCTGATTTTGAAAATCTAGAGTTCCTTGAGCAGCAGTCACTCTGTGCTGAATATTACTTGTCTTCACGCGAACAAGGAACGTGCGCGAAATTATTCTAGACCTAGCACAATCCAGTAAGGAAATGGCCTCTGAAATACGATGACACACACACACATGTGTGCGTCAATGAACACTTTTCGGGGACTTACGAATACCTTTATTTCCATAGATTCTTGAAGGACACACGGCAGACAATGGTAAGAAATTAGTCACTTTCATCGCCGTCGGACTAGAGTCAACTTCCTTAGTAATTTTATATTACTTGTCTTTAGGACTTAATCTGGTACTTTCATCTAACGGTAGCGCTCCGGGAATGTAAATTCCGAAACACCAACAAATTCCATAATTTAATCATGTTGACTTCTATTAGAGCCGCCTCGGCGCTTCTGAACGGGCAGGCAGAGCCTTGCACGGATTAGCGCAACAACTATATTACAAGGCTCACACATTCTGTTTTCTATGGAGTGTCCCTACGCTTCAATCATTCTAGTTTTTTTCGTACTTTTCTCGAAAGCTTTTCAGTACGTTTTCTTGGTCTGAGGCATTATCATGTAAACAACTTGTCAAATAAACTAGAAAAGAGAAAACAATATCCGCATATACAAATGACTAATCATCCCAAAATGTAGCCTAGTCAGACAACGTCAGGTTTCCAAATTTTGCCGCGAGTTTAACAAGGTGTTTGACACATTCTTAACAATATATATGTAAGGCATCATGTGTTCTTACCAAATGCATGCTAATAATTGCATTGAAGAGGAAAGCAGCGCATATCTGTGACACCAAAGGCACATTTTCCGCGCCTTTTCTTCATTTTCGTCATTAGCAGAAAGGAAAGGAAATTTCGCTCCGGAGACCACAACCGGAACAAATGTCCACTACGATTGATCCCAAGCAAATTTCACTCCAGCGACTTAAATGGGAAGAAATGGCCCAAGTCAATTTTTTATTTGCAGCTACGTATGCACTTAAGGTAATTTCGTTTCGCAGACTTTAATGAGAGCAAAATCCCCAAGTGAATCTTTTTTATTTGTCATACAAGCGAATCCTAGCAAATTACAGTCTAGACGCTTCGAAGGAGCTAATACCACAAGTGAATGTGACTTGGGGTATTAGCTGTGACTGTGCGCATAGCGGGGCAGATCCGACAGCTTTTAGTACATTATTAACATATAAGTGAGCTATGGTGGAGCAGCTGCCGGCAGAATAAGCAAGGCTAATCCCACCTGTAGCATACAACTCAACTCAACCTTCATTCCTGATACGTCGAGGGGAGGAGCGCAATATAACTGCGCGATTCGGACCCGGCAGTGCACATCTAATAGACCATAAGCTTTCGTAATAACAAGTATATTTGCGATTACTTCGTGAGTTGCATAGATTTCTTGACAAGTTACCTTTTTTTTTTCGCTCCTGCCCAAGAATGGATGATTTTATGGCGGAAGGATTACTTTCTTGAATGAACAATTTTGAGGCAAAAAGTGCCCTGATTGGAGCGTATCAACTCACTCGCAATATTCCCATTAATCGTAAATACACTTGGAACTTGCGGTTAGCTTCAGCGGCTGCTGTTGTCTTGCAATTAAGGCGGTATATATATATATATATATATATATATATATAATTTTTGACACTTGTTTGAGGTACAAGTTTTTACTATGATTTAATGGTACAATTTTATGCTACTTTCGTCAGTTATATTAGTGCTTTGTTATATTGTCCCAAATGTGCACTATAGCATATCTTTAGCGCAACTGCTAACGAAAGGTCCTCTTGTTGAAGCTGAATTATTAACTCTTGATATTTTCTATGTTGTTTTACGACACATGCCTGTTTCTTGCTTGGGATTCACACCACAAATCTGGAAATTCATCATGTTTGACAGTGACATCGAAATTCTTTGAACATAAACAGTAATGACAGGTCGCGAGACTCCACAAGTATTTTCTTGTAACTGTTGAAAGCAGCATTCATATTTCACTGAAGCTGTGCCACGCGGTTGCAGGTACAGAGGGGCACAAGCAAGCAAGCTGTGACGGGAGCAGGAAAGGCGCTTTCGATTCTCAACGTGGCAGTCAAGAGACGCGAAGAGGTAAGTTCTCTGAATTGTAGTGTGCTTTCGCTGCGGTTTTGTGCTTTGACGACTTTGTATGTGCGCCACAACGGAATTGTGCATGTGAACATGACGAAGCAGGTGTTTGTGAGGTGTAGTGTGGGATTGTAAGAGCCATTTTGTAGTCTTTACTAAGAAAAGGAACCAGTTGCGCCTTTTTTCTTTGTATGCGTGGGATGGTGTAATCAGTAGTGATATTCTACATGGAAGGTTTTGAGTGGTTTTTAGAGGCGGGTGATAAATGCTTTCTTTGAACGCCTGTGGTGATTCCTGGCGCTTTCAAGCAGCAGTAGCTAAAATTAGTGTATAGGTCTACAGATATTAAACCGGCTTAGGCAATATATTGTAAGATGAGGCGGAGGATATGAATGTATTCTTCCTGGGGAGGGGGGGGGGGGTGTGAAGCGCTGAAGGCAGCTGAAAGGCAGCACGGTTGGCAGGTCGTAACGCGAGTACAAATGGATCAACAGCTCGAAGCCGGATACGCGTACCGCCGATATACAGGGCGATCAAAAGTTACGTTTCCAATGCGAAAACAATAGAGGTCAGCAGCGCTTTTAACGAGAAGCATATAGCAAATCTGCAAAAATTTTTTAATGTAAAAAAAACATTTCTAAAACGGTCATTTTTACTGCCAACAGGTGGCGCTTCCGTCGTGTCTGTAGTTTGTAGAGCGACGCTATATCTTTATATGTTGCTTGAAAACTTGGCAATAATTTGTTATTCATTGAAGGTGCCATATTTTTCTGGGCATTTCTGTCACAATCGCTACGCGCTATCGGCTCTACTTTTCGAATTACTCAAGTTTTGCTTTTTTCTATGACGTCGATCAAACACTATATAAGGAAAGCCCCAGAGGTTGACAAAAGATTTATTATGGAGTCATTCCTCCTTAGCCCGCAAAACGCAGTCGCACGGTTACAAGCGAAGGCGGCGCAGCTTTCCCAGAAGCTTTGCCGCTGAAGAAAAATAATGCATGGGCGATCAGATGTATTGCGACGAACGTCGTGCGTTGGCACTCTTGCTTGCTAGTTTCCCTTCTACTTTCGTCGCGTTCCGATTGCGTCTTTGAGTATGATTCGGTACCACTTCGTCGTGGTCTTCTGGGTTGTGTAGGGTTCTTGAGGGTGTAGGCTTTCAAGAGAGGAGTTACATGTGTGGTGGCTCGCAGGAAGGAGATGCTTTTTTAGCGGTCGCTGCCCAGAGGCGCCCTCTCCGGTGGGTGCCTCGCAGGGTGCCCCGAAATTGGAGGCGTCACATATAAACACAAAGGACGCGGTTTTGGCGAAAACAGGACTCTACTAGTAGAGCAGTAAATTTCACAGCGTCTGGGAGTCAACTACAAAGAAATGATAGTTTTCCTGTGTAGCCAAAAAAGTGCAATCATTTAGATACCAAACAGTAAATATTTTGCAGCTGAAATGTACTTCATTGTGCATGTTTCGTCTAAATAAATTGGACGACCACTGCTCCGGCTTCGATGCGATAAACAATTTCGGCTTCACCCTACCAACTTCTACACTTACAGGTTAGCCTAGCTGGTACAGCGGCTCGAATACACTGGATGTCTCTTAGGAAGCTACATAGCTTTTGTTTAGGACCGTATTACAGCGTTTATGAGGACGCCCTATTGGTGTAGAATTGAAATCTGCTCCACACTAGGGGTTCCCTGCAAATAGACTGGATCTGAAAATTGTGACCGCTGTCACGGACACAAGGCACTTTATTGCGATCAGTGGAACCACTGTACCCGCCAGATGGCTGTGTTTAGTCCTGAGAAATTTCTCCTGATATTTTCATTGAAGCTGCATGAAAAGTTGAGAGCGTAGTTCGGGAGAGCATACAAGTTTAGATTTCTTGGAGATCGATTTTCATCTTCAGACAATTGCGGACTCTTCTAAGATAATGCTATGAACAAAGTGATCGGATTGGTCTAGTCTTCCAATGCGTACCAAAATCTTGCTTTTTAAAATCTGTGATGCGTTCGCACCGAGTTGTTAAGATTGGCATAGAATATCTATAGGTTGGGTTTCTGACGATAATTAGCAGAAAACTACAAGCATCCTGGGGAGGGATATGCGGATATATTGATTGTTATCGTTAATTCTTGCGACATGTGAAAAATTGCGCTCACAAACAAGTCCTCCTTGGAAAATGCGGTTGTCTAGAGTTTCTAAGTGTTAGGGTACACGACGACATTTTATTTACAATTTTCTAGCTCCGCGTGCTCATTGTAGGTTTTCTGACCTTTTAGAGGGACAGAAGACCCTTGGACAGTGAATGCGGAGGCGTACAGAATTATAAATGGCGTACCGGTTGTTGTCCTCTGGCCTGAGGAGAACGTACGCTCCGCAATGTAGTCTACACTCCAATAAGGAGATGCCATGATCATTACTTATCTAATGGTGAATTCTAATCGCTGGCACGGAGCGGTCTGCACTCTCTGTGACAGAGCGCCTGAATCCGGCGCAGAGCGCGCGACCTGAAATTGCGATTGGAGCACACTTGCTCTGGCCAGAGCATGTAGGGCGCCGCTATCGCCGCTGAAAAAGAACTTCACGCAAACTTCCGGTCGGATCCGCCGATTTCGGCGGAGCAGCCCCGACTGCTCCACGGAGCAATCTCAGCTCGGCAACCGCTCCCTGTCTACGATTGGAAGACGCTATCTGTGCCTCAGATCTGCGTTTGGAATACAGTTGCTCTGAAAAGAGCAAGAAACTTTGCCCCAGAAGTGCTCCAACTCTGCGATTGGAAGTCACCATAAAATGCGGCACGACCTGGACTCAGTACATCGTTCCTAACATCTTGACTAAAGTGAGCACGCCAGTCGCACCAGCCGAATATATGCTGTTCTCCCCCTTCAGAGACATGATAGGGGCTGAATCCTCTCGGAACCCAGAAAGGAAAGGGCCCGTGATGAAGCATCGGCCGCAGAAAAACATTGTGTTCTCGAAGGAGGCCAAGTACATTTACGCAGCTAGAAATCCCTACGATTGCTGCGTATCATGCTTTCATTTCTGAAGGGTGTCGCAGCCAAACGCAATCAAGAGGTGTATTTTGGAACATTTATAGACCACTTTATATCGGGGAAAATTAATTACGGATATTATTTTGACCACCGTCTCTCTTCATACGACATCAGAGACAAGCCTAACGTTTTGTTCGTCACGTACGAGAAAATGAAGGGAGACACGAAGAAATGGATTCTGAAGATAACAGACTTCCTCGGAGAAGAGCACGGTGTTGTTTTGCGCAAAGATCGTGCCCTTCTTGCGAGAATCTCGGAGTCACCGAGTCGCAAACTCATGAGAGCAGTTTTCATTTACAGACCTCATGATCGTGTAAAAGCTTCGGGACAACTTGCTCCCAAGAGAACTGGCAGCGGGATGCAAGTGCTAGCGCTAGTCGTTGCAACGGTGAAGGCTCGGCATTTGCGAGGAAAGGAATTGTGGGGGACAGGAAAACCCATTTCACTCCGCAACAGGTTTCTACGATGAAGACCTGGATAGACAGAAAAACTGCAGGAACGGATGTTATCAGCTTGTAGAAAAACTGTGGTCTTCTGTAGTACACCTTAGTACAGCTTCATGTTATGCATGTTTCTGCCGATTGTCATATGTACTAGAATAATTTACGATCATGAATAAAAACTTCAGAGGACATGGAGGTTCAGCAGGCTATTGGCTGAGCGTTTCAAAGTTAACCTGACAACGCTTAATGCATCACGCGTACTCAAAGGTATAAGAGTGGTCGGCAGCGAGGGTGCTAATTCGCAATGCTTAGAGCCCAACAAAGAGGATTAAAAGCTTACATAGAATTGTCACTGATCACAAAGCAGCCGAGTTGCTTCTTAGGAAGAGCTTAAGAGCTCCGTGAATAATGCTCCTCATTTACTGTTTCGTGATCATAGACCGCTTGGACCGAGGGGCCACATCATCGTTCAGTCCTTGACGTCATTAGATAAGTGAACCTTTTTTCATTTATTTAAGCATCCTCTCCATCCATCAATACATACCCTTTTGTGCCCAGAGGCAATAGACATCGTTCGAAAACAAACAGTTTCTTCTTCCAAGGATTTAAGCTTTCTTATTGAGTGTTTATAAACGGAAAAAGGAGGTTGCTATTTAATTTTTCCGGAGCAGCAGTCTATGTTATAGCGTTTATTATTCTAAACTCCGCTTATAGTGGCAGCATTACCCTATTTATAGAATATTTCTTGCGGCAAATTCTTCAGCATTCTGCGACGAGTCTGAGGACGGAAAAAACCAGAGTACGGAATGCATGCCAGGTTTACCAGGGCAGCCTGCACTGACTTTTGACGATAGGCTTTTTGCGGTAAAGACATGTTTTCTGTGACATGGTAATAACAGCGTTGGTGGCCACCAGAAAACTAGCAAATCATATTAACTAGTTCACTGAGTTATTAAATTCTAAAAGCAATTTTTTTAATCATTACTGATAGACGCCTAGTTTCCAACAAGACACTTGACGCTGGCCTTTAGTAATAGCCATGTTAGTTTTTAGAATTTCGGAATCGCGATTACCTTCGCTGCATTGGCGCAACAAATTTTTCTGCTTCTGGCGCAATGTATTTACACCCAGCGTGGCCATTAAAGTCATCCTTGTGAATTCTTTTCATAGCGATTACCTTTCCTGATTACCCGAATGATCCCGGCCGTGGCGGTCGAATTTTGATGAAGGCAAAATTCTAGAGGCCCGTGTACTGTGCGATGCCAGTGCACGTTAATTAACCCCCATGTTGATATTTTAGCAGCCCTTCACTACGACGTCCCTCATAACCTGAGTCGCTTTGGGACTGTTATTCTGGCGGGGGTATAATAAATTCCATCAGAAGCCCATTTGGAAGCGAAAGCTTCGCTAGGTAACGGTGATTTCGCAGTTGGTTGCGGGTTGACCTTTAAGTGAGCCAGAGGTCAAGTTTGGCTATAGACCTTACCATATGTGGTCCACCAGACGTCGCATCACTTTGACAAGTTGAAGAATTGATGCGCGATAAAAAGTTCTTTTCGGTTTTTCATTGCAAGGTACGCAGTGTTAGAAAAAAACCTAAATGATATGTTTGCACATATTTCAAGGTACGAATCATCTTTTGATGTCATTGCATTGAGTGAAACGTGACTCAAGGGTGATGAATCAGTCTGTCTTCCTGGTTATAAATTCTTGTCTCGACCTCGTGAATCACATAGGAGAGGAGGCGGGGTTGCACTCTTTGCTAACCAAGTGTTGACCGTGGCATCTCTTTGGGATAATTGTATTGAAACACTTTTTATAAATGTTTCCATGGGCTAATAGTTGGGGTATTATATTGGCAACCCAACTCATCGATAGCAATCTTTCTTGAAAAGTTTGAAACTATCCTTGCAGAAATATTTGGTGGGAAATACAATGTAATCATTGTGGGAGATGTTATTATTGACCTATCATCTGGCCCACAGGATAACTATACCCTTCTACTCGAATCGTTCGCATTGCGTAATCTCATCCCAGAACCAACCCATATAACGAGTACGTCATGTACTTTAACAGATCATGCCCTGTGCAACATTGACACAGGTGTGAAAGCTGGTATTTGGGCTGATATGACTGCTGACCACCTGCCGATTTTTGTCTTATTTCAAACAGAACTACGTAAGCAAAAACAGACACCACTCAGCAAAATGCGTACTAATATCAATCACGTTTTACTGCGCAAAATGATTAAGCAAACCACTTTTAGTTCTGTCTATAAAAAAGGATGTTAATAATGAGTACACACAATTCATAGCCCTTCTGAAAACTGCTATTACCCGGTGCTCTACAGTGACCACTAAAATATACAGCCAGCCAACATGTCCCTGGATGACAACTGAGATCTTAAACATACTAAAGGAAAAGGACAAATGGTACCATAAATGGAAGCAACTAAGAACAAAAAACTATTATCTAAGCCAGTTTAAACGCTACCGCAACCTATCTGTGTCTCTTATAAAGAAGAGGAAAAATATTTTTTGTCACTTGTAGAGGAGACTCGGGGTAATACGACAAAATGTGGGACATAGTTAATGATGAAAATGGCCTTCGTTCAAGAGTGGATGTTTTGCCTGAATCAGCTAACGAAGACACGGCTGAATTTTTTAATGCCCATTTTTCCTCCATAGAACCTTCGCTAGCTTCACGGATTATTATTGATGTAGCCTCGTTAAGAATGCTTGAACGTGTTCCCAATACTTTCGCATTGCCTGACTTATCAAGAGAGGAAGTGATAGCAGCAGTCAGCAGTCTCTCAATAGGCAAAGCAGCAGGCCTAGACGCAATACCTGTGAGACTTATCAAAAACAATATTGATATTCTAGGTAAGCATTTGTTGCATCTTTTAAATAATTCCCTGAGAAGGAGAGTGTATCCTGATGAGCTCAAAGCCGCTAAGGTCACGCCTGTCTTTAAAGGTGGTGAGCGGTCCATTCTATCAAACTATAGACCAATTTCAGTGTTAAGTGTAATTAATAGAGTAATCTTAAATGTAATCTGGAAGCGAATACGGAGCTTTTTAACTGACTAGAATGTCGTCTGTCGAAATCAGCACGGCTTCCGACCCCAAAGATCCACTTCCTCGGCAGTTCTGGTCCTTACACAGCTGACAAACACCGCATTAAATAGCAGCAAACTGGCTGTAGTTGTTTAATTAGACATATCAAAAGCGTTTGACACGGTTGACCATTCGATATTACTACAGAAAATGGAGACATGGTTTAAGGGGAAAATTTATGATTTAATCAAAAGTTACTTTTCTAGTTTAGAGCAACGTGTTGTTACCAGAAACTATATCTTCGCTACTCAAAAAATCACACTTGGCGTGCCGCAGGGCTCTGTACTCGGGCCCCTCCTTTTTTCTGTATACATCAATGATTTTCCATTGTTTCTGAACTATTCTGAAGCTGTTATATACGCTGATGACACTGCCCTATTTTTACAGGAGATGCATTAGAGGATCTGGAGAGCAAAATTAACGAGGAACTTAGCAAAATTTCCCAGTGGATCTCAACAATCGGCTCACACTTAACACCGAGAAAACAAAGTATACTTTATTTCACTCAAGTAAAAAGAATATTAGCTTTGATAACTTATTTCTAATGTTAAACGGTACGTATTTGGTTAATGTCTCCCACACCAAGTACTTGGGTGTAGTCTTTAAATCGGACATGCGTTGGAGGCAGCGAATTAAGAATGTTTGCTCTAAATTGGCTATTGGCTTTCATATTTTATTAAGTGCAAGGGAATGTTTTCGCGCACCGATTTTACGTATATTGTACTTCGCGTTTGTCCATAGTCACTTATGTTAATGCCTAGAGACATGGGCCGGTACCTATAAAACGTATTTAGAATCAATCTTATGCTTGCAGAAGCGTGCTGTTCGTACCATATTCTTCGCAAAGACAATCGACCCTAGCCGACCACTCTTTCAGGAACTGCGAATATTACCGGTTTCAGTTGCATACAAACTAAAGATAGCTCAAATAATAAACATAGTAATACGAACGAATGATCCAATTCCTCTTAGACTGTTTAGATCGCCTCTGAGACAAAAAGAACCGCCACTAATATTAGATTTAACCTACCGCCTTGTTGTAACACTTACGGTCAAAGGCTATTTGAGTACAATGCTGCCCAGATATGGAATGAGATTCCCGATGACATCAAACTGAAACATAATTTTTCTTGTCTGTCCAGAACTGGGAAGCTAAATATGTTGTGCTTGATTTTGTACATTTATAAACCGATTTTTTGTTGTTTTTCAGAATATGTATGTGCTTAACATATGTTCAATGGCGCTATTGTAGCATCTCACTCTTTTTGTACATGTATTTTGAATGTCTGCCATTTCTTTGGTTAATATCATGTATTTGGACCTTTCACAAGCAGAGCTGGCTATGGGTCCGATCAAGTTTTGATGTATTGGTTTATAAAACAAAAGGATGATGATGATGATGATGATGATGACTTCGACCTTGACCTTTCGCCTTTCGATTCGCCGGCAGAGGGCGGTAGAATAGGTCCAGAGTTCATTGGGTGACCAGCCTCTCCTGATGAACCATTAACTGCCGCCTGAAAGGGTTGCAGGGTGGGAGCGCTGCCTATCAAGCGTACGGAACACACTCAGTATTAGAGACGCCAAGCTGCGTCTAGTTGTCCGATACACCACAGCTTTCGCTCTCTAACTAGGCTCACCAGTAGCTAAACAGCAGGTAACTTTTTTTTACCCTCGGAGGACCGACTTTTATTTTCTCGTTTTTATGAAAGCTGTCTCGCATTTGGTCAGTGCATAGTTTGTGTTTTTATGTTGCTTTTGCTTTTAATAAGTAATTTTGTTCCTCCTTCACTCGCACTGAAAGCCTTTCTAGTGTCGCTTAGTTTTTTTTTTTAAATTTGTGTGATGAACGTAGACATAGACCCAACCAGCGGAAGACGTCATGCCTGCACTGTGTAATCTTCATGCTGCAATGATCGCCTTGGATATTACGTGCTCCAGCGGGTCAACGATCCTGGAAGTGAAGCAAGGTTTGCGCTGTGATTTTAGTGTGGAGCAGTCTAAGTACCTCCTCGCTTTAAAGTTTGTTTTCCTACATCACAGCGTTGCTAACTTTCATCTCAAATATCTTTGAGTGGCTGCTCTTAGAATTGCTGCCCTACTTTGTGCATATGTGTTCTCGATCCAGAAACTTTGTTCTGCATAGGTTTACTGCTGTAAGAAAAAAGCACAATTAGTAACAGTTAGGACAAGGTAAAACTTTGAAAAGAACAAATCCAGGATAATTGCAGCATTCGTGCCGTTACACTTATTTACGGTGTACTTACGACGAGTTGCGCAAGCAAAAAGAAAGATACAGAAGGAACACAGGAAAACAGAAAGAGTGCTCTTTCCGTCTTCCTGTGTTCTAAACTCGTCTTAAGAATAAGCGTGAGCCAACTAGCCCAACAAGTTCTTCTAAATTACATTCTACAGCCGTACATTACCAGCAGACGCGAAGGACTGTACTCCATAAAAGCTGGAATGAACTATTGTTCCCAACTTTGTTCCTGCATTAATTTGCAATCTATATATAGCAGGCATCTTGCTAAAGTGTTCAAAACAAGTTTGTGAAGTTTGCAAAAATTGAATTTGAAGATATATTAAAGTGCCCTCTTCAAGCTTCGCGCCAACACGTATACGTTTCGAAATGCTTCAGTACATCCCTTGTAAAAACTCTTGGATCGCAGTATCCCTCAAATTAAACGCGACCAAGAAAACTAACACGAACAGTAAGACAACATCTTGGTCAAGGAAGGCTGAATAGTAGAGGAGTGGATCTTTACTAATGCACGATGGCTGCTTCTTGGATTTGTTAATAGAACCTCTTTGTATTGTTTCTCTGCAGCAACTAATCTTGTTATATTTGCGCTTCAGTTGTCCATGTAGTGTTTCATATGAGGCTGATGCTACCATCCGCTGCTATTTACTCAGCTTTTACAGAACTGACTGCTTGAAGTAGTCGACAAATATTTGATTAATGCGAACTAAAATTCTCCGTGTTTCAATTTCCTGTTGTTATCTACTTTTTGTTTGACTCCTGTTCCGCTTGTGTAATATCTCAACACAATGAATTCGCGTGAGCAGTGACAAAGGAAATCAGAAACGTTTCTCAGATAATATTACAGTAGAACACAAGAATTCTAGCAGGACGCTGGGACAAGAGGGCGCTTGACGGCTGGACTCAAAGCATCAATTCGCAGTTCCACAAGATAAGGAACACCATAACTTTTTCTCACACCTATAAGAAATACGTGCTGCTTGAACTAAGAGACCTTGGTTGTATGCGGACTTATCAGTCGTACCAAAGCTTCTGCGTGGACAACGGTACTTTCATTGCAGTTGAAGACTTCGTCGAAGAACCTCTAGTGATCAAATTGGATTGGAATCGTTGCAGCAGACACTTTGAAATGCTCGCAGCGAGGGTATTTACCTACGTCTACCTTAAGCAACTAGACCTCTTGCCACGCGACTTGTCCTTCAGCGACCAGGGGCTTGACGCTATGAAAAAAATAATCTCTCATAGGGGCACCCCCTACCCTTCACACTTCTAATTGCGAGGAAGATCGGACCACTTAGAATCTTGCAATTTCTTTGACCACCTGAGACATATTAAGCGAGCCTGCGCTAGGCTAAACACTGCCGGAAGCCGGAGGAGGCATGGTTTGAAAACGTTAAAGGCTCTTATGAATCTCAATCAGGAATCAACAAGGACATCTTGTTTTTGATAACAGCTGCGAAAGAATGGCAAGAAACGGCTCTTTAAGGTAAATACCGGGAAGGTACGTTAAAGAGCGCGTTTTGATTATGTGAACTCTGAAAAGTGGTTGGTAGGAATTTTACCTAGTTAAACTGGGCAGACGTGCGAAAGCATGGGACGCTTAATATCCGCCTTGAGGGCCTGAGTGGACGAATGCCCATATATGCAGAGTCGGTTATTCTGTAGTTAATATTGATTTCATTTGATTTTATTTCATTTTACTTCTTTACAGGCCCTATGAGTGAGGTATTACATAAGCAGTGAGAACTAATAAAGAAAGCATTCTTGCAATTGTAGATATTTTTTACGTTTTCATTGAACTTGGATGCTCAGGTGATGGTGGCAATGTCCATTGGAAGGCCGTTCCAGTCTGCAGCTGGGCGGGGAAAAAGAAATTGTTAAAGGTGACAGTGCGCGACAGTGAACGGGCCACATGAAAATGATGACTGGTGCGGAGTGATATGTGTGCTGGGGGAGGAAGAATGCAGAGAGCGGTGCGCATGGGGCTATTGAAGATTTGATGAAATAAAGATAAGCTGGATGTGCGACGACGGAGTGATAAGAGCGGTAAATCGGCCGCCGTTTTCAAAGTGGCAACGCTAATTTCATAAGAGCAGAATGAGTGAAGGAGCCTGGCCGCGCGATTTGGACAGACTCAAGAGAATTAATGAGATAATCTTTATGAGGATTATAAACTGGTGATGCGAATTCCAACTTTAACCTGACGAACGACTTGTAGGCTAGTAATTGAACATGTTGAGGAGCATGATGTTGATGACGCTTTAAGAATCCTAACGTTCTGTTGGCTGATGATATTTGTTAGTGACATGCCAACTACAGGAAAGGTCACAAGAAAGTGCTGGACCTAAATACTTGCGGCACTTAACTGGTTCTATGGGCACTGCAGAGATTGCGTAGGAACGGATAAGAGAATTAGGACGGTGTGGACAGATAATAGCTTGCACTTATGAGGGTTAAGTTCCATTAGCCATTTATTAGACCAGTTCTGGATAGCATTAAGATCGCTCTGAAGAGATGATTGCTTAGCGGGTTAGTAACTGCACGATAAATTACACAGTGGTCAGGAAACATGCCTATTTTAGAGTTGACTTGTGATGGCGAATCATTAACGTATATTTGAAAAGTAGCGGACCGAGTACAGATCCCTGAGGAACACCTGATGTTACTGGAACGGAGTTGCAGTTCTTATTGTTAACATAAACAAATTGGAAGCTATTAGATAGAAAGGCTTCAATCCATTTCATTATGTACGGGTGCAAATTTAATCTGGAAAGCTTTGTCGGTAAGTGTTTACGGATACTTTATCAAAGGCTTTAGCGAAATCTAAAGATATGAAGTCGGTCTGTTGATTAGAATCAAGGTTGATGAGCAGATCATGTAAGAAAGTTTCCAGTCGGATCTCGCAGGAGTGGCGCCTGAGAAATCCAGGGGATACCGTGTGAAAAAGAAGGTGTTAGATTCAGGGAAGGTCATGATATGGGTATAGATGACATGCTCCACGATTTTGCACGGTGCGCTGGTTAGGGAAATGGGACGGTAATTTAAGGGTGAATATTTGTCACCTGACTTGTGGACAGGAACGACCTTCCCATGTTTCCAATCGATGGGCAGTTGGCGAGTGAGGAGTGACTGCGGGAATAACAACGACAATAAAGATGCACATGCGGATTGGTGTTTTTTTAGTATTTTAGTGTTGATGTTGTCAATGCCGGTGGATGATGACAGCTTGATATTTTCTAATAATGAGGAGATATCTGTTAGAGAAAATATTAGTGGAGGCATAGATTCTATATTAGATGTCGATTCTGAATGCAGTGACGTGTTGGCTTCTTTCGTAAACACAGATGAAAAGGTCTCCTTAAATAGAACGGCGCCCTCTGTATCTTAGATGGGTTAACCTGATAAATAAGCAAGAGAAATGTTACCCGTGTGCTGTGGTTTGATGACATGCTAGAATTTACGGGGGCTACTTGTCAGCATTTTAGGCAAATCAGACTGAAAAAGAACGCTTGCTTTCACGAGTTTTTTTTTTAGGTAACCGTTTCTTTCACATAATTATTCCAAGCTTTTACACTGGGATGCAATTTCACTGAGCGGAAAGAGGCCTTTCTTTTTGTTTTCCACATGTTTTAGACAATTGTTGAACCATGGGTTTCGCGGCCTGCTTCATATGATTTCTTTTGGAATGATTGTGTCTACCAGTCCTTCAATTTTTATTTTGAATAATAATCAGTTTTTCTTAATCGTTTTTAGATGAAAGTCGTGTTCAGCAATGGCTAGAGAGGCGGGAAGTTCATTATTATTAATAGCATAGTTCACCTGATCATATAATCGGATGGTTTGTCTATTAGTTGTGCGGGGCAAAGGTTTAATGGTGAGGCATGCATCTATTATTTTATGGTCGCTAACACGTGGTTGATACGTGATGGAATGAGCACACCCTGGATGATCGGTTAACATTAGATCAAGGGTATTAGGGCTGTCTCCTGTTGCACGCGTTGGTTCGAATATTACATGCACCAGATTAAAATTAAAGCATACATCAAGAAAGTTATTAGTTTCATTGCTACCTATAGCGGTTAGGTTCTGCCAGTCAAAGCTAGGAAAATTGAAGTCACCGAAGGCAAAAATTCTGGCGTTAGGATGCTTAGTTTTGATTTCATTTAATGCATTATTAAATTTGAGTCGAAAATGCAGACCGTTAATAGGGAGTTTATACAAAACGCCCATGACGACTGACTGTGGTGAACAATGGAATAGGTCCCACAATATTTCGATGCCTGATTAAAGTTTGATGGCCGCGCATGACAGCTCTTGCCTGGTTGCAATAAGTACCACTCCTTTCCTCCTATCTTTGCGGTCATTGCGATAAACACGAAAATTAGGTAAGTCGGCGAGGATTTCGCTGCCAGATAAGTCAGTGTTGAGCCAAGTTTCAGTCAAGATAAGTAAGTTACTGGAAGGCGATGAGACGAGATTAGAAACCATTTCCCGCTTTCAAATTAAACTGCGAACATTCGTGAAGGTTGCTGACAAGGAAAAAGCGGGTTGCGGTGAATGTTTCAATACGTTTTGGCGAAATTTGTTGCCACGATGATTGCTGCTGTGCTTTTCTTGCGGTTTGCGATGTCTCGTCAAAGACGTAACGTTTTGGACCGAAGTGTAGCATTTTGGAACCCAAGGAGAATTTATCGGTTATTGACCACGCATGGGAAACCAGCTGTTCGCGAAAATGACGAACAAGAGGAGAAAAGTCTTCGCCAATGCTACAGTGGTTTTTTTTTAGTTTTTTTAATAAGAAAGAATGCTTTCTTTAATTTTGAACGACGTGAATTTTACGATGATTGGCCGGTTGTTATCTGTCGAGTGGCACTTAAGGGGTGAGCGCGCTCGATTTGATCAGTAAGAGTGGTGAAATCTAGATGCCAAGACAAGTGACTAATGACTGTTTCCTCTGAATCCGCAAATATTTCAGAAGGATTAGTGTCGGAAATATTGTAAAATATTAGGTTATCATGGTGAGAGCGGTTTTCAGCATTGTCTGCACGCGCTTCCTATCTCACGTTCTGTTGGTTTAATTGGCTAGTTAAAGTATTAAGGTTGTCTATTTCAGAATTACTTGCAGAAAGCGTAGCGTAGTGGGATTCCAGAGCAATCATGCGCTTGTGTAAATCGGCCAGAGTTGAATCAGTTTTTCTCAGCTGTATCCTAAAGTCCTTCAAATGCGATATTACGGTAGTTTGGACAGCTGTTACATTCTGCAGTTCGGAAATTATGGTTTCAGAATTGTTCGGCCCAGGATTGGTCTCCACATCACTCAACATGAGTAGAAGCATGCAGACCGTGCGTGGGCATTAAACACTGGCGAAACTTTTTATGCTCGGTAATTGCTGGTTTTATTTGCATAAAGAGAGAACTCAATACCAGCCTGCTTGCGAAGAGGAATGGATTAGTAGACTGCGCTTTCACACAGCTACCGAGCCCACAGAGCGGCGGTGACCGATGCGGCCCTTTTTTAGAAGGGGAATTTCGCGGCCAGTCCTTATCTGTCGCAGTGGTGCAGTGGTTAAGCGATGTGCCACTGCACTGGCAGGTGGCTGTTTCTATCACAGCCTCCGGTGGGGATTTTTCCACCCATGTTGCGCTTCCCAAGCAACCTCTCGAGACCAGTTATTATTTTAACTGCCACCTGCCGTGGTGGTCAGTTTCCCTGAAGTCAGTTGGCCAGGTTGCGATGACGCCACAAGGTTACGCCAGCCAGGTGGTGTGACGCCCGCTTGCGCACAATACAAGATTTTCGCTCAGGGTCGGCACTTCAGGAACAGTGCTCTCGCACTAATATGCTATCTGGCTGTGGTGTCGCTAAAGCCTGTGACATTTGGTGCGTGCCAGGGCTCCTACAGTTATGTCTTGAAGCGAAAGCTTCACTACGGGGACCTCGTACTTCGATCGCCGTGTGCCTAGGTATCACTTTCAGCTGAGTTAGAGGTGAAACAATGAGAAACAGAAAAAGAAATTGAAGCAGTATCCATGACCGGGTGTCTAGACCGCGGATGCGCGAATAGATCTTTAACGTTCGCTCAGCGAGACCACTAGGCGATCGCCGCATCCAACACGCCTCGTGTTGTTGTGGCCTTCGTGATATGACACATACCCACGACCTCGAGTTAAAGTCCACCACACTTGCGTGCGGTGCATTGCAGAGCGTCGTCTTAATCAACTTCCATCTGCTCCATTCCGCTGCACTGCCTGCTCACCGTCGTCTTCTACGTAGCACAAATCCATGCTTTCGCTCCGTTCGAATGTAGTAAACATTCGCTGTAGTTTTTTTCTTCTGCCTCACGATAACTTTCCGCCTTCTCCACCTTTCTAGGCTTTTCAACAAGCAGAAAATTATTTATCCGCAGCTAGGCTAAACAGTTTCGTATAATTGGCATTAAGCCTGTTTTATACGTAAAACGCATGGCTGTGGAAGAATTTGAATGGTAATTTATTGGCTTCCGTATTCGACTCTGAGCGTAGGTTGAGGTGGCGATACGAGTCGTCGAATCTCAAAAGGTTTTCTATTATGTGTTGATCCATTGGTTGTAAATGAATGTTTCGTGAGAACAACGGTTGGCATGGTTTGGGCAGAGTATCAAAGTAACCCGAAGGTGAATTTTCCTGGTGGGTTAGGCAACTTGTTGCCGGCAATACCAGTGTCGGCAGGTGTTACCTAAAGAAGCTAGCCGTTTTTTTTTCTTTTTGGATGCGGCTCTCGAAGAACCCCTGAGGACTGATATGCTTGGGTATCGGGAACGAGGTCTTCACCGCCTGACGATGAACTCTGCAGACGACGCAGGGAAGCCTTCAGGAGGGTTGGAAAACTTGAAGGTTTATTTACGTATTTACAAGAGAAGCAGGGAGACCAAAAGTCAGAGATGAAGTGCCGTGAAACCAGCCAAATTGCGGCTTAAATACAGTGGATATTCCCTAGGCACCTAGCTAGGGAAACTGGTGGCTGATCAAGCGTCCAATGGGCAGACACACTCTTCATAGTCTCCGCCCTAACATCGTGCCGGCTCCGCCCTCACAAACACGTGCACAGGCGATAAGGAATCCTGGCGCCTTGAGGTCCTGGAATGCTGTTTCCGACGGGTGGACCAGGTGCATAAGGTCGTTGGCTTTGCAGGCGGTGATCCCCTCCGTGGGAAAGATGCGTCCTGACGGCCCCGTAAATTCCAGAGGGTAAGATGAATCAGACGTGTCCGCCCCCGCTTTGTCTGGCCGCGCAGGTGCAAGCGAGCGAGGCGGGTCCGGCGCCTTTGTTCGGGTCTTTCTGCCGGTCCACGTGAGGGCGCAGTTCGGGAGAAATGCCGCATTCCATACTCCGGAAGAAGGGATGAGAGGCCTTTCGTCACAGCTCACCGTCACCAGGAGCCGTTCCTAATCCTCTTCTCAGGACGACAGCACTTTTGGCCAAACGTAGTTCGATGGCGCCTGCCGGGCTCGTCTGTTCCTGCTGTCGGGGCCTCCGATCACAACAATCCGTCCGCCGCCAAGACGCCACGAAGTGGTTGCAGCTGGTAGGTGCACCACGAATGGGCGTCAGAGTCCCAGTCGGCCTCGTAGTAGTCAGTCCACTTGACCTGCACAGCTGGCAAGGGACCTCAACGGAGCATTAGCGATCAGATCTGAGCTCAGCCCCTACCTCCGGCTCGGCAGTAGGCGGCCAGCCTCAGAACATTGTCAGGTCTTTAATACAGAGCAATATGGCTGCAAATTTTGGATGACTTAACCCTCGCCAACAGCTCACGCCCGGAAGTCTGCTGAACCAAAACTAGTTCCTTTTTGTTTTTCCTTTTTTCGCAAAAGGCATGCGTCTGAAATTTGGTAAGAAACTTTTTTTTTTCGGCAATGAGGTAGGTACGGAGAATGAAGAAAAAAACAAAACAAAAACCAAAAAAGATACGGTAGCTTTTCTCGAGCATTAGGGCATTTTACTCCAGATTATGCAGGAAAGCTACGACTGAGACCGTCGGCATTCCCGTTTTCACGCCCTTTTCGGTAGCGGTAGCCCGACTGTGTCACTGGTAGAGGACCGACTACATCCACCACCTAACGACGGAATGGTTCGCTAATCACGGGCACTAGCTTCATCGGAGCCTTCCTTAAATCCCCCGGCTTTCCGACACGCTGGCAGGTGTCGCAGGACTTTACAAACTGCTTGACATCCCTGGAGCAGCCAGGCCAATAAAACTCCTGTAGAAGCCTAGCTTTAGTTTTCTTCACTCCAAGGTGGCAAGACCAACCCCCCCCCCCCCCCCCCCCATGGCACAATTTAAGGATGCCTGCGCGGTATTTCTGCGGCACCACGAGCTGATCGAACTGGACCCCCTTTGAGTCCTTGTACTCGGCGTTGCATCTGTTCCTGCCGCGAGCCTCTCCGCTCGTCTCCTGGGTTTGCCCCTGCCTGACCCGTCATGGGAGAGTCTTCGTTCTTCCTACGATTTACTTCAGCTGCAATCTCGCGAGCCTTCGCAGGAGTGAGCACCTGGACGGTTCAATCGCCAAAACTACGACCCTCTTCTTGGAGCATCTGCTCCGACCGATTTGAAAAGAGGTACGGAAATTTTTCCGGCAGCTTCGGTGATACCGCTGCCTCCGTTCCCAGAACGCCAAACGGGCCCTCTATTCTAACTCGTGCGATCGGCAAGCATGCGCTATTCTCTTCGACCACTTGCCTAATCCCTGCACATACCCCCGTAAAATCAGCTGCGTTCACGTACGTGGGGTGGATTACGTCCATGGTGGCCGCGGAGTCCCTCAGAACCCGGCACGGTTTTCCATTAACCTGCATGTCTTTCAGGTATGGCTGTAGCAGGCGCATGTTCTCATCGCCCGCCTCCACCAAGGAGAGAACGATTTCCTGCTTCCTGCAAGCGTGGGCGAAGTGACCGGGCTCGTGACAACGGAAACACACTGGTTTCTTTCTGGCTTCAAAAGCCTTATCCCTCTCTTTTTCGGTCGCCCCCTTTGTGGAGTTGCTTGATTCTGCTTTGTGGCCTTCGTTCCGCTCCCCGTTGCGGCTTGTTGCCCCTCCTGTCTGGATCCGTGGAAATTTTTTTTCTACTTTGGGGCTTACGGGGGCACGCGCACCCTCTGCTACGCGCTTGGCATGGAACTCTTCGGCCAGCTCTGCTGCACTTGATAGGGTTTTATTTCCCGGCCTGTCCTGCACCAACACGCGCATTTCTTCCCTCAACGAGCCAAAAAACTGCTCCAGGTAGATCACCTCTATTACTTTACCGTGAGTTCAGTAAGCCTGTTCTCCCTTTAGCCACTCCTTCAGGTCTGCCTTAAGGTTATACGCAAAATCCGGAAATGACTGATTAGGCTGTTTTCTGGCTTCCCTGAAGCGGCGCCGAAAGGCCTCTGCGGACAGGCGATACTTTTTTAGGAGTGCTGCCTTTACTTTAGTATAGTCTGCCGCCTCTTCTTTTCCCAGACGAGCGAGTACTTGGGCCGCCTCACATGGAAGAATGGTCAGAAGTTTCTGCGGCCAAAACGCGGTCGGGAACTCGCAATTTTCACATGCCCACTCAAAGTTCACGAGAAAGAG
The DNA here is from genome assembly GCF_052857255.1 of Amblyomma americanum. Lineage (NCBI taxonomy): Eukaryota > Metazoa > Arthropoda > Arachnida > Ixodida > Ixodidae > Amblyomma > Amblyomma americanum. The sequence goes on along the minus strand of NC_135501.1, from coordinate 121,767,672 downwards.
CCCTATGTCCTCTCCAAGTTTTTACGGTTGCAAGAGGTCCTTTATTTTTATATTGATGCTGCCTGGCTTGCCACTGTGTTCGGCACCTCAAGCCTAGTGCGTTCTGCCTGTGCAGCCTGAGCGATCTGTAGATCGAGCCGTTTTTTCTCGATCTCTCTTTCATGCTCTTCGCGCTTCCTTTCGCGCTCCCTTTCCTGCTCTTCGCGCTTTCTTTCGTGCTCTTCGCGCTTCCTTTTTTCTTCATCCTCTCGCTTCTTTTGTTCATCCTCACGCTTCTTTTGTTCTCTTTCCTTCTCCAACTCCTCCATAATTAGCTCCCAACATTCTACTATCTCCTCCTCGTCCGCACCGAAATCCTCAATTGCCCTAATCAATTCATGTTTTCTACGGATCGACCCACAATCAATGCCCAATTCCCCGCATACGAGAACTAGGTCTCGTTTGCGCAGCTTCTTCCAGTCCTTGACTATTTAAGCAACGGCAAGTCTCTACTCACGTGGTCAGAGGAGCCCGGCTGCCTCTTATACCAACCTTCGATTACCTAGGCTAACAATTTTCCAAAGTTGTAAAACCTGGCAATGCTCCAAGAGAAAGACCGCGCACTTACCATACCAGAGTCAGGACCAGGCGCAGACCATCCCACCGCTGCCACCAGTTGATATGCTTGGGTATCGGGACCGGGGACCGAGGTCTTCACCGCATGACGATGAACTCTGCAGACGACGCAGGGAAGCCTTCAGGAGGGTTGGAAAACTTGAAGGTTTATTTACATATTTACAAGAGAAGCAGGGAGACCAAAAGTCAGAGATGAAGTGCCGTGAAACCAGCCAAATTGGGGCTTAAATACAGTGGATATTCCCTAGGCACCTAGCTAGGGAAAACGGTGGCTGATCAAGCGTCCAATGGGCAGACACACTCTTCATAGTCTCCGCCCTAACCTCGTGACGGCTCCGCCCTCACAAACACGTGCACAGGCGATAAGGAATCCTGGCGCCTTGAGGTCCTGGAATGCTGTTTCCGACGGGTTGACCAGGTGCATAAGGTCGTTGGCTTTGCAGGCGGTGATCCCCTCCGTGGGAAAGATGCGTCCTGACGGCCCCGTGAATTCCGGAGGGTAAGATGAATCAGACGTGTCCGCCCCCGCTTTGTCTGGCCGCGCATGTGCAAGCGAGCGAGGCGGGTCCGGCGCCTTTGTTCTGGTATTTCTGCCGGTCCACGTGAAGGCGCAGTTCGGGAGAAATGCCGCATTCCATACTCCGGACGAAGGGATGAGAGGGCTTTCGTCACAGCTCACCCTCGCCAGGAGCCGTTCCTAATCCTCTTCTCAGGACGACAGCACCTTCGGTCAAACATAGTTCGATGGCGCCTTCCGGGCTCGTCTGTTCCCGCTGTCGGAGCCTCCGATCACAACAGGACTTTCAGATCAAAATTTACTTCATCCAATTGTGCTATAGGCATTATCCATGTAACAGGTTATCTTCGAAATTTTCTGTTATGGCTAGTTATAGCGTAATTATAGCGGCAGGAATGCAGTAAAGAGGCCAAGCCTCTCTCTCATGTGTCACCAAGAAAAATTTTCTTTTTGTTTTCCTTTCTTATCGTAGGCCCGAAGCTGCGTTGTCAATGAGCGTCAAGCACATGGCATTAGCCGTGGCAGGCATGCTCCGACAAGTGTGGCTTGGACGTGGCGGATTGCAGTGTGTCACAAAGCGTCATACTGGCGAAAACACGATAATAACAGCTTTATCAGGTGCTATCGGCACATTATCGATATGTGGTGCCAACCTTGTCCAGCGAATTTAAAATACAATGTTTGCAGGGAGCGCCAGATTGCAATCTCTATACAGCTGCAACGCAAAAAATTTACAGTGCCTTAGCCCAGCTATGCCATGATATACGTAGCGAGAGCTGCAGTTCCCCTCTGGTCTAATTGCGTGGTCAGTTATACGTCGACACTTTACATTCTCCTCTTCAGTTGTTGATCATGATGTTGTAGCCATTGCTTCATCCTGATTTTCTTGCGAAGCAACCATGCGAGGTGCTATGCACCGCTTATTAAGCCCCGCCTCTTGGCGTCTTCGCTTGTTAAGACGATCATCTCTTTGCTCAGGCGTCTCCGCCGCTCGTTTAGATTTCTGATGTTCATTATTTTTCTGCAGAGCGGCCAAGTGCCAGGCGACGAATTCTGGGTCCGAAGAATTCATCTTCTCCTCACGATAACGCCGCATAGCGGCGGCTAGAGTCTCGTTTTCGTCACCCATACGAAGGGATTGTGATACACCGTGTCGTATCAGCTGACCTTTTATACACAGAGCGGCACATACGCAGTTTATCCACACGACCCCACACGCAGCCGCTGCGGCGGCGGCCGAGCTCTGACGTCATGCGCGGCGCACCTGCTGCCCTTCTGTTTCCGCGCATGCGCATTCACGCGCGGCGCCTGCGGGCGTAATCGGCCTGGCGCGGCTCCTCGCACGGCGGCGAACTCCGACGTCATGCACCGCGCACCTGCTGCTCCTCTCTGGCTTCTTGCATGCGCACTATCGGCCACCCAGGCTCACGGCGAAATGCTAGACTGGGTAGCGTACTGTAATTCTCGCTACAAAAGCATGCTGGAGACGCAGAAAGTAAAAATAAAACCAAATACACAGGCATCCCATAGGAACATCCTATGCATAGGATAATTCCTACGCATATCTTGTCTTTGGCGCTGTGGGCGAACAAGTTTCGGCTACACCGCGCCAAAATGTATATGTTTTCGAAACGCACGCAGACAAAGTGACCTCTCTGTTGCACATAACTAGTCAATAATAATAATAATTGGTTTTCTGGTGAAAGGAAATGGCGCAGTATCTGTCTCATATATCGTTGGACACCTGAACCGCGCCGTGTGGGAAGGGATAAGGGAGGGAGTGAAAGAAGAAAGGAAGAAAGAGGTGCCGTAGTGGAGGGCTCCGAAATAATTTCGACCACCTGGGGATCTTTAACGTGCAGTGACATCGCACAGCACACGGGCGCCTTAGCGTTTTTCCTCCCTAAAAACGCAGCCGCCGCGGTCGGGTTCGAACCCGGGAACTCCGGCTCAGTAGTCCAGCGCCATAACCACTGAGCCACCACGGCGGGTTATAAAATCCGTATTTTGTGGAGCCACTACGCTAAGGCTTGCCGCTGCTGGCTTTATTCCAGAGCCGACAGGACAGTTATAGTCACGCGACATGTGCTCCATGTACAGACGTGAAATTGTACGTGCTGAAGCGTGCGTGCTAACGACATTGCCATATCACTGTTTAGGATTTCAAAAGCACGATTACCTTCGGCGCTGTGAGTTGCCAAATGCTGCTGTGCGTTCAAGCGTTTCAAATTTGGCGCTGAAAGGACGCGCGACGTTTTAAACGCGTGAATGAAGAAATTAGCTTTTCGAATTTCGTCTGGGAGATCGTGCGTCTCCTCTGCAGAATGACATCTTCGTCGATGCTGTAAAGCAGCTTAAGAAAGCTGCTGGGCACAGCTGCAGCGCTGTGTATGACAAGAAAAAGCTTTTAAAGGGAGAGGCGCTTGAATATCAAAATCTCCTACAGGTTCCCGCAGTCGTAGTCACGTAGGCCCGCATTCCTTGTGAAGAAGCTCATCTGCTGTTGCCAGTATGGCTGCTACCAAAGAAAAAAAAATCTTCTTGCCGTGCGCTTCGGAATCTGCGCTTTTACATTCACTGCGGCGAAAGACAAAGTGCCTTAAGGCTGGAAATTACCTTTCACTCTGTAGTCCACTGGCTGTTGCTGAGTGTCTTTTATTTATTGAAGTTGAAAGCAAGAAACAACGGTCGTGCTAAGGACCAGGGATCGCGCCGATCTCTCGGATACAACAGAAGTAACGCCACAAACGGTTGAAGTAGCTAATAAAATGTTTTCTAGAAACCAGGTTATGCAAGTGCAGTTTGAAATATGAAAGCAGGAAATAAAAAATAAAACGCTTCAGATTCCTACTGTCATTGCTAGAGATCACGGGTGGCCTCAGTAGGAGCGCAAGTAGCGTCGTAAACTCGTTAGTTATCATATTAGATTACGCTACTACAGTCCATTACCCGTTAGTTACTTGTCTTGGAAATCTAGATTATTAAGGTCGTTTTTAGCGAGCGAAGAATGAAGTTAAAAGTTTCGGTAATGAAACTTTGTGATTTGTAGTAAAAATGAAAATTGCTTTTTTTTTCAGGATAGGAAATGGCGCAGTATCTGCTCTACATAACGGCGGACACCTGAACCGCGCCGTAAAGGAACGGAAAGAGAAGGGGTGTTCTGAAAGGAAGAAAGAGACGCCGTAGTGGAGGTCTCCCGAATAATTTCGACCACCTGGGGATCTTTGGCGTGCCTCCATCGAGACGCGGCTGGCGCGCTTAGTTGTACAACGCCTTCTGGAACACTATTCCACGTCGCAATATTCTCCGATAGACTGCATACCAACAGTTTTCAACTTATCCGGAAGTTTATGCTCCTTAAATAACATCTCGAAGAAGCCATTTCATGAAGCATTCTTTTCCAAAATTCACGACACTGATATTCCTTTCGCGTAGTGTTCAGGATAACAAGCACCTGGATGTACCAACATAAGCTAAAGTTTTCACAACTAAAATCAGTGTTTTTGTGAGAGAAGTAGTGCGTTAAACATAGCAGTTATGGGAGGAAACTATCAAATACTTCCAAGCGAGCTGTGAACCTGAGCTACTACAACCTTACACAGATCTGGACGAAGCCAAAGGACCTGTAATTTTTCTGACTGGAATATGCTTACCAGGGAATAATTGCCTCATTTTCTGTGTTCCTTGAATTCTGTGCACCTACCAAATTTGCTGCTGGGCTCCGCGTCTCTGCTCGTGAGGAAAGGAGTAAGATTCTTCGTTGCAAGCGGTATACAACAGTTGCACTGGCGCCGTTTCCTCAGGACTCGTCCGAGCAGTCGAAAATGCCTAGCTCCTCGCATTTCATGAAATAGATTGAAGCACAACCTATGTGTGCTTTAAGGAATGAACTGTGCGCGGTTCTCTGTGACTTTAAGAACGCTGCCCAAAAATTATTGATTGAATTTGATCCATTGTATGACCCTTGTATGTTATGACCCTTGCGGCCTTTGCTTCGATCCGACATTCCCCCGAGCTTTGTGGTTACGATGCCTGTCGTGCCGGCACCACCCCGCTTATTTCCAAGGAAGCCTCTGGAAGACCATATTTTACATCACTAAAACTTAAGCTTTCGATCGTTCAACAGAAAGTTTAGGAAGAAACAGATTCTGGAGAAAGTGAATGACAAAAAATCAGTTTCGCAGTCGAGCATGAAAGTCCAAGAAGCTCTAAGATTTCCCAATAAAGAAATAATGTAAGGATCGTGGTGGCTGGTGAGTAATAAATCGGCGGATCAGATTCTTATCCCTGCCGCGCCTTCTACCAATTTTTCTTGACTCCGCATTAAAGCGTGGGTGTTACCTGCAATTTTAATAGTTTCAAAACAAGCTGTTTACGTGATGTTTCAAATCTATTTCGTGTCATTTTATGTCTTAGTGTATGCCCCGATCGCAGGGTCAGCGGCCGTGATGTCCAAGCACCTTCTTTCAGATAAGAGTCCGATAAGAAACTGCGGGGAGGAGCTAGCTACTGTGTCGAGTCTCCTCACAGCTTTTATAGACCCAGGCTGTATGGGGGCGCCGCAGATAAACTGCAGCCAACGACCTCTTTCCCAGCCCTAAAAAGCGCTGCGGCAACGTTTCCTTTGTGGTATGTCCAACTTGCTTCACCTGCTTCACCTTGTCCCGTACTCTGCGGAATGCAGAAGAAGTCCGCCGCTACGAACAGGCACACCTGTGAGTGAAAATTATGTGCAGCCATGTGTGCCCTGTGCAGACGAAGCTTGTGCAGAAAAACCTTCGCCTGAATAGGTGCTGTACGCTTTGCGCCTAACATGGTGTCATTGTGAAGTTTTATGACGCTGCCTCTTCAATAAGTTCTGCCTGCTCGAGCCAGCCCTTTGGTATGTTTCGAAATGAATGAGGTAACAAGCTGTCCACAACAGACAGATTCGGCTTAACTTACATGAATGACAGCAGCGGAGTGAAGAAAGGGAGTGCGCGTGAGACAGTACGGTGTGTTAATTAACGACTGCTCCTGGAGAACGGATAAGTTGCGTTCCGCAAGAGACTTCAGTTCTTTATGATAGTCCTTGCATCACGTACCCCTCATGTTTACCTGTTGTGAAGAATAATTCCAGCTTGCCTGAGTCCCCCGGCAAAGAACCCTAGTCTCATTTCTATCAGAGCCTCGTTCAGATGGTGAGACATATCCTCAATAGCGAAGAGATGTGTGTGGACTGAATGAAATAAGTGCTTTTCTATTCAGAAAAAATGGACCTCCAATACATAACCAGTATCCGACAACGTGAGCCTGTGCAATTTGTCCTCCGTTGTTGCCCTAGCATAGCCTTGCCCTTCATGTGAGGCACTAGGTGCACGACAAACAAATGCGCGCTTATAAAGTTTGCTCATCCCAAGCACTTTCGATGTGCACCGAGCAAGCTACTCGTGGACCACTACTTATGCGGCAGTAACGTCATGGAACGAATGTATAACGTTGTCATGGAAAAAAAAAACAGCCTAATTTTGAAAATGATGCATTGCGCAAGGCCATAGATGATTCCAAAGAAAAGCATACTTGCCCAGAAGTGGCCCGAACACTGTTTATCTGGCTGAAATAATCCGTTTTTACAAGCAGCGAGACTTTCCAAAGAGACTTGACCAAAGATTTGTCAAAATAATTACTGGCTATGACAAGAAGACTGCATGGCTCCACTCTAGTTTGGCGGGTAGCCTCTTGCAACAACGGTCCGCGCTGCCCACCCTAGGAGCAGAAGCAGGACAGCATGCAGTGCTCAGCACTGAAGAAGGACCGGAACTTCGGTGTTGACTCGCGATGGAGTTGGGTGTCAGCGGGTTTCTTGAGCTGGCATTTGGCAATGTTTCTGATAGCGCCACAGTCACTGCGCGTGCTCATCTACGGAACCATCCTGGGCTACGGCTTCACCCGGCAGAAAGCTACATGGCCCCTCGTACTCAGCACAACTGAGGCCAACTTAGCGGGTATGCGAATTTCCACATAATATAGTACAATAAGAGTTCATTGCACCATTTTACACTATGCAGGAAGCGTGCAGGAGCCAGTTGCCAAAGGCCAACTTGTAAGGCCGACCACTTTCCGTCACCGGCAGTTAACATAATGACTGCAAAAAATAGCATGAACAGCATCTACGTCACAGCCAAATAAAACATGAATGTACAGCAGACGCATATTATAAGGCGCACTTCAGAGGAAGAAAGACTATTAAATTCTGTAATAACAACATTTCTTCTCCTCATTACACCGAAACAGAACTTAACATTCGAAAACCCAGAAGCAAGAAATAATGGCAACTACTGCAATCTTGATAGAACGTGAAATGTATGGCACGAGATCTTCCCAAGCAGGATGTTTCTAGCATCAAGATTCTTCAGTATCCGTAATATCTGTTCACAAGTGCGCTAGTGTACGGATTTATTATTTTTTTCAGGTTATCGAGGGCTACTGTTTCCCAAATTCTTTTCTTAACAACTAGATTATGGAAGATGAAAGTGGTTGTGCAAAACGGAGCCATGAAATAACGACCGAATAGTGCTACGAAATATAAATATATTCAGATGACATGAATACTGCGCCATTACGAAAACCGTTTCAGTTAGCAACGTGACTGTAATCAAGCTGGGACAGTCGCTGCTGTACCTTGCAAATTTTACTAGCCGCGTTCTCGTGTAGGAAATCAGTTTCTAGTCTGAGATATAAATGCCATTCGCAAAAATTATCTAAACACGCAACTTCTTTCTTCATTTTTTTTCACATGACACTAGTGCAGTGTGTGTTCTTCCTAGGTCAACAGATGTACATAAATAGCTTTTTTCGTAAACGATTACTGAGCGCACAAGCGCTTCCGCGTGCAATACAAACAAAAAAACCAGAAGCTGATAAGATTTTCAGTTTAACCACCGATTTTTCTTTAGCGATTGGAGACGCTGACAGTTTAGTCAGCGAATTGATGGCTCAAATTAGTGGCGAAAGAGAGTGTAGGGAGTCAAAATTATGCTAAAACTTGTGAGACTGATATCCGCTTGAGAAAATAGTGATCTAGCTTTATAGAAGCAAACACTGAACGCCAACTGGAAATTGTGATGTAAACTTTGCAGCACAGCCCTGCAATTTGTTTTATAATACACGGGTGGCTTCCTCCGCCCGGGGCAGCGGCGCCGAAGAGATCTAGATTGGAATGAGATCAAGTGTTAGGGATTGAGCCGATACACTTCAGCAGGTGCAAGCGGCGTCTGCAAAGCTGTGATGCTTGATGCGAACAAACCCTTCCACTGTTCGCTACCTCCAGCCGAACGCCAAGCTGTTAGACGCGCTTCATTTCACCCGGCCGCCCCATACGGTGTCTAGTCTTACCTTGAAACGAGCACGTATTCGCGATCCGAGAGAAATCTCATGAAATAGGTGCATTCGCGATTAAAAAATAATCACTACGCTCACGCCTGCGTTCAGTGCGATGTAACTTTAGGAAAAGAACTCCAGGCGGATTCAACTGATCTGTAGTGCTCCACAAAGGCATACGTTGTAGCCTCGTAGTCCGTGGAGCGCTGAAAAGAATTAGTCTTCAATACCATGAAGGTTGTGTCAAAATGGGGCTTCGTTTAGTTGACATTCACATGATTATTTTTGCAGGATACTCCCGAGACAATCTTGGATCCCGCGACCGGCTTCTTCACATAGCGGCGGCTGCGAACCTTGTTCTTTTCGGTGCATGGGTTGCAAAGTGTTTTGCGAGCATGCGAAAACGGCGCTGAAAATATACGATTATGTTGAACATCAAAACATATCTGATTCTCAAAACTGATTAGGTCAAAATACGCTTGATAGGAAGAACTTCAGCTGTAAACCAAATCAACTCAATATCGTTTTCTGAACGTACAGCTAGGAAATCTACTGGAAACAAACCCTCGGAAAATTTGGCAATCTCTTTTGCCAACAGAGTCTGCACCTTCGTCTGTAATCGTCGGTGATCAAACAACTAATGATCCTCCAAAAATAGCTTTAGAATGCCAACTTTAAATCTCTTTTCTCATCTGACACTCTCGAAGTTCTGATCTTTGACCCCTCTCGTGTGGCAGCTTCAGTTTCTGACTCACAAATGATTAGCATGGTGTACTTAATCTCATACTACAGTTGGACAGAAAAAAATCGAACGGCCGTGATAGTATACCTAATTCTTTCTTCGTTCTTTGTTCAACTGTGTACTTCTCGATATTTAACATTAAACTTTCAGAAGTCGCTCAGCACTGGCATGGTGCCATCCTCATGGAATCTGGCGTAAGTACTTCCATTATTCAAATCTGGTAACAAGCATCGTTTATATAATTACAGACGTAATTAATTAACAGCATACTCATGTAGGATGGTGGAGAACATAATTCACAAACACATAATGGAATTTATGGAGTCCAATAACATTCCAACTTTCCACATTTTCCACACGTTATTTCCTGCGCACTTGATATCGGCACCCAGGTCGACGCTATATTCATAGATTTTTCTAAGTCTTTTGGTACTGTACTATAATCTAATCTCTTAGTAAAACTTAACACGATCGTCAAAAAATTCTCACTTGGTTAGTTGCATTTCTAGTTTTTTTTTTGCACCGATTACAGTTTGCATGTTATAATTCAACTAACCCTCATTGTGTTGACATGTCATCTGGTGGTGTACCTCAAGGGTCAGTAATGTTGGCCATTTATTATTCTTATTATACATTAATGACTTAACTCAGCAGGCCACCTCCCACATACGCCTTTATGCAGACGACTGTATATTATATCGCAAGATGAACACACTGGAAGATAATCTGCAACTAAATGTACCATTTGAAAGTTTTTGTACTTGTTGCAACTCGTGGTAAATGAAAATTAATTGGCCAAAGTACTTACATTACTAAAACTGTGGTAATGTCATTTTCTAATAGTACATCTCCCTCATTGTTCAATAACACTTTCAATGATGTATCCTTGCATAAAGTTTTGGCGCCACATTTAGCACAACTTGGCGGCAATTTTACCGCTAACATATAATATCCTGGTCCGCACATTTTGATTTCATCTGTCATAAAGCAATTAGTAAGCTTCGGTATTTTGGGCGCAATTTCACTAATACTCTAAAAAGAGACAAAGATATAAATGTATAAATCTTTAATTCGTCCAGTACTAGATTATGCCTCCTTTGTGTTGAACAATCACAAGCATTGCCACATTAACGTCATTGAGAAAATACAAGGAAGATAAATCATGTTCATATATCCTCCCTATGATCCTATTTCACCTCTCGCGCCTTTGCTTTAATGAATCTAACCCCGCAATCCGTACGCCGTCCCATCGAGTCACTAAAATTTCTGCATTGCATTCTGCATTTATCTTGTCGTGTCTCACATCACGTCTATATTCCTCCCGATGTTCTCCGGTCGGCTAGGAGTCTGCATAACCTTACCATTATGCCTTATTTTGCTCGCACTGATAATTTCAAATACACTTTTTTTCCGGGAGCTGTTGAATACAGGAACTAAATCCCTGGGACAATTAGGCCCCTGCCATTAGACGCCTTCATGGCAGAAATCCATTCTACCTGATTTTGTTTTGCATGTTGGTGCTAGTGTATTGCGGCATTTACTTTCAGTACTGAATCATTGTGTCGCTATTATGCTATTATGTGTCACTATTTTAGTGTTCTGCCTTATTTCTTTTTAAGTATTCTTTTCATTATTTATTGCCTTGTATAAAGTTTTCTATACATTTACTCAACCAATTCCTGCAACAGCCCCATAAAGGACTGCAGTAGGAATAAATAAATAAATATCAGATAATGTTTTTCAATACACCACTTAGCAGGCTCCACTTTAAACGTAGTCTGATCTTCTGTACGGCCCACAGATGTTTGCTTGTGCATTCAGTGTAGTTTAATTGATAGCCTCTCTTCTGATACTGACTACCCCTTAAAGGGATATGAAACAATAATTTCGTTATAATATTGGATGCATAGTGTGAGGGCAAAGACTGCAGGTTAAGATTACCTGAAGTTAAACAGTAGAAGAAATAAACCAGGCGGCATGTGGAAAAAAATGGCTGTGTAAACCTGTGTAAGGTTTCTGGCGACAGCCGGTGGTCTGATTCAGCTTCGTATTCGGCCAGGACACCTGCAGCCGGGGTCTCTGCACGGCGATAGGCATCTGGGTTCCCACGGCCGGTCCTCGCGAGGTTTATTGGATTCGAGACGGAGGATTCCACTGCCGTTTGAAAACAACATTGTTCCCGGAAGATCGACCCTGCGGCACGGAGGCAGTTAGCGACCGCCAGAACCCAGCAGGGGTGACTCACCCCTTCAACTATGGCTGCTCGCCGGCGCCTCGCACATTCGGACTTCCCAGAAGACGTGTCCGGCTGGAGCGTGAGAACTGTCGTTCGGAAGCGAAGACACCGCTCTCTCGGGTGGGGGCGATTGTCCAGCGGCACCCTCTTTCTCCGGCGAGGCATGTGACGGGGGCGTGTCCCTATGTGAAGTGGTGTGTGTGTGTGTGTGTTTACGACAACGCAAGTTAGGCCATGCCCAACCTGGTGAAGACCGCCTCGAACCTGGGGAATCTTAGGGACCGGACCCTTTTTAAACCGGACGACGAGTGCCGTGAAAGGAATCCTCGATCATCCTCAGATCTTCTCAGATCCTCCGACCTTCCCCCATCACCCTCCAATAGGTTCCAAAATATTGTAAATAATGTAAAATAAAACCCCTGTACAGTTTCCTTCATAACCAAGTCCGACAACGTCATTCGAAGAAGGGACCTGCGGCGCTGAAAGAGTCAGCTCACTCAAGGACCCCTCATCTCTAACAACTAGTTGGCAGCAGCTGGGATGGACCGTGCGACATCGTGATTTCTCAACCGGTAAGCGTTTCGGCATTTTGCTATAGGATTCGCCGGGCTTCAGATTTTGAGAGAACAATCTAGAATCACTGGGAAGTGTATGTCAATTAAGAAGGGTAATCTCACGACATTTTGAAGATAGCATTGCCAAAGCGGAGAAAGCATCGTCATGGACCTTATGAAATTGTCAAAGTCGGACTTGCTGTTGTTATGCGAGGAACTGTCAATAGAAGTACAGAGAAAAATTACAAAACTTGAAATATGCAAGACAATTAAAAAAACACGTAGATGACGATCAGCTGGTAGATACGTAGAATTTGGTACAGGAAGAAAAAAGAAAAAGCGAAGCGGAATGGGAAAAAGAGAAAGAACGGCAAAAGTGGGAAGCTGGAAAAGAAGAAAGAAATCTAAAGCGATTGCAGCTTGAAAGCGAAAATCGAAAAAAAGGCGACAGTTATAGAGCCGGGTCTCCTGAAAGAGCAAGCGATGTACAATCATATAGAATGAGCAGATTCATGCAGCCCTATGAAAGCGGAAGGGACATAGGATTGTACCTGGGAAACTTTGAGAGAACTTGCGAAAGGGATAACTTTGCTCGCAGTACATGGCCGCAAAACGGCTTCTGACACTCTTGCCATGTGAGGTAGCTGAAGTCATAGCGAGACTTAGCACACAAGACGCAGCTGACTACGAAAAAGTCAAAGCCAGCCTGCTAAAAAGGTACCGGCTGTCAGCCGAAGCTTTCCGACAGCGCTTCAGGAACGCAATAAAAAACGATAGCGAGGGCTATCCGGATTTAGCGTATGGACTAAAGACGAATCTGCTTGAGTGGCTAAAAGGAGCCGAGGTTTATGAAAGCCGAGACAAAATCATTGAGTGTTTTTGCCTTGAGCAATTTTCGCGAAGCATTCCCCAAGTGGTGAAACGGTGGATTCAAGACAGAGAAAAAGTCGACACAGTTGAAAGGGCCGCTGAGCTAGCAGAGGAGTACGTTTCGCGCAGAAGGTTGAGCACTGAAGAGGGTGAGTCACACGCTCGAAACGCGATGCGAGATAAAGGGCCTAGCAGAAAGACGCGAAGTGCTAGAAGTTCGGAGCAATCAGAGGCAACGAAGGTAGCGCCAGAAAAGCGTGAAGAACAGGCGAAGAGACAGGGAGCAGACGAAGCCGGGAAAAAAGAGTTTGAGGCTAGTAGGCCACTTCGTTGCTACAACTGCAATGGTGTCGGGCACTTTGCAGCCAAGTGTACAAAGCAACGTTTGGTGTTCTCGTGCGTCGAGGAGAACGCCGAGAATCTAGAGCTCCTTAAGCCATACCTGCACGAGCTGCATGTTAACGGGAAACCGTGCAGGGTGCTTCGTGATAGCGCCGCGACGATGGACGTTGTCTACCCGTCTTACGTGTCAGTGGACGATTTTACGGGAGAAGTCTCGTGGATAAAACAGGCTGTAGAAGAACACAGTGTATGCCTTCCCATAGCTAGAGTGATAATTTGTGGACCGTTTGGAGAGCCAATCACTGAGGCCGCAGTTTCGAAGGCCGTGCCACTTCAATATCCTTACCTCTTCTCGAATCGATCAGACCAATTGCTACGCGAGAGAGGCCAGAAACTTGGAAGCGGGGTGATACAAGCTTTGACAAGATCGAAAACTCGTCAGCTCGCAACTCAACTAAGTCAGATTCCCGTTCCTCAGGTAGCCAGAGACGCACCAGCCAGCATATCGTTGCAATCAAATGAGGAGGGAAGTGAACCAACGAGGAATGAAAGCCAGACAGCTGACCGAGCAAATGAGCGACGAGGGACTTCAACCACTAAGTCGGTAGAGGAATCAGAAAACGCTGAAGGATCCGTTTTATCTCCAACATCACGTAGTTTTGATCGCCTTCTGCAGGTGAACAGGGAGTCCCTAACAAAAGAACAGAAGCAGGATCCCACTTTGGAAAGACTGCACCTTACAGCTAAAGAGGGCATCGCGAGACGCAACATAACGATGCATGAGAAGGGAGGCTTACTATACCGACACTACCAGGACAGAAAAGGCAAAACATTTGATCAGCTGGTCGTGCCCGAAAAATACAGAGCGGACATTCTGAGTCTCTGCCACGGAAATGGCTGGGCAGGACATCTGGGAATCAATAAAACAAAGGAGCGCCTATTAATGGAATATTATTGGCCGGGCTGTTTCAAAGATGCAGAACGCTACGTAAAATAATGCGATGTGTGCCAGCGCGTGGGCAAGCCGGGAGAGACATGGAAGGCTCCACTGAAAATTGTTCCATTGATCTCGGAACCTTTCCGCCGGCTTGTAATAGACACAGTAGGCCGTTTGCCTAACACGAAATCAGGCTATAAGTACTTGCTTACTATGCTATGTCCCGCCACCAAATTTCCCGAAGCAATTCCGTTGAAGGACTTGAGCTCCACAGAAATAGTTATTGCCCTTTTGTTAGTGTTCGCGAGAATAGGATTTCCGGCCGAAATCCAAGCTGATCAGGCGACGGTCTTTACAAGCGCCTTGACGACCACATTCCTAGAAAGATGCGGAATAAAACTGTTGCACAGCTCGGTGTATCATTCGCAGTCCAACAGTGTAGAGAAATGGCATTCGGTGCTGAAGCGGGTGCTACGCGCTCTTTGTTATGAGCATAAAGCAGACTGGGAGGATTGTCTGCCGGTCACACTTTTCGCTTTACGAACAGTCCCCCACGAAGTTACGGGGTTTACGCCAGCAGAACTCGTGTACGGAAGAGCCCTCCGCTCTCCCCTCAGAATGCAGAGAGAAATGTGGGAAGGGACAGGAGAGAACCAGACAGTGGTTGAGTACGTGCTTAAGCTACTGGACCGCCTTAACAACACGAGGGAATTAGTAAATCGAAATATGAAAGCTGCCCAGGAGGCCACCAAGGTCTATTATGACCAAAACGCTCGCCTTCGAGGTTTCACCGCGGGCGATCGCGTGATGATCCTCCGGCCATCGAGAAAAAACAAGCTGGAAGTTCACTGGGATGGTCCAGTAGAAGTGTTTTTCGGAGACGAATTACGCGCTAAGGGTTCCAGGCGGAGGAAAGCAGGTGAGAATCTATCATTGCAATCTGATGAAGCCGTTCGTGGAACGCAGCGGGATCGTCAATCTGACTCTAAATGAACCAGAAGAGCTGGACAGCGAGAGTCAGGGTTGGAAGGGAGGTGCGGACGCTAGTGACAACGTGGAAAACATTCTGGCTCACTCCGTGAATGCAGATTTCCTAAGCGGGACACAGGTCGACACGCTAAAGCAGTTGTTGAGCGAATTCGCTGACCTATTTAGCAGTCGCCCGGGAAAGACACACCTCCTGACACACAAAATCGAGCTCACCTCTGATGAGCCGGTATGGTCGAAACCCTACAGGGTTTCACCGCGGCAAAAAGAAATAATGGACGCGGAAATTCAGCGCATGTTGGAGTTAGGGGTTGTAGAGCCAGCGGAAAGTGACTATACCTCACCGCTAATTCTTGTTGAGGCCTCAGGGAAAGATCCTCGTCCCTGCGTGGATTATAGAAAGCTTAATGCAATTACCAGGGATCAGCTATACCCGATTCTCAACATAGAGGAAAGGATAGAAAGGGTGAGCGGCACGAAATTCACTTCCACCCTCGATCTCGTACGGGGATATTGGCAAGTTCCCCTCTCAGAAAGCGCGAGCAGGTATGCCGCTTTCATCTCCCCAGCTGGCACCTTTCGACCCTTAATGCTTAGTTTTGGGTTGAAGAATGCCCCCTACAGCTTCTCGAAACTCATGGACATCGTACTGAAGGACATGCAGTGCTTTGCACTCCCTTATTTAGACGATGTGGCAATTTTTTCGGAAACCTGGCAAGAGCATCTAGAACACCTAAAGACCGTGTTTTCCAGTTTACTACAGGCTGGACTGACACTGAAGGCAGAAAAGTGTAGATTTGGTTGCGCACAGGTGACGTACTTGGGCCACGTTGTAGGCCAGGGAACTAGGAGCCCATCCGAGTTAAAGATTGCCCCGATCGCAGCATTTCCGCAACCACGAACGAAAACGGCCATTCGCTCATTTTTGGGATTAGTTGGGTACTACCAGCGATATATTCCTAACTACTCACAGCGGGCTAGTCCCTTAACTGACGCCTTGCGAAAGGGAGCACCTACTAACGTAAGTTGAGATAACCAAAAAGAAAACGCCTTCAAAAGCCTGAAGGAAGCACTTGTGTCCCGACCCTTGCTCAGGACCCCTGACTATGGGAAAGAGTTCATAGTCCAGTGTGATGCCAGTGATAGAGGGCTGGGTGCTGTCTTAAGCCAAGTTGGCTACGACCATGAAGAACACCCAGTTCTGTGCGCCAGCCGCAAACTGACCAGTAGAGAGGAAGCGTACAGCGCTTCCGAAAAAGAGTGCGCGTGTTTAGTTTGGGCAGCGCAGAAGTTGTCGTGTTACCTGTACGGAGCAAAGTTTGTATTTGAGACTGACCATTGTCCTTTAACGTGGCTGCGACAGATGTCCCCCAAAAATGGTCGCTTGCTCAGATGGAGTCTGGCTCTCCAACAGTACAATTTCTCGGTGCGTTATAAGAAGTGGAAACTGCACGGAAATGCTGATGGCTTGAGCAGACTGATGTAAGCGGGAGAACTAAGAGGAATCTCCTCCTGTGTGAGTGTTTTTTTTTACTTTGTTCCGAGTAATCCGGCTGTGGCAGTTTCAAAAGGAGATGTTTCGCGCTCAGTCGGCACAACATTAACCGAAATTTGAACACAATTTTTTAAAAGTGTATTGTTGTCAATGGAAGAAGCCTGGTGATTCTTTGGCGAAGTCCGAGCGCTTGCGGGTGGGGCAGTGCTTTGCTGTTTGGAACGTCCCACCTGCGCTTTCCTTTGTTGGTGGTGCTTTGGGTTCTGCCTTGGGGTGATGATATTGCAATCCAGGGGACCAACACGGACGCCATCTCATCTCTTCCTGCCCAGCGGTCATCAACGCTGGACATTCGAGATTTTTCGGGCCGCGGAGGAGCTGTAAGGTTTCTGGCGACAGCCGGGGGTCTGATTCAGCTGCGTATTCGGCCAGGACACCTGAAGCCGGGGTCCCTGCACGGCGATAGGCATCTGGGTTCCCACGGCCGGTCCTCGCGAGGTTTATTGGATTCGAGACGGAGGATTCCACTGCCGTTTGAAAACAACATTGTTCCCGGAAGATCGACCGTGCGGCACGGAGGCAGTTAGCGACCGCCAGAACCGAGCAGGGGTGACTCCCCCTTCAACTATGGCTGCTCGCCGGCGCCTCGCCCATTCGGACTTCCCGGAAGACGTGTCAGGCTGGAGCGTGAGAACTGTCGTTCGGAAGCGAAGACACCGCTCTCTCTGGTGGGGGCGATTGTCCAGCGGCACCCTCTTTCTCTGGCGAGGCATGTGACGGGGGCGTGTCCCTATGTGAAGTGGTGTGTGTGTGTGTGTGTACGACAACACAAGTTAGGCCGCGCCCAACCTGGCGAAGACCGCCTCGAACCTGGGGAATCCTAGGGACCGGACCCTTTTTAAACCGGACGACGAGTGCCGTGAAAGAAATCCTCGATCCTCAGATCTTCTCAGATCCTCCGACCTTCCCCCATCACCCTCCAATGGGTTCCAAAATCTTGTAAATAATGTAAAATAAACCCCCTGTACAGTTTCCTTCATAACCAAGTCCGACAACGTCATTCGAAGAAGGGACCTGCGGCGCTGAAAGAGTCAGCTCACTCAAGGACCCCTCATCTCTAACACCTGGAGTTACGCGATAGCTACAGCTGGCCGAGTGGCACTCACTCAGTCGCATTGCAAAGTCTTTCGCCACTCCGTTTCGCTGGGCGTTCCTTCTTCATCTTCATCCCTGCACGCGGATTCACTCTCCCCAACCTAACCCCTATACTTCCCCCCCGCCCCCCCCCCCCACTCGGTTTAATCGGAGCGCCACGCCGCCGGCAGCTGCTCCCCACCACGTGACCAGCCACGGCTCTGCCACGCTGAAGGCTGGAAATGCTAGCGTAGTGTAGCTATGGCTACAGAAAAGCGCTCGCGGAAGGTGGAGGATAGAGCTTCAGGAAAAAAGGAAAGTTACACTCAGCGTTCAGTGTTCAGCGAAAGACTCAGCGTTCCACATGTCAGCCTGGTTGATGGCGCGTCGGCCGAGGAAGTGCGGCGGGCCGTCGGCGCACTCGTGGGCTCCGGTCGATGTCTGATGGAGGCGCAGGGTGGATGGCAGTGGTCGCGGCAGGCCTCAACGCTGCCGCAGGAACCCGCCGCACCTGTGGAACATGGGCGCGGCCCCCCAGGTCAGGTATCTCGGGGAAGTAGCGGGGGCGATGGAGGCGGCCCGCGTTCTGTGGCTGCCGGCCACGGGAAAGGCCGGAAGGGAACAGCTCCGTCTTGTGGCTCAGGCTGTCAACGCCGGCTGTCCAAGTCTGGTAGCCCGGATTTCAGCGGCTGAGGCCCAACCCTGGGAACTCGGGGAGCCAGCAGATAGCGTCCACGTCCGTCGCCGATCGCCTTCCTCCTGTTCTCTTCCGCATGCTCTCTACGCCACGTTTCACTTCCGCTTCTCGTCTGCCTCTTTTCGTCTCGAGCATCTTCGCCAGCCGCAGCGTGGCGCCGGTAGCTTACACATAAAACACCGCGAATAATTTCCTCACGGGTGCAGAATTTATTAGAGTGGGAAATACGTGCAGCAGTTATTCCATTTTTGCTTTGCCAACTTTGTTTTTAAAAGCTTTAGACAGAGCATTTGCTTAGCCAACTGAACACCGGGTTTAGGACAATAAAGTACAAGACAAAATGTGGACACCACAATCACTACGGTGATAACAATAATAATAATAATAATAATAATAATAATAATAATAATAATAATAATAATAATAATAATAATTGGTTTTGGGGGAAAGGAAATGGCACAGTATCTGTCTCATATAACTTTGGACACCTGAACCGCGCCGTAAGGGAAGGAATAAAGGAGGGAGTGAAAGAAGAAAGGAAGAATAGGTGCCGTAGTGGAGGGCTCCTGAATAATTACGACCACCTGGGGATCTTTAACGTGCACTGACATCGCACAGCACACGGGCGCCTTAGCGTTTTTCCTCCATAAAAACGCAGCCGCCGCGGTCGGGTTGTGAATAGAAAACACACATTCATTTTTTTAATAATATAGTATATGGCAATGCTGCGCACATAGAGTGTTGGCACTCATATTTTTTTTTCAAAAACCCACTCTTTAGGATCTTTTACAGAAAATTTTAGGAGCCCACGAAGTTAAATTTTTTTTGTGCGCACGTGCGCAGATTTGGCAGGAAAATGAGGTCCGAGATTTGTATTCCTTTCCTTTGAATATCAGGTAAGCGGCATTAACCTGCACCGGTAACCTGGAGGAAGAGGATTTCCACTTGATCAGAGTAGCAGGATGCCTAGCGCTTGTTTGAATGTCTTACTTCTCACGAGTCGATCCTTCACGATCTCAGTGAGCCGGAAATTGTTTTTTTCTTCCCATGAGCAGCTCTCTATCACATCATGGCAGCAAGACTCAGGAGCCACGAAGAGAAAAAGCATTGCAAGTGGCCATTTATGCTATCAGATTACTGATGTAGCTAACGGATTTACGCAATGATACCTTGACTGCGCAAAAACTCCTTCATTAAAGAGAACTGTTTACGAGAAAAATTTGAATTTATATTGCTTCTTAAATGCCTACAAAACACAGTCTCGAGCAAACTGCGTGCCTTCCGGATGCGTTTTTTGATTCATAGGAGAGACAGAAGCTGAAGCGACAATGTTTGCGGCATTTATTCCATCGATTGCAACAATAGCTACAAAGGTTTGCGGATATAAAACCGCGTTGTGTCCAACGTCCCCCAAGACATCCTTCCCGCAATATCCTGATATCAAATTAATGTTTCGCCTGAACAGTCCCATAGTGAAGTCGGGCTGGTAGTCGCACTACGATGCACTTGACCCGCTGAATTTCATCAATATTGGGCTTAAACAATAGCCTGGATATGGTGGCGGTTAAAACTTGATGGTGTGCGATCTGTCCGTGTCTATACTTGACAGGTTTCAATATGTAGACAGTGCTTCTTGTTTTGTATTTACTTGCCTCAGTTCCTTTCTTCTACGTTGGGAAAATTAGTAGCGATACCTAGGTACGCTCAGAGCGTAGTGTTTCTTCCTCCGCATTCTAGTGTACTACGTTAATTTGACAAATAATGGTCAATAAAATTCAGGGCATTAACTGCACGAGCGCTTTAGTTTAATTGAACAATGTTTAAGTGATTTTCTTTGAATTACTGTTTTTAGACTCCTGTTTTGTTGTTAAATTTAGCGCTATACGCTGCAGTTTATGATATGTGTAGGGTACGCGTCGTCTTATCTTCCCTTCTTTGGCGCAGCACAATGTTTACGTACTTAACTTCCCTGTTTCTGCAGAAGCTCATCCCACACCTATCTCTTGAATACGCGCCACACGTCTCTGTGCGTTGGCGGATTAAGGGCGCCTTTGCTCCGTTGTTTTGCCAAGTTTGCTTCCTGCAGCAGCAGCAACGCCGAGGTGTTACATCCTATTCACAATCGCGAGTCAATCGGTTACCTGAATGAGCAGTTGTTCAAAATGAACAGGTGGCCGATTGGTAAGACAAAATTCTTAGTGTGCCAGTGTCACGGCATGAAGCAAAGAGAAGACGTCTTGGCTCTCCTCCTTTTGGCCACGTGCCGTTGCTTTGGTTGACTAAGAACTAAGAGCTGGCGTTGCTTTTGTTTGAGAGACAAACTCTTGAATGAGTGGTTTTGAGAGGAATCCGTGGTTTTTAACAGCCTTGGACGAGGACCTACCGTGTGACCAGGCGAGCCTATATTTCCTTGTGTGGCGGTGTTAACACCCATAGACTTGTGGTACTATGCACACTAAGATTGTGACCCTTTAGCAATTGATAGTGTATCTGCTGTGATAACAGGACGACGAAACCTGATTCTTTACATCCAGCGCTTAAAAAGAAAGCTTTACTCTGATATGGTCCTTCCCCATAAAATCTATCTCCCATAAAATAATTATTCCAATTACTTCACTTAATCTTCCTATCTGTGCTTCCAATGCATGTTACTTGCAGATTCCTTTGCTGCAACGATAATTGTGCCCTATATATAGTTTGTATTTATACCTCGTTCTGGTATACATGGCAAACCTTTTGCTCCTTGAAACTCCCGCGATCGCCAAGTTGGTTCGGCGTTCGGTTGCTGATCCCAATGTCACTGGTTTGCTACCGGCCGCGGGGGCTGCGTTTCGATAGAAACGAAACGCAGAAAGGCTGTATCGTGTGCGATGCCATCGCACGCAAAAAAGAAACCCTATGTGGTCTAAATATAACGCCAGCCGTAAACTACGGCGTCTCTTAAATTCCATGTGTTATTTTGGCCGCCATTAGCAAATCAAGATTCAATCTAACACGATGGCATTAAGGAGCCTGTGTCAGAAAAAACTCAACGTCGTCACCGGCGTCGGCGTCTTTCACCGTGAGCCAAAAGTGCACGAAAAAATTCAAGGCGAAGCAACGTAGGCAACAGGTGGCCCACATAAGGCGTCTTGCGGCGTCATCACAATTTGTCCATTGGATCGCGAGCAAACTGCCTACTGGCGCAGGTGGCAGTTCATTTAATATTTGCTCGCGAGAGGTACTCCGCTAAGAGCAACGTGGGTCCCACAAACGTCACTGGAGCAGCACCTGCCGTCGCTAAGCAGTGGCACATCACTGAACCACTGCGCGAGAAGTAGTTTGAGAAGCCCTAGCGGTCTATGAATGGTATGAACAATTGCGTATATGCAGGCACTAACACATTAATACTATCGCGTCATACCCTTAAGACAGAGCTTGAGTGCCCCATTTTTTTTCTTCTTAAAGGTTGGCTTCTGTGCAATGAAGGCTTCAATGCCTTCTTACATATAACGACAGCTTTAGTTCTCGTGATAGAGAAGCAGGATAAATTTCTGTTCAATTTTCACTTAAGATAGCGGAATTGCTTAGGAAAGTGATATAGCGAACTACAAGAAGTGAAACCTCCGTGCGTTGAAACCCACCCATGGAGTGGCGGCCACGTCTGCTGGCTCAATTTGTGCTCGAAGCTAATCGGACGGAAAGGTTAAACCCAACGAAGCGTCGCCCTTGCAGCAAGGAAATACTTTACCGTGATTTTTGCAGCGATTGCTTTAACTTGACCGAAGATGATTTTTGGGATGGCGTCATTCCCACTGCTCTCAGTAGACATCGCAATCCAGTGCCATCTTACGCATGAAAACATTGGCCGTCGGTTTTCTCGTCTTCAGGGCTGTGAGGGGAATCGTCATCAAGATTAGCTTGTTTAGTCTGGAAACCGTGAAGTTTCCGGGCGCCTTGCTTCGGGCTGTGGTCGTCAAACTATTCATATGGCTAAGGACTTTCCCGATGGTGCTGGTGTGTTCAACGCTCATAGCCGACAGTAACGCTTCGATGGTTTCACTGCAAGGACCAGCATTCCTAAAAGAATTTGGATCGAATTGCTGCCTCTGCTGATTAGTGGAGTGTTCTTCTGCAATGATCCGGCATTCCTTTCGAAGCGATGATCATTGTTGGTACGTACACTGCTCCTATATCTCGTTTCAGTTCTTCATCCCTTGGTGCGTTCAGTCTTTCTGTAGTGAAGATATGGAGACATTTGTAGTTTAGGAGTAAAAATAGCGAGATTGGTTTAACTAAATAATTGAACGCTACTGGATGTGCTTTCTCTTCAGTGGTGTAAAGTCCCATACGCTTACTTCTGTGCTATAAATAAATAACTGCTATTTTAGGTGTGAAGAAAGCAGAGTTCGGGATTATTTTTCCATAATTTTCATGACTTGCCGTGTCAAGTCACAAATATTAGCATTCTGGATAGCTTGTTCAGGTAGTCTGGGCTAGCCGTGGTGAGATAGAATTTAAAACCAGAGAGGTAATGCTATTTAGCTCAAAGCACTTCTAACTCCTCGAGAAGACTCGTGTCCTAGGCGTTGAAAGGTGTGTTCAAGTGCGCTAACCCTCTAGCAGCTTGTGATGGCTGTCAGAGAGATTTACAGATTTTTAAGGGATAGTAAAATATGAGAATAAAAAAACCAAACGCAGCCTTACGACGTTTGTGGTACAACTGGTCCTAACGGCCCTTTGTCCACCCAGGAACAATATTTTAAAAAGTGATAAGGTGGCGGATATTATGGACATCAAGATGCATCATGACACTGTGCAAATGGTGGTCCACTATGCTTGTGGAACCCTTTCATGCTATTTTCATTAACTCTCCATTGGCGGGCAGGCGCTAGGCCACCTAATTCACATTAGAAACTCCACAGCTTCCATTTCCTCGGACATCACATGAATGCGGCCTTCTAAGAAGCGTAAAAGTGCTTCTGGAGTAGCTCTTTACCTTTCCACCAAGAGACAAACGCTGTAAAAAAGGCTGCCCAGCCCTTAAACCAAATAATTTGTCACGGAAGGACCGTAAACACTTTCACTGCCAATCCAGTAAAATTATTAAGAGCGAAGGGAGGAATACACAAACCACCCAAGCGGGGCACCCTCCATTTAAGGTTGACATGCAGCCGCTTCAGATGTTCTTAATTCTAAGTGAGAGGCGGCTAGGATGGGCATTGCTTTCTTAGCGACCCGATGCTCCTTGCTTATGCAACACAGAAAAGACTGAACTACCGTTTATATTTTGTGTTGTTCGCAATCGATCAGTGCTTTTTCTTGCGTCCTAGGACTGCAGACGGTATCGTACCTTTGATCCTCCTGGTCGTGACGCCTTGATTTAGGGGATGGAAAAGTACTCATTCATAGCACCACACAGGGCCAGACCAGCAAGACAAAATAGAGCACACAGCGCTAGTACTGCGTGTTCTCTCGTGACCTCGGGCGTTGTATCAAGCTATGAATTATTACGAACTTATCGACGTCGCCGGCATAATTAGAACATGCAGAAACATTCGCGTACCAAGATTTCACAGCGTGTTTTGAGAAACTGTCCAATTTATGTTATTGCGAAACCTTCCCCTCACGTGTCTCAAACACGTTTCGTGAAATTTGAGATGTAAGTTAAGTAACTGTGTTTTAGGGAATAAGAGTAACGTTAGGAACCTAGAAGAACATAACATAGAATAGAAAAGAAATTAAAGTTAGTGGAACAATCTTTTTCAGGACTTTCGTGAAACTTCACGAAACGAAGTTCAGGAGGAAGACATGCTCAATAGGTATAACACGACGAAAACCAATTACATGCAGCGTCGAGGTTATTAATAAAATATAAGATCAGAACTGTGTTCTCTCTTGCCGGCTTAACTTTGTTTTCACAAAACGCTATGAACTAAATAGGTGATGTAAGCATGCAGAGGTTAGCACAAAAGAGATTACGTTGTTGTGGACGACCTATTGATTGGTACTTTCCTGCTTCTCGTATCGGCTAAGATTGGTGAGTACTTGCTTTAAGTGTCTTCTGCCATAATTGTTAAGGCTTCCACCACCCTCCTGTTAGGCAATAACAACATGATTTTTATACTCGAACTGAATCTATTAGCTTTCTTTCTCTTTGAGAACTTATATATATATATATATATATATATATATATATATATATATATATATATATATATATATATATATATAGATATATATATATATAGCCTTTGTATTTTCTCTGCATTTCTCCAAAACATAACTGATGGACTGATTGCCGTCTATTGCTTAGCATAATGTACACACAGAGACATGCTAATTCGTGCGTATTATTCTTTGAGCGATTACCAGAAAAGATGCACTTAAATGAAAAATAAAGGGGAACGTTCGAGCGAAGCGGAGAGTCAGTAACCTGGACTTGTTCAGTTTATCTGCCGATAACGCCGAGCAGCGTGGCGAAGAAAGCCATTGCAGAAAATATAAAAACCTTAATAACTGCTCTTTCGGTTTTCTCTGATAGAGCAATAAACTGTTGTACACTTCTCGGCTTATCAGCTTGTTCTCCTTATCAGCGCGTCTGCCACTTCTCGCTCTCCGCGCCGTCTGCAACTTTGCCGCCGCTAGCTCTGCGCCTCCTACTATGAGCATGTTTTCACACACTTCTATATAGCCCACGAGCTGCGATCGGTGTGCTCTGTTTAAGGAGAAACAGAACATTCAATAGAAAAACGCACATCTGGTATTGAATGACGCAAAACTTCTGCCCAATGTGAGTAATGTTGTTCTTTTATTCATTCCAATAGTCGGTGCGAATGCTGCGCTCAAACAATGCTCATTTGATCTCGCAATTCCGGACTCCAGGATAAGATGATGGCTGAAGCAAGATGGCCAAAGGAAGCAACCCAAGTTGGCTCGGAAAAACTCAAAGTTTAGATCAAACATAGAGCCGCCCAGAATGCTCAGTCAGAAGCTTGTTATAAAGATGTTTCAGCACTCGTTTTTTGATTTTGAAGAATAAGTCTTTACGGCGCCCACTGCGTGCAGTGTCACTCAGTGAAACTGTTCGCGATAAGATGAATCTTACTAATTCTAGATGACATAGCTGCTGAGAAAGACACAACAGTTCTTCGTAAATGTCTCGTGCAGAATGCCTCCACAACTGGCTACATTTGGGCAAGTGTGCCTTAGGTGCATATTTATTACTTTTATTCTTACGTGTTGCGAGGATGGTACATATGCAACACTTGGGAAGAACTATTGCTGGTCCATGATTTCTTTTGCATATTTATGTTGGCTCTTAGAATTAAAGGGTGTAAATTAGGGTCTTTTCCGCAGAATGTTACCCAGACGGAAAGCGCACGGCCGATTTAGTCCCGCCGAGCCTAGTGCTGTCACCCGAAGTAACACTGGAGCAGGCTTAATCAGGAGCATCGAGAAACTGTTCATATTAAACAGTCTCTTCGCTCATATACTAAGTAAATCACCCATGCAAACGTATTTTCCTAAATGCTCATGGTGCTGGCATAGGTATTTATGCAGCTTGAAGGAGGCCGAGATATTTTCATTTAATAATTTATAGAGAAGACTGTTATCACGACATGTAGTTGCATGCTTATAATAAAGAACCACAAACAATGATTGCCGGGATTTTTGTTTAGACATTCAATCTTCTCCTTGAACTTTGGATATCAATGTTTTATTAGAGTAGAAATTTGAAACTTTCGACACTGGAGGCACGATTTTACGCGACTTTGTAGGCATTCTTGCATATCCTACTCAGGAGATCAGAAATTGTTATCTCTTAATTTGTTTTCTATTACCGTTTCGTCAAAGATTGCTACACGAAGTGAGCAGGTCGGACTGCGCCCCTTCAAAAGTTTCGCAGACGCTGTGTCTAAAAGCTCCGCTGATATTTGGTACTAGCCGCCTCTATCAGCCGTTCCTGCCCCTCAACAACAGCGCCCTTAAGCTTTGTACCGTGGTATCACACATGCTGCCGTATCTTCTACCCCATTTTCTGTCTCTTGCCTTCTTCAGTGCAGACAATGTGCAGAACTGACAGCGAGTGTGCACATATCTGCCAGCCAGCCTTCTACAGCTCCATCTGCCAGCCTTCGACGAAGCTTAGGCTCTCGAGACAAAAGGGGGCCAGGTGCTCCTGTAATTTTATTTGACCCTAATTATTTTTTGAGGTTCCTAATACCTTTATCCTCCAATGTAAAACGTTCCCACGTGCATCTCCGTTCAATTCTGTAGCTTTATTACCAGAAATTAGAAGCAATTACCAAGAATAAAAGAACGCATTAGCCCCCCTCTACGCTGCTTACTATGGCAACCTTAGTAAATGGAGGAGCTTGGTTTCTCAGAGGCTCGTTATACTCGTTGGCTCTTGCATTAGAGTCGACACTTTTATGTACCCCTCGTACCAGATGGCTTTGTTCGCTCCCTGCCCCGCAGGACAATGGTGGCTTGCTCAGTGAAAACAGCAAAAAAAGGCTTAGCTGCTTCTTTTGCCGCAGTGAAGTAGCAGAGATAGTTAAGTTCTGCATTACTAGGTAATAACACAAAAAAGAATTTGGTTATTAATCAAATCAAATCAATTCAAAATTTATCCGTCTGTATGCCTTAATATTCATACATTCTGATCTGTCTAAGCACATTTTGCTGGTTGGCTGATCAGGCAGCAATCAGAATACACTGAACTGAAAACAATGAAATCAAAATACACTGCGCACCTGAAATAAATTTAAGACGGATCGATTGCGAGCACAACCAATACAACACAAGTAGAAAAACATATCATGACAGTTTTTATTCACTACGAATATTCGAAAGAAAAAGGGGCATAATTTCGCTGTTCACACACCTAGGGTCGTATTGTATAAGGTGCATATTTTACACTGTCCATTTCGCTTCCATTCGGTCATTTCTCATTGGTAACTCATATCTAGCAGCGGATTTCAAGCGTCCGTTGGAAGCGACTCGGCCATTGGGTGTTAGTCGATGACCGGACCTCACCAATGGCTGTGATCTGCATGCAGCCAATGGTGACGTGCATCGCAGGGCTTAGTCAATAGCAGCCGACTGGACCTGACTACTGGCTGCCATTAGCTGCAATATGCAGCTAATGATGAAGTCCAGTTGCCAGCTGCCCAATGGTTTGGTCGCTTCTTAAACGCTTCAAAGCAGCGGGTATATGTGAGGCAGCAATTATAAACGACCAAATTGACGCGAAATGGACAATGGACAGCTTTGTTGAAGGTGGGGATCGGTGTCGCTTCTCGGCGCAACATCGGTCAAGACGACGCCCGCTCCGAGCCGGACAGGAGAGCCACTGAGTGAAGGAGTTCGTTAGTGAAGAATAAGACTTATTTTTATTACATATTTACAAGCATCTGAATTCATAAGTGAGGTGCTCCAAATGCGCCCGTCGTCCAGTTTTATACACTTTTTCTTCCCTAAATTCACCCAGGTTGAGGGCGCCATCGACGTGGTAGGAGTGGCCGAAAACATTCACTCGCACGTACAAATGGATACCTTCGCACACATGGACACGCCCCTGTAATAAGTTGAGCCCGAGAGATGAGAGGGGGACGCTGTCGGAGTCCGACCGGACCGCGGTAGGTGACGTCAGCCGGCCCGCCAAACTCGCACGGTCGGCGACCCCTATTCTTCATTCGCATAATTCGACGTACAAAGCCGAAGCACCAGGCCAGGAGATAAGCCAAAGTGGTTGTGGCATTAGCGAGGCCGCGTAGCATGTGGACGAACGGTTCCGGTGGCATTGGCGACTTCCGCAAGGTTCTTGTTCCCACGCCGGAGCTCTTGCTCGTTCGGATCCCGCGAAACCAGATTGGTTGTGCCATTAGCGAGCCCGGGGAAGGTTTGAAGACGGCCACGGCCGCTTGCTGGCGGCGGCAGCGTCGGGGACTCCTGAAAGGGGATATTCTCAAAATCGTGCTCTCCGTTTCGTCCTATGCCATTACAGGGTGAAGCGCGGTAATGGAACCACGCTGACACATGGCGAGAGTTGCTGTCTCGGTTGCTGGCGCAAATATTAATAACTTCTCTGCGGCCAATAAAATTTCGATCGGCCAGTGGTAGCAATCTCTTTCCGAGGAGAGAGGAGCTGGCCTTAGGAGTGGGAGGACTGGTTATCTTCTGCGAGCACCGATCAACCCCCAAACCTCCCACAATGGCAAAACAGTGGCCAGTTTACAACCTCCTCCCTGCCAACATAGAGTTTCACCAAATTGCAGTGGTAGATTGTAACCTCATTTTTCTTGCCGGGCTTTTTCTTCACGCAGTTTGTTTCTGACAGTAGGTGCTGAGCTTCCACTGGCCCCTCCCACCGAACTTCCATCTTGTTTTTCCTGGATGGTCGCAAAATCATGATATTATTGCCCGTCTGAAATGTGCGTTGCCTTGCGTTTCGATCATAATAGACTTTTGCCCCCTGTTGGGCCGCTTTCAAGTTTTACTCTACTAGAGCACGCGTAGAACTTAGTCGCTCGAGCAGTTTCAACACGGAACTCACGACAGTTTGGCTTTCTCCTGTTCCTTCCAAGAATTCTCGAAAAATCCGGAAAGGAGAACGTAGGGCTCTTGTCACGGACCTCCCCGGACAACACTCGGACCGAAAGAATGGACTAGGTGGCAGGTGTACCCACGAAGACGCACATTTAATACACCCTACATGACACACACTAGCACACAAAACTTACCAGCAAACTAACACAAGACACAAAGATTTTAAAAAACACACTACCCGGCAAAACTGCAACCAGCGTCTACTACTAGCGTCCTACTGTTAGCGGTCGACGTTCGTGCTCACGGTTGGTTCGGTGCGGCTGCGGCGTTGTATGGGTCCAGTAGCCGGCGTCGAGATGCCGTTCGACGTGCTGCGGCTCGCGTCGCTGGCAGCGTCGCTGGCGGTGTCGCTGGCTGCGTCGTACAAGCGCCCGGTCCAAGCGCCCGTGGAGGTGATGCCGGTGTTGGCGGTGTTGTTGGAGTTGGGGGCACCACCCGGATGGGCGCAACAGCGCTGGAGACACCCCTGGCCGTAGGAGGTAGTAGCGTCCTCAGCTAACTCCCCGAAACGGGCTCAGGAACGCCAAGAAGTCCACGATGCGAAGCCGTAGAACGCGAGCTCACCAGAGCAGTAGCCGGCGTCGCTCTCTTCCAGGCGAAGCGTCCCTGTCCCGCCGGAGCCTCCGCTTCTCTGTTCTTCCCCCCGTGCCTCGCTCTCCCTTGCCCTTTTATAGCATTGGCGTTAGTCCATGTAAGCCTTGTCGTCGTCTTCTCCTTCTTCTCTTCTCCACCAATCATCTCTCTTCACCTCCCCGAATGCTTCTTCTTCATCGTCTTTAGCCTTCGGTTAATCCACGTCATCCTTATCACCAACCTCTTCGTCTTCTTCACCCTTCTTTCCTTCATGTTTTATTTTAGACTCTCTTTTATATGTGACAAGGGCCCTGTGTCTCAAGAGTTTTTCAATTAAAAACTGCTCACTTCATCCTCATTTTCAGACCATCCAGCCTACCGACTATCTTCTGCAGGGATTGTGGACCCGGCACACAAGACACCGACGATGTCCAGCCCACACCAAAAGCACACCACTAACACAGCACACCAAACTGCATTTTCGGAACATTAACACGCCACGGCCGTTGACCGTACGGAGTCCTTAATAAGCATGTCGATGTCCACAACACACTCTTTTGTATAATCACATAACACCAACAACAGCAACAACAACAAGATAAATCCCAGAGATACATTAGCACAGCAACAACAACAAGATACATCCCATAGATACCAAGAGCTGTCAAATTGGCTCTACTCATGCAGTCAGATCCAACGTTAACTCTGCCTTTAATATATTGCACCTGAAAGGAGTATTCTTGCAAAATCAAACTCTAGCTCATGACTTTAGTATTGTTCATTTTGGCCTTCGTTAAGTATTCAAGCGGCTGATGATCCGTTTGAATTCTGAAATGTCTCCCATAAAAATAAATGTGGAATTTATTTACTGCCTACAAAACCGCCAAACATTCTTTTTCAACAGTGGAGTAGTTGCGTTCACTAGCCGATAATCTCTTGCTTGCAAATATTACGGGATGTAGCACGCGATTCTCTTCTT
This sequence comes from Amblyomma americanum, assembly GCF_052857255.1. Lineage (NCBI taxonomy): Eukaryota > Metazoa > Arthropoda > Arachnida > Ixodida > Ixodidae > Amblyomma > Amblyomma americanum. The sequence continues at coordinate 121,737,042 of NC_135501.1, read as the reverse complement.
GCAATAGAACGGCTCCTTAAGCTCGGTCTGATGCATCAGTGCGAAGCACAAACTGTTTATTCAGATTCGGAGCAAGCAGAACGGGCGGTTTCGCCATATGCCATTTTAACATCACAAATGAATTTTCATGCTCAGCAGTCCAATTCAGGTTATTGCTTGCCACGTCTTATTGAGTTCGACAAGCGGATGGGCTATGTGAGAATAATCTGGAATAAAGTCCCTGTAGTATCCCGTTAAAGCCAGGAACGACTGTACCTCCTTATTCGTCGTCGGTGTCTGGGCCTGCTGTATTTTGATCAAGATGTCTCCTTTCGCCCCATCCCCAGCTTGTGTCCAAGAAAAGAAATGACTTCAAAGCCCACCTCAAATTTTGCCGGCTTTATGGTCAACCTGGCTTGCTGAATTCTATCAAATAGTTTTCCCAGCGTAATTACATGCTGTTTCCACGTATCTGTTGCCACAGGTATGTCATCAGTATAGTGTTTACACTTTGGATGCCATCCAAAACCTTCCTCATCAGCTTCGTGAACATTGCAGATGCTGTCTTCAAACCAAAGGGCATGAGTTGAAACTGGAATAAACCCGCCGAGCACAAAAAGGCAGTCTTCTCTTTAGACGAATTATCCTTTGGTACTTGCCGATACCATTTAGCTAAGCCAAATTTAGAAAAAAACCTCTTGTGAGCCACCTTAGCGAACACGACGTCCGCTCATGGTATAGGTTCGGCATCGGGTACTATGATTTCATTTAGCAGACGAAAATCTACACACAGTCGGTTAGTACCATCGGGGTTTTGACAACCACGAGAGGCGCATTGTATGCTGACGATGACCTCTCAATCACACCAAAACTCCAACATATCCCGCACTTCATTTTCAATTGATTCTTGAACTACTAAAGGTAGTGGATATTGCTTCACGCTTATTGGTCTATTTGTAGAGAGATGTAGTTTGCAACATATGACATTCGTTTTGCCCGGCACACCCGAAAACACATCTCCTTTGCTTTGGACTATGGCCTTTATCTGTGGTTTTCGGTCTTCATTCAAATTGGGGTTTATTAGCAGCTTATCCCATCCTAGAGTTTTCTTCCCACTGCACCTGGGCACCTCGACAACATCATCTGTCTCCTCGGCTACTACCGAGCATGGTACCTTGGGGGCGCACTCTATGGGAACTCTTTCTTCGTACTTTTTCAACATGTTTGCATGGAGAAATTTTTTTTCTTGGTGTTATTTATCAAACACTCATATTCCATGTCATTTTTCTTCTGCGTCACAAGGTAAGGGCCCTTTAACTGCGTCAGTAACTTATTATGATCTGTGGGTAGCAGGATAAGAACACTGTTGACCGGATTCAGATTTCTATGAGTGGCGTTCTTGTCATCGTAGCCCTTATAGCGTTCGCACGCCCTTTCCAGGCCTTGATGGGCAAGCCTGCATGTTTTTTCCAACTTGTCCCGCAACTCATGAACGTATGTGTAAGTTGTCTTGAGATCTGATGCAATCTCCTTATTAGCCCTCAGCTCCTTGAGTATTGTAAGTGGTCCTCTTACGGTTCTCTCATACAACATCGCGAAGGGCGAGAAACCAAGACTCGTTTGCGGTGCTTCGCGGTAAGCAAAAAATGAGCTGGTAGATATCTATCCCAATCAGTAGGTCTCTCCTGGAACATTTCCTTGATCATATTTTTGAGGATGCCGTATAACCGCTCTACAAGCCCATTACACATGGGATGGTAAGGTGTTGTCAGTAACTGCCTTACTAACAAAAGGCGGTTAACCTCCTTCATTTGTTCCGATGTGAAATTTGAGCCCCGGTAACTCAAAACTTCCCTCGGGAGCCCATAACGCGAGAACATCTCAACAAGACCCTCTGCCACTTGGATACTGTCAACAGCCTTCAATGGAATAGCGTCAGAATAACGACTGGCCACGTCAACCAGAGTAAGCACATATTTTTTGCCTCTTGTGGAAACTGGAGAGATAGGCCCCACAATGTCAATAGCCACTCTTTGAAACAGTAAGTCCATGGCTGGCATCTTGTCCAATTTGGATTGGAAAACATTTAATTCGTCAGAAAAGGCAGAATGCAGGCGATCCGTGCTAGGTGGCTATCCGTCCACGGCTGACAGCGACCTGGGTAGCCCATTCAATGACCCGGGTTTGAACTCCCAAGTCTGAGCTGACCAACACGGCCTCCCACAGCTCGGGAGTAGGAACCTGTATTAGAGATTTCGGGGGCGGTTCCTCTTTACAATTCCACAATAGGTGGTCATAGTGGCTAAATCACCACATAATGTACATGCAGGGTCGTATTCACCGGGGTAGAATTTTGAGGCATCTTGCCCAAAGGTACGGGACCAACTCTTCCCATCGGAACTGTGCGCTGGCACACGTCACATGAGGAAACCAAGCGTTTAACGTTACTCTGGACGCCTGGCCAGAACTCCTCGGTGATCCTAGACACCGTTTTTTGAACACCCTGGTGTCCAGCCATAATGGCGTCATGCCCTAAGCGTAACACGATCTCTCTCATTTGTTTCGGTAACACCAGCTGTTGGACACGCCTTCCTGAGCTTAATATGCATTCCCTGTACAGAAGATCGTTTACCAAATGATACTGAAATGACGGACGACTCTTCGTTCTTTTCATTTTTTGCCCGACTCTTTCGAAGCAGGCCTTCAAGCTCGGGTCTTCTCTTTGCCTAATTGCAATTTCGCCCGGCGTTACGCTCAGGCGCATCGCAACGGGAGTAGAGAGCGGACGCTGCGTTGCTCGGGCTGTCGCTTGACCTCTTGTCTCCACTGCCGACGAGAAACTGACTGCACCCGTCTGAGCTGTCGTGGGCCTTTCCTCCTTTGGGTGTTCTTCAACGTCAGTCATCCTCTACTCGGGATCGGGGTCCTCGACACTTCTTGCACCTGTAATGTTTCTCAAGATGAGACCGTAGATGGGTTGCTTTGCACATTTTGCACTACCTGTCCAATATAATATGGCATGGATACTAGAATCCTGGGTTCGGGAAGGTACCTTACTGTGCTATCTACAAGGGTGACGGACGACGCTTCCCCTGTAAAATCCTCGTCCTTCAACAGGCTTCTCCGAACCAAAACTGTGTTGGTTACGCTGTCTATAAGAACCAATATCGGATGGTCGCCTATTTGCCCAACCACCACCGGCATTGCTGCTTTCGACTTGGGTGTTCCACTCACCGCCTCATTTCCCAGCGGCGTTTGCTCTCCTTTCAGGTGTTGAACTTCAGGAGGTGTAAAAAGCTCTGCCCGAGAGTCGACAACGCATGCACTTCGGTCCTGCGTTCTGTAACGGCACTCATCCAGAGTATGACCCCTCCTCTTACAACCATGACACACAACCTGTGTCTTTTGGGCAACGCTACTAGTCCGACAGTCAACTGCACGGTGTCCTACCTTGCAGCCGAGAAAACACCTTATTGGCGCCTTAGATGCACCACCATATGCTCTTGGTTTTGTCACGTCTGTCTCTGGGGCCTTTTGTGGTTCCTCCCTTGCCTTACTCATATTTCACAGCCCTTGAGCCTCGAGAAATTGGTATGCACTGGCGGCAAACCCTTGTAGTGAACACAACTTTCAGGGATAGCGCTAGCTTTGAGCTGCAACACGCTAAAAAATGGTCGGTGACAAGCTTTTCATGTACCCCTTCAAAACTCTTTTCTGTGTTTGATATATCAAGCCACCTATCAAAATAGTTGGTCAGCCTGCAGGAAAACGACTTAGCGGTGTCAGAATCCTCAGGTTTCGAGGTGCGAAATCTCTCACGAAAACCATCTGCCGTAAGCCTAAATTTTTGGAAGTGTGCCTTTTTGACTTTTTCGTAGTCCATGGAATCAGCAGCAGGCATCCTCCCAAACACATTAAGTGCCTCACCGACTCGACACATGCTCAATGACGTGGCTCATTCACTGCGTTCCCAGCCTTGCCCCGAAGCTATCCGCTAGAATTGTTGCTGATATGTGTCCAGGTCATCTCTTTTGCAGCAAAAGGAGCCATCAGCTTTCTTGGACAGACTCTAGCCGGTCTAGAAAATTCAATACCCGCTAAGGAACGCTGATCATTGCCCGTGATCTCCTCATATCCTCCCGCGACATGCGCTTGTTTCCAGAAAAGAAACACCTTTTCCCGCTCTATCCTTCTTACCTCCTGTCCTTCTGCCTCGCGAGCTCTTGTAGCCTCTCACTGTTCTTCCTCGCGAGCTCTTTTATCTGCTTCGCGAGCTCTCTCATTTGCTTCGCGAGCTGTTTTATCCTTGCGCTCTTCTGCTTCACGAGCGTCTGCGCGTGCTTGCGCATTTTCCTCTCTCTGCCTCTTTCTAGGCGCCCGTGTGCTGTGCGATGTCAGTGCACGTTAAAGATCCCCAGGTGGTCGAAATTATTCCGGAGCCCTCCACTACGGACCTATTTGTTCCTCGCTTCTTTCACTCCCTCCTTTATCCCTTCCCTTACGGCGCGGTTCAGGTGTCCAACGATATATGAGACAGATACTGCGCCATTTCCTTTCCACCAAAAACCAATTATTATTATTATTATTCCTTGCCATAGAGGCGCATCGACTCTTCCTTGCTTAACACTAGCTTGAGCGCCAGTGCTAACTTTCTTGCCAAATCCATACTTTATGCCGTCGAGAGATCGGAAAGATCAGAGAAAGCACGAAAGAAACAAGGAAATGAATCCAAGGAGGCTCGCCACTTAACTTTGTCACGGATCTCCCCAGAGAACGCTCGGACCGAAAGAATGGACTAGGTGACAGGTGTACCCACACAGACGCACATTTAATACACGCTAAGTGACACGCACACTAGCATACAAAAATAAATAACAAACTAACAAAAGACACAAAGACTATAAACACGCACGACCCTGGCACACTGCTACCAGCGTCTGCTACTAGCGTTCTCCTATTCGTGGTCGGCGTTCGTGCTCACGGTTGGTTCGGTGCGACTGCGGGGTTGTATGGGTCCAGTAGCCGACGTCGAGATGCCGTTCGACTTGCTGCAGCTGGCGTCGCTGGCTGCGTCGTGCAAGCACCCGTGGAGGTGATGCCGGTGTTGTTGGCGTTGGGGCACCACCCGGATGGGTGGCAGCAGCGCTGGAGACACCCCTGACCGTAGCAGGTGGTAGTGTCCTCAGTTAACTCCCCGGAACGTTCTCAGGAACGGCAGAAAGTCCACGATGCGAAGCCGTAGAACGCGAGCTCACCGGCGCAGTAGCCGGCGCCGCTCTCTTCCAGCCGAAGCGTGCCTGACCCGCTGGAGCCTCTGCTTCTGTGGTCTTCCCCTCCATGTCTCGCTCTCCCTCGCCCTTTTATAGCCTTGGCGTTAGTCCACGTAAGCCTTGTCATCGTCTTCTTCTCTTCTCCATCAATCATCTCTCTTCACCTCACAGAATGCTTCTTCATCTTCTCTAGCCTTCGGTTAATCCACGTCATCCTTATCGCCAACCTCTTCATCTTTTTCACTCCTCTTTGCTTCATAATTTTATTTTAGACTTATTATTACATGTGACAGCTCTCCCATACACAAATTCAGCCGGGGTGAATTCGGTCGCTTCATGGGGAACCGTTCTGAGCGCGAACACGTTGCCGGCAAGCAGCTCTCCCAGTCTTTTTTTCGTCATAGCACACTGCGCGCAGAACCGTTATGAGCCCGGAGTGCATTTTTCGACACTCTTCGACTGGGGATGATACAGAGAACTGTGTAGTAGCTTGATATCGCGCCTCTTCAAAAAGCTGGTTGTTAAGGCGCTGGTAAGCACGGTTCCATGATCGGCCTGAATCTCCGCGCGAAAACCGATTCGTGCAAAGGTACAGAGGAAACCGTCCAATATTTCTGAAGAGCTTAGTTCATTGAGGGGGACTGCTTCGGGGAATTTTGTTGCTGGACATAGCATGGCAAGGGGATACCTGTATCCTGATTTCGACTGCGGTAGGGGCCCTACCGTGTCGATCACTAACCGCCGAAAAGGCTCCGTGATCAGTGGACCATTTTCACGGGAGCTTCCCATTTGTCTCTTGGTTTTCTGACTCGTTGACATGCGTCACAAGACTTCACGTACCGCTCCACGTCTTTGAAGCACCTTGGCCTGTAGTACTCCATGAAAAGTCGATGTGTCGTTTTGTTGATCCCGAAGTGTCCCGACCAGCTGTTCCCATAACACAAGCTCAGAAGGTCAGCCCGGCATTTTTCCGGAACTACTAGCTGATAAAACGTCTTGCCTTTGCGATCTCTGTAGTGCCGGTACAGCACTCCGCCTTTTTCAAGTATCGTGATATTACGCCTTGCCACGCCCTCTTCCGCGGTAGCATGCAGGTGCTTCAGACTAGGGTCGTTTTTTTTGCTCTTCCTTTAGCATCTCTCTGTCTACCTCCAAAAGCCGCTCAAAGCTGTGCGATGTGGGAGCCAATACCGACGCTCCGGCGGGCTCTATTTCCTGCGGTCCCCGTGGCGCCACAGCTGCGTTTATGTCGCTTGATCAAGGGAAAACCTGGACCCGTTGCTCAGCCACTATATTTGGCTCCATGATTTCAGGTTCTGCTTCGATTTCACTCTCTCCCTGTCCCATTTCCTGGTGAGCTGGTGGGTTTTATAGCGCGTTAGTGCCTGTACTTTTCCTTCTCCAAAGAGCTGTCCTGGATCACGGAACAGCCGGTCGGACCCGTTTGATAACAGATTAGGATTTTCATGCGGAACTGTTTTCGAGACAGCTGCTTCCGTGACCAGTTTTAAAAACAGACCTGAACTCTCAACCCTTGCCATAGGTAAGCAAACACTGTGCTCCTCGAACACCTGTTTAATCCACGTTACTTCTCCCGTGAAATCCTTAGGCGTAACATAGGATGGGTGCACTACATCCATCGTAGCCGCACTGTCCCTGAGCACCTTACAAGGCTCGCTATTTACCTCCAACTCAGGAAGGTAGAGGCGAAGCAGTTCTAGGTTTTCATCACTACCATTTATGTACGAGAACACCATACGCTAGTTTCTACATTTTGCCGCGATGTTCTTGACAGTTGTAACACCGCAAAGGTTGCCTGGCCACGAACTCCTTTCTCCGCGCCTTTTCCTGCCCTTCATCCTTCGTTTGGCGGCCGGTCTTCCCTGGAGCCTTTTCGGGGACATTTTTTGGCGTTCCACCCTGCCCCACGTTCCCATTTAGAGCCGGCCGTCTTGAAGAAAAATACTTTCTTGAGGAAGTTCATTTTTCTGACTGTCTTTCCTGCGCATTCATCTTTCTCTGCGTCAAGAATTCGTCTACGAGTTGAGCTGCTCGCTCGACTGTCTCTACCTTTTCCTTCTCTTGCACCTAGAGTTTTATGGACGGCGTTCTACGGCACCCAGAGTTTTACAGACACAAACTTGGTCAAGACGATGCCCGCTCCAACCCGGACAGGAGTGCCGCTGAGTGAAGGAGTTCGGTAGTGGTATAAGAAGATTTGTTTTTAATTACATATTTACAAGCATGTGAGTTCAGAAGTGAGATGCTTCAACTGCACCCGTCGTCCATTTTTATACACTTCTTCTTCACTAAATTCCCTAGGTTGGGGCGCCCTCGCTGTGGTAGGAGTGGCCGAAAACATTCACTCGCACGCACAAATGGATACCTCCGCACACATGGACACGCCCCTGGCATAAGTTGAGACCGAGAGAGAGGGGGACGCTATCAGAGTCCGGCCGCGCCGCGGTAGGTGATGTTAGCCGGCCCGCCGAACTCCCACGGTCGGCGACCCCTATTCTTCATTCGAAGAACTAGACGTGCAAAGCCGAAGCATCAGGCCAGGAGACAAGCCAAAGTGGTTGTGGCATTAGCGAGGCCGGCGAAGCCTGTGGACGAAGGGTTGCGGCTGCATTGGCGACTTACGCAAATGTATTGTTCCCACGCTGGAGCTCTTGCTCGTTCGGATCCCGTGAAACCAGATTGGTTGTGCCATTAGCGAGCCCGGGGAAGGTTTGAAGACGGCCGCGGCCGCTTGTTGGCGGCGGCGGCGTCGGGGACTCCTGAAAGAGGATTTTCGCAGAATCCTGCTCCCGTTTCGTCCCACGCCATGACCGGGCGAAGCGCGGTAATGACACCACGCTAACACATGGCGAGAGTTGCTGTCTCGGTTGCAAATCTTGAGACCTGCTGGCGCCAGTCCTAATAGATTGTAGAAAGGAGCATTAACTGCATAATTCAGTTCGCATACTGTTAACTAGACACTAGCAGCTGTTACGAACATTCAGTCTTAGAGGCAAATCAAATGCACTGAGCCAGCCAACTGCTTTCTTTCATCCTAGCGCCTAGCCTCCAGAGGTGTTCATCGCAGACCTACCTGACGCCAGACAACAGACCACATGCAGCGAACAGCCCTCAAGGAGGATCGACTGTTCGGTGTGGATTCACGATGGAGTTGGGTCACAGCGGGATTCCTGAGCTGGCTTTTCTCGGTGGCCCTTCTAGCGCCGCAATCCCTAGGCGTCCTTTTCTACGGCATTGTGCACGGCTTCGGAGTCACCAGGGAGGAAGCGGCGTGGCCTCTCGTACTTAGCGCAAGCCTAGGTTCCTTAGCAGGTACACGACCGTCCTAATAACAGCTCAGTGTTTGATTACGCCAAATATTTCTATTCTCCAGCACCAATTTTGGTTGTGTTTCTACTTGCATGTTTAAGAATTGCTTATTAAAGCTTGAAAACAGGGTGTAACAATAAATAAGGAAGTGCAGTCTCGTGCATTATGCGAAAAAATCTTTCCAAGTGACTGCAATACTGCCGGTCAAAATTCTCGAAGCTGCTTTTGGGGAAAAATTTGTTGGAATTTTTTTTTCAAGGGTGCTGCTGATTTTAGAACGCTCGTTTCCTCGAAAATAGCCCTGATTCATCCTTCAACACATAAGTGAATAAGTAAAAAGTACCCCTACTCAACCACTGAAGTTGCAAATGCTGAATAATGATTAGGACTAAGTATTTTAAGATTTTCCACACTGAAACCTAAACATCTTTTTCCAACTGTTGGACCGTATTATTGCAGGAATGCATTTAACATTTAAACCTGGACGGTGCGTGTGCACTGGAAATAGTTTTAGGTCTCAGTAAGTCTCGGAACTGAGCCCATCGAACGTACAACTGCAAGAATTTGAGATGCTCTGAACGGCTTGGCTATCTGAGCTGCGAAGCAGCGCGTTTTTAGATGCTCAAAATTTGCGAAAACAGAGGTGTACTTTCAAAACCAAAGCTTCTTCGCAGCAATATAGCGCTCAAAAACTAAAAACGGAGCCGAGAGACAGAAACATAAGATCGACACTGTACATTCTAAACCCACAAATTTATTTTGTGGATACTTATGGTAAAACACGAGGTCAAAGAAAACCTAGATGGCCAAACAAAGCTGGGTTACTGAACATGGACCCATTTAAGGCTCATAGTTATTCTCTTTTTACATAGCTTAAAATAATACCAGTCAATGATTTCCGCAATCAGTTGTTCAATAAACGCTATGAAAGAGAACAGAAAATCTCTACAATTTCTTTGATCAACTATAGCTAACATACAACCAAAAACTAATTATTACTCAACACGTAACAACAACATCTGGTATATTCCAACTTTTCGCACGGACTAGGACCGTAAAATGCCTGGGTATATTATTCCAAACCCTGCTTAATGTGAGTCTTGAGCTGCTTATTACGTAGTTTTGCGTGTTGTGCACGTTCTTCAAGAATTTTTATGCTTTTTTGAACTCTCTGTTTTTAATATACTGTGTTCATGCAATTTCTCATGTTTCGTTCATCGTTATCAGTTTGTTATCACCCTGACCAGTTACCATCGTTATTCTCTCCAGAACTGAGGGAGTGTAGAGCTATGTACAACATGGTACATTTGTTGTTGATGGCATTCCGTCCGTGGACTGTTTCAGCCTTTTTATCAGTATGCAGGTGTGTATACTCTGTCAAGGCAGTCAGAGGCTTTCTGGGTACACTCCTAACATCCTTGCCGTTGAAATAAACGGATTTGCGCGAAATAATACGAAGATAGAGGAGCGTGACAAGAGCCGGAAATTGTTAAGGCCGCAGTTTCACTCGGAGCTGGAAGCCGCGACAGAGTAACTGCAAACCAGAGGTTCGGCAGCGATGTAGCAGCTAGCACGGCCGCCTTTGCCAGCAAAACGTTTGAGCCGAGAACCAGCAAACTTTGTGCACAGTGCAACATTCTGCATGTAGTCCAGCCCAGCCTCCGGTATCACTGGTCGTGGTGGATTGTTGACCTGGAGACGAGGTTTCGCTTGGTCACTGATCACTTGGCCGCGTGCACGGCCATGGCGCGAGTATTTCACGCATCACACAATCCTTTATACTTCTCCTTACGGCGCGGTTCAGGTGTCCGCTGATATATGAGAGAGATACTGCACCATTTCGTTTCCCCCAAAACCAATTATTATTATTATTAAAAAGAGCGCGAAAAACTTTCTCTGCTAGTGTAGGGGCGCTTTAAGTTTTCGTACTCATAGACGCTATGTCGTATATTGTAGCCCATGCAAGCGTAGCCAGCACCAAGAGAACGGGGCAACTTCTTTGTCTTCAGGTTAAGCATAGTGTTGATGCGTGCCGCTAGCGGAAACGGCGACAGTGGATACACTACACTCTCCCCCAGGGAAAATAAGCCATCCTGGAGACTTATGGAAAAGAAAGGCAGAGGGGTCGTAATACGGCTTCAGTCGGTTGACGTGGACGGTTAAGAGGCCACGGTGACGCATGTTCGCAGAGGGTGCAGCGAGCTCAACGATGTAGTTGACAGGCGAGGTTTGCTCGAGAACCCCGTAGGTACCATGATAGCGAGCAAGCAGTTTCCGAGAAAGGCCGGGAGTTCTGGGAGGCCCCAGAGCCACACAAGGGAGTCGGGAGGATAGGACGTAGGGGCCTCGGAGGTGTCGCGGACATGTTTTTGCTGCCACTGATTCTGCGTGGTAAACGAGCGACCGAGCTTACGGCATTCTTCGGCGTACGGGGTGGCGTTGGAGAGTGGCGCGGACCCGAAAAAGTCGGGGCGGTAGCGTAGAAGAGTATCCATCGAGCAGGGGGGCTCGAGGCCGTACAGCAGAGAGAAGGGCGAGAATCCAGTGGTGGTTTGCGTTGCATTGTTATAAGCGTAGGTGACGGAGGTAGAAACCTGGTCCCAGTTAGAGTGGTCGGCATTGACGTACACAGCCAACATGCTACTGAGGGTTCGGTTAAAAAGCTCTGTCAGGCCGTTCGTGTTGGGGTGGTAAGACAAAGCGGTTCGGTGGACGATGCGGCATTCCTTGAGGGGGGCGTCAAGAGCGTATGACAGGAATACGCGTCCACGGTCGCTGAGCAGTACTTGAGCAGCACCATGACGAAGAATCAGGTTGTTTACAAGAAAGGAAGCGACGTCACGGGCGGAGGCAGACGACAATGGTGGCGTTTAGTACAGCGGATGATATTATTTGTGGCCACGATAATTCAACGGTGACCAGCGGTAGTGGGAGGAGGGGTGCCGTAGAGGTCCATGCCAACGTGATCAAACGGGGGGGAAGGACAGGGTAACGGCTGCCATGAAGCAAGCGAGTTGGGAGGAGGAGCTTTACGCCGTTAACAGGACGGAGAAAACCGCACAATGTGGCAAACAAAGCGGCACATGTCACGCCAGTAGAACCGCAGATGAAGACGCGTGTAGGTTTTCAATACGCCGCCGTATGCACACTGAGGTTCCGCACGAAAAGCAGAGCAAATATCTGTGTGTAGCTGACGAGGGATGACTAGGAGCCATTTGCGCCCTTCGAACAGATAACTGCGACGATAAAGCAGGCCGTACCGAACAGAAAAGTGACGGGCTTGATGGAGGAGTGCACGGGACGAATGATCTGTAGCGGGACACGAAAGAAAATCTTGAAGAGCAGCAATCTAAGGGTCTTTCCACTGTCCTGAGGGCATGTCTGCAGTGGCAAGCGAGGACAAGTCTTAAGCAGATACTCTAGCGGTGAGCGGGAAAGAGCATCTGCATCACTATGTTTGAAGCCAGTGTGGTAATATCATACTACTGCAGTCGCAGAACCCAGCGAGCGAGGCGGCCTGGCGCGTCTTTGAGAGAGGCCAACCAACACAGGGAATGGTGGTCAGAGATGATAAAGAACGGCCGGCCGTAGACATGGGGACGAAATTTGCCAACGGCCTTAATAAAGGCCATACATCCCCTTTCTGTAACAGAATAGTCGGCCTCAGCTTTCCTTAAGGTACGGTTATAGGCAGCCACATACTCAGGGAAAGCAAGTTTGCATTCGGTGATAAAGGCAGCTAGTCTAATACCACTGGCGTCAGTGTGAATTTCAGTTGGCGCAGTGGGGCGAAAGTGGCGCAGGATAGGAGGCGAAACCAAAAGGCGGCGCAAAATGTAGAAGGCATCAATCGCAAGTAGGCGTACAAGCGGAGAGGTTGAAGCTGGCGCAAAGAGCTTGGTCACAGGGACGACGATCTAGGCGGAATTCAAGATGAAACGGCGAAATTACGAGCTTAGGCCAACGAAGCTACGGAGCTGTTTCAGTGGGGTTGGCTTCGTTTATTGGGCAACTACTTGAAGTTTGGTGGTGTCCGGAAGAATACCGTGCTTAGGAACGACGGGTCTAAATGGTTTGTTGTCGGGCAGGAAAGCGGCACTTTTGCAAACTCGGCTGAAGCCCATTTTAGTGAGACAAGTGAGGACGTGGTTTAGACGGAGCAGATGAGGAGAGAAGTCCGCAGAAAAGACGACGATGTCATCGAGATACCAAAGACAAGCCTCCCATATGAGTCAACTGAGGATAGTGGTCGGGGCGTTGCCGGGGCGCTCCAAAAGCCAAACGGCGAGACGTTGAACTCGTATAAGACATCACATGCTATGAAGGCAGTTTCTGAGCGATCAACGTCAGCCATGAGAACTTGCCAATAACCTGAGCGCAAATCCAGCGAGGAGAAATACTCGGCTCCTTGCAAGCAATCCAGGGCGTCATAGATGCGTGGCAGAGGTCAGACGTCCTAGCGCGTGTTGGTGTTGAGCCAGCGGATATCCACACAGAATCTGATGGGACCGTCTTTCTTTTTTACCAACACAACCGGAGACTCCCAATGACTATGGGAGGGCTGTATGACGCCCCGACGCAGCACGTCGTCCACGTGATCAGAAATCACTCGGCGCTCGAAGCCGACACACGATATGGGCCCTGGCGCAGAGGGGCGTGTGTACTGGTATCAATGGTCGCGAAAAGACGGACATGCGGCCCGGGCAGTCTGAGGAGGATTGAAGGAATTGAGAAGGGAAGCTCTGCAATAGAGCAACGAGTTGAACACGTAGCACGGGCGTAAGGTCTGCGCGTCAATGGCACGTTGGAATACGTTGTGGGGTGGAGGATTGGTCGCAACGTCACAGGAGCTGAGCACGTGGACTTCAAAGGAAGCGGCGCTATGAAGAATAGGGTAGGGAAGGCAGGAATCAATTTCTTCAATACGCCCAGGGCATTCACCTCGGAGCGCGGCTGACGGGCAAGAAGAGGGGTTCGAAAAGTAAATTGCACTTAGTCCATTGTGGATCGTGAGAACAGCAAAGAAAAACAGAAGTTAGATGGCAGGACGCGGCTGCCGTTGGCATGAAGAAATATTTGAAAGACTGACTCCTAAAAAAGAGAATTGTACGAGGGCAGCAAAGAATGGAGGAATGTCAGTATCAGCGGCGACAAAAACTAGGCATGTCGCACTAAGGCGCCTCACACAGCGGACGATAAGCCATTTCCGCTCGGGTGCAGTCAATAATGGCACGATGAGTCGAAAGGAAGTCGCATCCCAGGATAATGTCGTGTGAGCAGTGAGACAGAACAATCAACTAGATGGTGTACAAAACTTCTTGAATGAATACACAGGCCATACACGTGGCTGAGGGACGAACGTGCTGCGAGTAGGCGGTACGGAGCGAAAACTCAGAAAGCGGGGTCGTCACTTTGCGGAGCCGACGGCGGAGGGCTTGACTGGTGACGGATACTGCAGTGCCCGGGTCGACGAGAGCGAGAACTGCGGCGCCTTTCACGAACGCTGCGATTACATTAGCGGGACGACACGGAGGACTTGATGACTTTGAAAGAAGCATTGTTGTTGCCCCCGGAAACCGAACGTTAGTTTCCCTCAAGGGCGGAGTTAGAACGGCGCAGCGTCGAAGGGGGACGGCGACGAGGGGAAGGCGATCGGCGAGTGGTGTAAATTTGGCGATCTAAGGAAACGAAGCGGCGACGGGGCGGCCTACTCGGTGAGAATGGTTCGGCATCGTACGGGTAGGAGTGCAGATCAGGTCGAGAGTGTGGAAGGTGCTGGTGGCAAAGCCGCGCGACATGACCGAGCAGACCACAGGTGTGGCAGGTTGGTCGGATGCCCGCAGTATGCCAAGGGTTCGTAGGACGCGGGTGGGCTCTTGAGAACGGAGCATGAGATGGGACTCACACGGCGGTGGACGGAAAGAAGGAACGGCCTAGTGGGAATCAGGTGGTGGCTGAAGTCGAGGCCTGGCCACCGCTGAGGCATACGTCAGGGGTGCTGGCACAAGCGGGAGTACAGGGCTAGACGGAAGCACATCAGCGACATGTTCCGGCCCGGCACGGCATAGCCAAAAACGGGGATGAGTCAGAAATATGGCGGACGAGTTCTTGAAAGTGTGAAATGAGGGATAGCTGGCAGTACACCTCTTAACGAACGAAGGCTGATTTGGAGGAGCAGAGGGGGGTCCTCAGGAGTGGGACCGCCGAGGGCCGCTGTAGGGAGGGCCTCGTCGGAGACACCAGAGCGCCGTGTAGAAGCGCGCTGCTTGCGGAGCTCGTCGTAGCTCTGGCAAAGATTAATGACTTCACTGACGATGGTAGGATTCTTCGCGAGGAGCATCTCAAAATGTGTCGTCAGCAATGCATTTGAGGATGTGATTAAACTTGTCCACTTCGGGCATGGCGGGGTTTACACGTTTACGGAGGTCAACGATGTCCTCAGTGTAACAGTGAAGATCTCTTCGGTGTGTTGAACATGATCACGTAAACGTTGTTCGGTACAGAGTTTGCGCAATGCAGGGCTGCCGAACATCTCCGCAAAACTCTTCTTAAATACGGGCCAAGTCGGTAGGTCCGCCTCATGGTTGCGAAACCAGAGGTACGGGACGTTCGTATTATGAAAGGAGTTACTCAGCCTGATGTAGTAATCCAACTTGATGGATCTGCTGACTCGTTCGTACGCAGACAGTCAGTCGTAGACATCTTGGTCGGCTGTGCCACTGAAGAGGGAAGGGTCACGCTGCCGGATGACGCCAGAACAAAGGACCATGGTGGAAATGGCAGCCGGTGTTGAGGCACTCTCATTTAGAATGTTTGACGGAGGGGGCAGCGTACGGCTCCGGAGAGAGGTTGGTAGAGGATGAAACCGACACCTGCACCAATTGTAAGAGTGCGTTTATTATGTGTCCTCGGAGACGCTGTGTCGGATCTTGCGGTGTATTCAGGTATAGCCAGCACCAAGAGAGCGGGGCAACTTTGTCTTGCGACGAAGCGTGGTGTCGGCGGATGCCGGTAGTAGAATCGGTGACAGTTCTTACGCTACACTAGTAACTTTCGGTTTGTATTCATAGAAACAACAAAACAAGTCTTTTCATGCATGCATTATAAAAGTGGGATAGCTCGCTCAGTTGCAGCGCAGACTCGACCGCAAGTTCGTTTTGCCTCAGTAATATTTTTTTTTTTTGTGGCGCAGAAAGGGTGAGGTGCCTTTCCAGATTCATCGCAGAGGCTCATGAGAAATCCGTCTGGTACCGCTACATCCAGTTCTAAATTTCTGCCCCTCCTCGCTTGCTTCACGGAATGTGCGGTGTTAATTCGCTTTTTACATTTTCTTGTTTCCACTGCACCACACATGATTGTACTCCCTCACCGAAGACCAACAAGACGTCGACAATGCTCTGCTTCGTATTGTGTTTTCGCACGAAGTACAAGCAAATTTATATATTATCAATAGAAGGTGGTTTTCTAAGCGTATGCAGTGCGATAGCTTTGAGAGGTGCTTTTTCCTGACAGCTTCGCATCGTCAAATGACGGGCGAGGTGGTTTTTCATGATGTTTTACCAGCGCAAGAAGACGCGCATGAAGTAACACAGATCAAAAAGACAAACGAGCGCCGATGCTTTCATATGCTGTGAGGAAAATACACCTATCATTTCCTAAACTGCGCAAGCTACTCCCTTTCGTTGCTTCCGTAGTGCTGCGAAAAAAGGCAAATATGTAACGACCGACGCTTTAAACGGGTTCAACCACAGAGTCAACCGACTGCCGTTCATACACAGCACGCGCTGATCTTACGCTGATGCTGCGCAATAAGAGATGTAGCAGCACAAATAAATGGATGAATAAACGACTCACGCATGCGCGGCAGTTGCTATGCAAAATGCAGTGTGGGGGACAAATTTTGAACTGGAAGAGGCTGGCAGACCATTTTCCGATAGTTCTTCGCGTTCACTTCGGAAACGCACCTCACGTATACCCAGGTAAACTGAAGGTAAGTTACGGTCTTTCAGCTATGTTTAGAATAAGGTCTTGTGAGACTAGCTGGTGAATTACCAGCCCATCATTAGCTTGCAAAGAGAGGATGTTTCCCTTTATATTTGCGTCCATCCTGTCCGCATTGTGGGAGAGTTAGATAAGTCGCCGTGGTAAGGCTCTTACATACAAGGTGGAGATACCAAAGCTGATGGCATTGCTTTAATCTTTCTGTTGAGTCGAGGAAAGCACGACCGTTGAGACGCCAACCGGACCGATTTATTCCAGCCAGGCGAATCCCAGCCCAAGCCCCTGACACGTGCCAGCCGCCGCGAGCCTCGCGCGAGCGCGCAGGAGCGCAGCGCAGCCAAGCCAAGCCAATCCAAGCAGAAAGCCTAGCCACTGCATGTAGCTACTGCCTACATCTCCCCTGAAACATAGGAGAGTCTCTTAGGCCGAATTACACAGCGTCCACTCATGGTGTGATGGTGGGAAGAGGCGTCCACACAGGTCGCGTGTGATTCTCCCAGCGAACTTTCGTCCAGAGACGCCTCGTCTAGGTCGGTCCCTGCATCTGAATACACAGATGCATCACTGTCTTCACCTCCTGATGCCTCGTTGTCTCCACCTCCTCTCCCAAACTTGGGAAAAGGAACAAGGTTGGTCCGATTGCGCCGCACGGCGCCGTCTCCAGTGCCCACGATATAGGACCGAGGCTCGTCTGCGGGCCTCTGCAAGTTCCCTGTCCTCTTCACGTCTGTGACACAGACTTCATTCCCCTCGAGAAGAATTGGATGCTGACGCACGCCATGCCGCCTGTCGTAGTCTCGACGCTGCTGCGCACGGTATTCTTCCTTAAAATTCCTGTGTTTGGTGGCATCTGGCAAACGGGGAACCAGCATTCCGGAAGTGACGGGAAGCTTTGTCCTCAACCGCCTCCCCATCAGTAAATCAGAGGGGCTGTAACCGTTTTTGAGTGGTGTTGACCTGTAGGCTAGAAAAGTCAGGTACGGGTCCTGAGTCTTTTTCACTGAAGACTTGATTATTTTCACTGCAGATTCGGCGAGTCGGTTGCTCTGGTGGTAGTGTGGGCTTGAGGTGACATGCGTAAAGCGGTATTCAAGAGCAAGCCTGGTAAAGTCGGACGACGAAAACTGCGGACCATTGTCGGAGGCCATTACCTCTTGGATACCGTGGAGAGCGAAAATTGATTTTCAGTGTGTGATTACTATGCCTAAAGTTCTTTTCCAGAAGAACAAATTCAGGATATCGGGAGTAGTGATCAGTCAAAATTACCAACGATGGCTATTGAAAAAGAACAAGTCCATTGCAACGCGTTGCCATGGTCGAGGCGGAAACACGGTGCTTTGCATAGGAATTTTTTGGTTTATGGTTGTTTTTATACAGTCTCAGCAGTTTTTCACTGCAGTCGTGATGCCTTTGGCCACCGTTAGCCACCAAACAGTGTCCTTGGCGCGAGCTTGCGTCTTCGTAATTCCGAAGTAGCCTTCGTGCAGAAGACGCAAAATTTAGTTCCTGCAGGATAGTGGAACAACATGGGCTGCATAGAGTAGCAGACCGTCTTATGTGGTGAGCTGGCCACGATGATCGTAGAACGGCCTGACCTCAAGGGGCAAATCCCGTTTGGAAGGCCAGTTTATCTCGCAGAGTTCTTGAAGGTACAAGCACACGCGATCTGATGTTTGAGACTCTTTTAGCCACTCAAGGCAGTGCTGCTTGATGTGAAGGGTTGTCCTCACACAGCGGACGAAAGCTTCGACATCGCCCTCTTGCTCGGTGTAACCGGTCTGTTGAAGCGGCGCTCTGGAAATCGTGTAAGCGGAGAGGATGTCTTTCCCTGGGGCGTACGCCACCGCGTACTGGTACCACATCATCCTCATTTTGAGCCTCTGTAGTCGGGGTGTAAGGTCATCAAGACTTTTTGACATAAATATTGGTACCAGCGGCTTGTAGTCGGTCTCGAGTGTGAAGGACTTGCCGGCGAGATAGTCGCTGAACTTTCCGCAAGCCCAAATTAAGGCAAGAGCCTTTTTCTCTATTTGTGCATAGCGTTTCTCTGTGTCAGATAGAAGCCCGGAGGCATAAGCGATGACCGAAAACTTGCTACTGGTCTGTTTCTGTGGAATCACCGTCCCTAGTCTATAGGAAGAAGCGTCTGCACTAACTACTGTATCTTTTGCAGGGTCGTACACCCCTAGCGCTGGGAGAGACGAAAGTAGTCGCTTCAACTTGTAAAACGCTCGCTGCTGAGGAATGTCCCAAACAAATTCTTGCTTTTCTGACAGCAAGCAAGCGAGCGGTTAGAGCACGTCATAGAGGTTAGGGACAAAACGAGAAAGATACTTTGCCGTCTCAAGTACCCTTTGCAGCTCGCTTCTGTTGGTCTGGCTGTCCATGTTTAAGATGGCCTCAACCTTTTTGTCGTCTGGTTTGATACCTTGCTGGTCACGCTTGTGTCCCAGGAACGTGAGCTGGTCGACGCGAAACAGGCACTTATATCTTTTGCAGGGTGGTACACCACTAGTACTGGGCGAGACGAAAGTAGTCACTTCCACTTGTCAAACGCTTGCAGCTGAGAATGTCCCAAACAAATTCTTGCTTTTCTGACCGCAAGCAAGCGAGCGGTTAGAGCACGTCATAGAGGTTCATCTTTAAGATGGCCACAACCTTTTTGTCATCCAGTTCGATTCCTTTCTGGTCAAGCTTGTGAACCAGGAACGTGAGCTGGTCGACGTTAAACAGGCACTTGTTCTCGTTTAGTGTGACACCTGCATCAGGTAGTCGTTGAAGAACAGTGCGGAGCATCTCGCTGTGCTGTTTCGTCTAAGCCCCAGATAAGGATGTCATCCATATGACACACAACTCTGTTGACACCTTCCAGAACTTTGAGATCTGCTTCTGGAAGTGCTCGGGAGCAGACGCGATGCCAGATTTAAGCCTGTTGAAGGAAAATTTCGGGCCCGAATGGAGTGATGAATGTAGTGAGCTTCTTGCTACCTTCACTGAGTGGTATCTGCCAGAGCCCGGAATTGGCATCGAGCTTCGAAAACACCTTGGCTCCATGGAGCACCGCGAGTGTATTCTTATCAGAGGGAACCGGATGCCACTCTCGTAGGACTTGAAGGTTTAGCTCGATGAAGTCGACGCAAATTCCAACACCACCATGTGGTTTTTAGACTACCAGCATTGGTGCACACCATTCAGTCGGCTCAACAACAGGTGAAATGACGCAAATATTTTTCATTCGCTGCATTTCCAGCCTTGTTTTCGTGTAGAGCGGAATTCGTAAGCGGCGAGGGGTGCTCAAAGCAAATGGTTTCGTAACTTCGCGCAGGCCAATGTGGTGTTCTCTTAGTAGCTTGCCGAGGCCTTGCAACGACGAAGGAAATTCGTCTCTTTGGCTCACCTGCTTTGCTACGGCGCTCTGATGAAGGTTAGCACCTGTAAAGTCTCTGATGGCGGGCTTGCCGAGTAAGGGAGTGTGGACACCTTCCAGCACGTAGACGTCTTCGAGTGTTTCATGTTCACGGTAGGCGAGCTGAAAACGCGCTACACCCTTGGCTGCGAGAGGTCTCCCATCAGGACCGTAGAACTGAAGAGGAGCACACGACCACGGAGGCTGATGTGGGAGCATGTTGAAAGTCGCAGGTGGCAGGACAGATTTGTCGGCACCTGTGTCAATTTCGAATTTGGCAGTCTGACCTTGTACGGGGATAACTGTCTCCCATGTCGACGTATCGCAGGATGAGATGGTTCTGAGAAATCCACCTTCGCTGTCGGGTCCTGATGCTTCAACGATGTCAACCCGGCCTGACATGCAGACAGACGCGTAGTGGCAGTTTTTGTGGCAGCCCCTGCATACCGGCGTCCGTGCTGGGCACAGTGAACGCGGGTGTCGTTCTTTGCCACACCAACGACACGATGACGGAACGCTGTCAGCTGGACGCGGATGTGGCCTTGATTCAAGGTGCTGGCACGCCGCAGCCGCTGCCGGCGCGCGCGTTTCGCTGGTCTGTGCATACTCTGGAAGCCGCACCACGTGACCAACCGCGTGACTCGCCGCGCGCCGGCAGCTGCGTCGCACCAAGTGAACGACGACGTGGCCAACCATGTGGTCAACGTCCCGCACACTCACTGCATAAAAAAAACTTGTGCCGAGGCGGGGAATCGAGCCAGGGCCTTCGGCGTTTAAGATGGAGACGCTACCACTCTGCCACGACGGCTCAAGGTTTAACGGTGAATAAAGGCGCATGTAGTGAACATGAGGATCCATAGCGCACACAATTCAGGGGACAGAACACGAGCGCTCGTGTTGTGTCCCCTCAGTTGTGTGCTCTATGGATCGTCATGTTCACTACATGCGCCTTTATTCACCGTTAAACCTTCAGCCGTCGTGGCGGAGTGGTAGCGTCTCCACCTTAAACGCCGCAGGCCCTGGCTCGATTCCCCGCCTCGGCACTCTCAATTGTGTGCGCTATGGATCGTCATGTTTACTACCCACTAGCCCGAACCCTCACCCTTCGCATGTAGTGATTGCGTGCACTTCATATATTAACTCTTCCGAGCCAGATGTCGCCGCGTTTACGCTGCGTATATCCTCGCCTAACAGGGCTAGGCCATCATCAATTTTTCAGAGCTGTTGTGCTGCGAAAAGCCGCCTAAATGTTAATAGCGTTCAGATTCAGATTAACTTTTGATGTTTGAACCGGCCCCCCTGACTACCCTCTCCGGCACGGCACGCCGGCCTCCGGGAGAGGAGTAGGGGGTTTATTCACTAGAAGACCAGCCCTTAAATTTAATTGATGCTGCAGCTGCCAGTTGACAGTTCCTCTTGCAGCCTAGAGCCTGGGATTCACATTTCTTCATTTCAAATTTCATCGTCTTCATATTTGCTTTTTCCTGGAGCTTCTTCGCATTTTCTGATGATGTGGTCCATGTCGGCCACTCCTCTGCAAAACATGCATTTCTTTTCTTGTCTTAGGGCCTTTTCTTCTTTTTTTTAGGTGTGATCTATGCCCACCATCTTGGTGCTGTAAATAGCGGTAGTTATAATTTTCTTCGGTTTGTGTAGCGCAAAAAATGCATTTTTTTGACGCCTGCGAGTGAGCCAGGTTTTTTACTGTGTGAAGTTTTTACTATGTAAACCTTTTACTGAGGGAATTTACCGCTTTTCTTGAGCACTCTTTAGCATCGAGGCTGATAAAACAAGTGCCTGTGACGTAACTCACCAGAGGCAGGATATAAAGAGCGAAAACTGTTAAGGTTAAGCATGGTTATAGACAGTTTATCTTTGGTTCATCTTTATGTTTTCAAGTCTTCGGCGTGAACAAATCACGTGATGCATCACGTACCACAAGTGCATGACCGAGCATCCAGAGCGGCGGTCGGCGCAGCAGCCGAGGTGACTCAAGCGCAAGAGCGAATCACCTGACACATCACATGCGACAACTGGCGAGAAGGAGCGGCAGAGCAGCTAGCACAGCGGCGGAGTGGACCGCCAAGAGCGCAGCTACGGCGCCGATGAAGAAGATCGAGGGACCTGCCACGCGCTAATTTGCAGATGCGACGCGCCTCCTGTTAGAGGTCAAGTCCAAGAGACAGATGACCTCCAGTCTCAGCATGGAAGGAGTAAAGCTTTTCGCTCTAACAGGCGACATGCTTGTTGCAGACTCTTACGGCTTTCGAAGCATTCTGCAGGACTACAAATTTACTATCTTCACGCAGGACACGGGGGTAGACTGCGGCGTTAGTGTGCAAGTAACTCCCCAATTATAAATCCCCTGCTCTGTATTGGAAAGAATTTGTTTTTCATGTCGTTTGCGTCGCGATTGCTTTTGGCACGGCTATGGCCCGTGTGGCTTCTAGGTGCCCTTTCGCTCCACCTATCACTTCCATGGCACTCTCAAGTAGGTGTCCCGTAGCAATAACGGAAAAAGTGTATTGTCGTTACAAAATTGAAAGAAAGCAGCAACTACATGAAAACCCGGTGGGTCGCTGCGATGAAGTGATGCTAAAGGGCTCACGATGTTTTGTGGGCGCAAACTTAATGTAGACGAATAAAGAGGGAAAAGGGGACGCGCGCTATCCGGCTCCGTAAGTTTCCTCACACAAAACATCATTACCAGCGTCCATTGGAATTCGAACATATTTCTATTCTGATGGCACGAAAGCGCCAACATGGCCATTGAAGAGGATCCTGACGCTCGAGCTGACCGTATTCAGAAGAGAGAGGAATTAGACTTTATGCTCTTTTTAAATGTTCGACGAGTCAGATCGGTGGACTCCTCAGTTCAGGACTTCGGTGGCTGTCGCTGATTTCTACACCTGCCTGATGGTCTGGCGTTGGTCCTCCGGACCCTTTCTGACTACATCTGCTTCCAACTGCTCGCGTGACGTTGTTAGGTGGGATGGTTTAAACACGCAGCTCCACCATATGTGGAATATTGTAGGCTTACCGCCGCACCAGGGACATGTGGTCTGGTATCTGGAATGATGAATGCGGCTGCATATGTTACGGAAGGTGGTTGTCTATATTCACCTCCCCATTTTGTCTTCTTCAGTGGCGAGTTTATAATGAGGAGAGAGACATTTCCTTCGACTAAGTGTTAGAATGATACAACGATGTGATGATCACAGAGTGCGCATCCTCGCTATTCATACACTGAGATATTTCAATGTATTTATGTTTGCGGATCGTAGCTACTTGTGTAGAGCAGACCAATTCGATAAACCAGTCGCATACCGCATGCAAATATCGCCCATCTTGTTCTTTATTTAATGATTCTGTTGGAAGGATTGTTATTTCTGTTGTTCTTTTTTGTTTTAAAGAGGTTAGTAAGTCGTATTGTGTTCCGGAATGTGAATTTCCGCAGTGCCATGAGGCTTTGAAGTGTGTTATTTCTGGCGCATTAGGTCACTTATGCAAAGTCCATAAACAGCCATACGTCCTTTTATGGTCACTTTGAGTTGGTGAGAACGAAATAGATTCAAGAGTCTTGAATTTTTGTAACGTAAAACCTAATATGAGCATGAAGTTTCATTCCCCGCGGTCCTTCACTTCGTACTTCACTTTTGAATATGTTACGGTTGTTTTCACACCATCTCAAGTTGCAGATTCGTACATTACTAAAATTTTATTTCGCATGTTTTGTATTTATTACAGGCCTTATGAGTTTTCGAACTAAGGTAAAAATTGAAAAATTCTAAACAAAACTTTTTTGAACCTTCAGCTGACAATTGTGCTTAGTGTCCTCGAGTATCATTCGAATCATCACTGCGAAGTCTACTGGGCGCGCAGAATATAAGGAATATTTTTATGCGAGATGCGAGAAATTTTTGAGTATCTAATTTTCTTGACCACATTTTTCAATCGTCTGTACCATGCTTTAAGAAATAAATAAGTAGCGGCGTGAGGTTAATAATATTCTACGCGTATTACATAATGCTGGCAAAATAAGAGGATTCAACAAGACGCGCAACGATAAAAAATACACCGAAACGAAATGAAGAATGTCACTCAGAAGCTAACTCTGTTGCTCAACACTTGGAAAAGTAAAACAGTAAGCACTTTCTACTGTTGCTTCTGTTGTTCCAAGCTGCGGAATGTGTGCCCTGCCTAACCACTAATGAAGTTCACTAATGTGCTGCTGCTTCATGAAAAGTTCGTCAGGCGCTCGGAACATGAGGTCAAGAAAAGACTTTTCACCTAAAAGCACGAACCAAGTGTCCTTATGGAGGGTGTGTTGCTGGACTAGTGTCCTCCTTGGAAGCCAGTTAGTGGCTGTTTCCAGGTTTCTGACTGACGTATTCATTGCAGTAAACGGCTTCAAGCGCAGATCATGTTTTCCTCATTGCTTTTGCCATTATTTCATTTTTGAGGTTCTGAGACGCGTAACATGCGCCAATTTGTTTACCTCGGTAGCAATTTTAGGGTGCCAAATCAGCGCACCTAATACACAAACACAACTCGGTGCAGCGAGTTTTGCGTACATCCAAAAATCGTCGATGCAGCCAGTAATCTGCCTAAGCGGCTGCCTAAGCGCTTTTGTGATTCGTCAGAAAGCACTGAAAACACAACGGCACAGCCCCCGTCATTCTTCATGTGGCCGTAGCGCATCAGTACAGCGCCGCCGAGATCTCACGCGGGCACCTCAAGGTAGCGGTATCTGTTCCATAGCTCCCTGGTCCGACATTGTTTTCAAAGGACTACAAGAAAATCACCGCTATACGCAGGAGTGCCGATTATTTGCCTCGCAAGATAAACTTTCATAGAGTTCTAGTGCAAATAAATATAAGCGATTCGAGATCAGTCCGTTTACTCACATTTAATTTTTGTTCATGTTCTAGGTCCTATCATGGGATACGTATGTCACCGTTTCTCGTGCCAAGCAACGCTTCTCGTCTCCTCGATAACCACCGGAGTTGCTCTCTGCGCCTGCGGTTTCGCTCAGAGCATTCCGGAACTAATTTTCTTCTACGGGATTGTCCACGGTAAGGGTGCACACCTTTTTGCTAGTTTGGTGGTCACGTTATGCTGTCATAGCAGCCAGATGAAGTTAAAGTAGCGTTTGCAGCCTTAGATAAACGTTCAATACTGCGAGGATGAGAGATGTTTTTTTCCTTGAAGAAAAAGACATGCAGATCCAACCACCAAAAGAACCCCTTTATATATGTGCAAGGGGCTGTGTGTTCCCTGCTGTTGTCACGAGGAATATTTGATATAAGTAAGACCAGAAGGTTTGAATGATAGGCTAAGGGATATAATAAAAACCTTCAAAATATTAAAGGAAATCTTGCCAAACACTGAAGTGCAAGCCGGATCAGTAGCATCCGGTTTTAAAAGGAATGCGAAATTTTAAGCAGGAATAAAAACAAATAAGTAACAGGGTGGTTTGGGCTAGTTGGATGCTATTCATAATGCAGACAAGTTTCGCAGCATGAATAAAACGCACACAGAAGACAAGGAACACAGAAGAGAGGACTGTGCTGCACTTCCAACTGATTTTATTTGAAAAAGCTTGACATTTAAATACATTCAGTAATCACGAGGTGAATGTAATTAAACGTCGAGATTTTTTAAATAAAATCAGTTCCAAGTGCAGCACAGTCCTGTCTTGTTTGTTCCTTGTCTTCTTTGTGCGTTTTATTTATGCTTCGAAACCTGTCTGCATTATGAATAAAAACAAGTGACGGGTGTGATTGTGGAACCCGAAACATAAAACAACTGAAAGATGTGTGTGAGCGTTCCATCTATGTCGCTCTCAAAAAAGCGATCACGTTTCGTGAATGTGGTAACAGATGTAATGCTGTGTGATAAGGTTTTACATGCTCGGATGGCCTGGAGGAATTTTGCTATGTTCATGCTACCACAGGTAACGAAAAAAAAACCTGTACTGGCAGTGAATAACAATTAGTTGAAAGTTAGCGCTCATGTTTCTATCTCTTTTTGTCCTTGTCTTGAAGCGCTACACGTTTTGTCATGACGAGCCGACTCGCCTGAACAGCCGCCCTGATGAGTTGTTGCTCACACTGCAGCAGGGCACTGAATATCTGCAAATACCTTGCTTTAATAACTTAAGAATATAACAAAGAAACCCAATATTGCATCTCAAGCAAGAGAGCTGCGCTCTTCAGGAGAAACTGGTGATTGTGCAAGTTTCCAATGCAGGAAAAAGGTTTTCTCACACCATATGTATGTTTCTTTAGCGGCTGTAAATTATTATATAAATTGTCAGCTGCTTGATCAAGAAGGCAAAATTTTGGTAATGAATAGCTCAAAGCGCCTTAAATTGTGTCAACTTCAAAGGTTAATCCCTTTTGTCTTTATTTGTTTGAAGATTTATTACCATCGTCAAGTAATTTTTATCGCAATTTCTGGCAATGGTAGCCAAGCATAATCTCTAACTACCTACCGGCCGCAATTCACGGCAGAGAAGAAAAGGCACGTGTAGGATGTCCTCATAAACTTTTCTGAAAAAGGTCGTGAAATGGGCAGCCCTTTGGTTCGTCGAGTATACAGCGTGCTCCGCGGCTGCTGCGGCGGCAGCAGTGTGTGCGTCGCGATGCCGCTGCGGCTTCCTGTAAGGCAGGGCATGGTGGCAGATTTCTGTAAACATATCATTTTGCTCTAAGTCTCCTATACTTCCTGGTTCATCTCAAGTAGTATTCAATGGGCCTTCAGTGGGATTTTTCTTGTACGGCTTCGTCGAGATAAATATATACAGAATAAGTTACTTTTTGCCGCTATGTTTTCATGGCGAAAAGCAATCGCATAATTCGATATTACAGCTTTTCTAACTCTACACGCTGCAAGAAAATGTAAGCAATTTTGTCTTGAATCCAGCGGCGCCCACAGTAACAGACGTTACTGTGGTTCTTGATGTATTGCTTATTTTGTCAAAACGGCTAGGGGAAACGCGATAGGCTTCTTATAGTCATATATTGTCTTGGTTAGGCGTGTTGAAATTTTAGAATGAAATATTCGCTTACTGCGCCCGTTCCAAGTTCCAGCAAAAAGATACTTTTTTCTCGCTTCAGAAGGATGACCAGCTAGCAGCTGGCCATACTTGAAGAGGAAAAAGAGGCCAGTAACACGCAGACAAGAAAGCAAAACACACAGTTTTTTTGGTTTGTTGACTCTTGTTATTTTATGACCTTCCGTTAAATATGCGTATTTAAAACAACCTCACGATTCAAACAAATTAAACTACTTCATACTAGCCATCCACACACTATTTACCTGTATTGTTGTTAACTAAGAGTTCATTTAAAATATCACTGGATTAGTAAAGAATGTGAAGAAGGGCAAAAACGTCCGCTTCAATCCGGCGGTGGGCATTTTAGTGCGCTAGCACGAAGGAAACCGTCACGAAAAAAGCTATTTCTCCTTCTGCTCCTCCGGTTAACGGGTGTTTGCCACCTGCCACGGTGGGCTGGTTGTTTAGAACTCCTTGCTGGGCTAGTTGGTCCACTGTTGTTGTTATGACGAGTTGCGCACACTCAAAAGACTGACACACGAAGAACACAGGAAGACGGAAAACGAACTTTGTAAAGGGTTAGGAAGGTTGCGAAAGCAGATTGCTCTGGGCGACCTGTTTTTCTGTTCACGATGCTGCCGACGAAGGCGCCGGATTTTATTGCACAGCGTGAGCCTTTATTGATATGGAGGCACACAGCGACTGTAACAAACATTGTGTCGCGCTGAATGGATGTCGTATTATTTGCAGCTCTTATTAGAAAAATCTTTGTGAGATCATTCAGTACCCCAGGACTGGCGCGATGCCACCGTCGTTCGGATATTTAAAGATGGCGATAGGCTATTCCGTGTGCTTTGAAGTCTTAGAGCATGGAATAGCAAAACATATTCTGCATTTCTTTAGAAAAATACGATTTATTATGCCCAGTTAAGCACGGCTTTCAATATGGCCTTTCGACCGTGACGTAGTTATTCGAAACTGTGCATTACCTTTGTAGAGCTACAGATGAATGCCAAGCGATAGATGTTTTATGTATAGACTTTGCGAACGCGTTTGATAAAGTTGCCCATCACAAACTACTTTCCAAATTGAGGAGCCTAGAAATTAGTTAAAATATAGTATTGTGGATTCAGGCGTATTTAAAAAAACATTTATCAAAGGGTCAGAATCGGGAAAAGTTAATCGCGGAGGTGTGAAGTTGTGTTTGGAGTGCCACCGGGATCTATTTTAGCTCCACTATTGCTTTTATCGTATGTTAATAATATTCTTTTTAATGTTGATCCACTTGTAAAAATTAAACTGCGCGGGAGATCAGATTAAACTAAATGGATGCCAGCAATCATTAAAATTGTGGTGTCAAAGTTGGAGCATGGTAATTAACTTCAAAATATCTACATACACTCACGTAAGTAAAAACAGAGCCTCATCAGATTTGAATATAATATAGGAGAATTGCCTTGGTCGAGGAAAAGAGTTTCTGATACTTAGGGGTGACAGTGAAGCATAATCTAGACTAGCGTTTTCACATTGAGAATATCTTTTCAAAAGCTCCATTTTCTTAGGAGAAAGCTTCCAAATGCGACTAAAAAGATTAAATTGGTCGCCTACAAAACTCTTATATGACCAGCTCTAAAATATGCAAATGCTGTTTGGAGCCGCCCCCCCCTTCTAAAAAAATGGTTAAAAAAGAGTGTGGAAAGAATACAGCGGATTTCAGCAGGCTTTATATGCTCCAAGAATCGCCGTAC
The DNA here is from genome assembly GCF_052857255.1 of Amblyomma americanum. Classification (NCBI taxonomy): domain Eukaryota; kingdom Metazoa; phylum Arthropoda; class Arachnida; order Ixodida; family Ixodidae; genus Amblyomma; species Amblyomma americanum. The sequence goes on along the minus strand of NC_135501.1, from coordinate 121,708,248 downwards.
TGACTCGGTTACAGAGATGATACAGCACTGTGAATTGGAAACGCTGGAAATTAGAAGAATAAAACATCGACTCAAACTTTTTTCTGGACAACGCAAGGGGCATTAAAAGTAAAGAGGATTATGTGAAAGCGCATCTAAAACGTAGTTCTCGAAAAACACACACCAGTGTATTACAATCTATTAACACACGTACGGATCTGTATTGGTATTCCTTTTTCTTGATGTAATTGAGATATGGAACAAACTGCCAAGTGATGTTGTGGAGAGTGCGAACGTGCAACAATTTGAGCTAGGTGTAGATAAGTTTTTGAGAAATGGTGTACAAATTATGAATTCTGAGTCATGATTGCTCATTGAACTGTTTGTGAAATGCGTTTTTTGTTGCCTCCCTGTAACGACCCTCATTGGAGGGTTAACACTATGACCAACCAACTAACTAACTAACTAATTAAATAAATAAATAAATAAATCTACAGTGTGTAAACGCATGCAACGCACAGATTGCACTTTATATACGACTTTAATCAAATAGCAATATAATGAATAACAGGGCGTAAAAACCACAAAAAGTGTTCAGCCAAGATAAACGATGAAAAAATGAACAGCCGCACGGTCAAGCGCACTTCAATCGCATTTCGCCTGACTACATGCTTCGGTCGTCCTTTTTCTGGTGCCACTCCCACCAAATCAGCAAGTGTCTAATTTACTTGCGCAAGTGACTCCCATGCGTGCCGCTGCTAAGTGCAAGGGCTAAGCAACCAGATTAGGTACTGCATTGCAAACACGAGTGAGTGAGTGAATGAATGAGGTTCATTGAATTATTAGTAACTGACCTCCCATGTTTAGTATTACAGGGTTGGTGTTGACTCGCAACGTGGTCATATGGTCTACACTGCAGTAATCGTGTTTGCAAAATATGTACACAAGATACACTCCACAGCCTATTTGCAAACATGAGTGCTTAAGTGTGAGACAAGGAAATTTTGCTCTTTCAAGCCGCCTAAAAATTTTCATGGTATCCGTGACGCTGCTTTCTCTTTTTTCATTTTTCTGCAGGGCTGGCGATGACGGCCCTTTTTGTCACCGTCAACGTCCTAGTGTCGCAACATTTTGAGAAACGCCGTACGACCGCCTGCAGCCTCATTTTTTTCATCTCTGGACTCACCATGTTGTTCGCTCCCACCATGGCTGAACTGTTCCGCGATACATATGGCATCCGCGGAACTTTTCTTCTGCTTGGAGGAATAACATTCAACGCGTGCCCAGCAGTGATCGTACTCCGGAGTCCTGCCTGGATGAAAAACAGGGCTCACTCACCCGCTACAAAAAGTCTCATATCATCAAGTGATGCGCAAGTCATGAGCAGCAGGGACCTTCTGACTTCAGAAGAGCTTGAAGCGCCACCTGCGGCTGAAAATTCTGAAACCACTTTTCGAAAGTTAAAGTCGGTACAGCATTTTAAACCGCTGTTTGCGGAAAGTGGTGCTGGTAGCGTTCAAGCTGACGCTCCCTTGCCGCTCTCGTCAAGATTTCTAGAATGGAAGGCCCGAGGGCGCCGTATCCTGTCCCGAATACCGGCAGAGTTCTGGACGCTGCGATTTGTAGTGAACTCCTTGAGTTTCGCCATGGTGATGTTCGGAATGGCGACATTCATTCTACTCCTAGCAGACATCGCAAAGGACAGGGGAGTGCCGCCTTCCCGTGCAGTGTTCCTCATGAACGCCTTTGGGGCCGGTGATCTTGTTTTCAGGCCCTTGAGTGGCCTGGTCATAGACACAAGAGTCTTAAGTTTGGAAGCCGTCATGTTTCTAGGGTTCCTCCTCCAGGCCATCGGCTTTGAGCTGTTTGTGTGGATGAGAAGTTTCTCAATGATGCTGGCCTGTTCAATTCTCATAGGCGTCAGCAATGGAGCTAGGTATTCTTTGCAAGCTCCTGCCCTGGTAAAGGACTTTGGGATCGAATCACTGGCTCTTCTGATTGGTGGAACGAGGTTTTTGTGCGGCGTTCTCCTGATGACGAGGCCATTTTTGTTTGGTAAGCATTTCAACGTTTTGTTATTATTTTCACCTTCATTTATAGTTTAAATCTTTGTGAATTACAATACCAACCTGTCCATAAGGGCCACTGAGCATTCGGAGCACAATTTCTTAGTAACCTGTCGTCCTCAGAGGATACATCCCAGACCCTTTCGCATAATTTTATGGGCCCCTGCTAAAACGAGTCATATGAAAATATTAAGAAGAATACATAACACATCTGAAACTAAAATATTTGTTACGACGAGGTTACTACGAGTGATCTCCATGGGGCACTTCGAAAAATAATAAATAAATTTTTAATGCTAAAGCATATGTAGGCATGTCAGTGGGGTCGTGTCACCAAAACGTGTCCGCAGTAATTGTGGAGTTTTTTTTTGAAAGCGAAATTTATTGCCCCAGGGAATTAATGATGGGTGAAGGTATGATGAATGATCTAAATGAATGAAAAAAGGTTAGCTGATTTGAAGAAGTCCAGTAGAGAACGATGGTACGGTCCCTGCGTCCAGGCAATGTATGAAAAAGGGTTGCTTGGTGAAAGACCTGCTACCATCAGGTGCCGGATCTTTGTAGGCTTGAGAGCAGGGCAGTTCCACAGTAAGTGATGAATGCCGGCCTCAATGTCCTTGTGTTTACATACCGGACACCCAGGCCGAGGAAACAATTGTCGGTACTGAGGCCACTTCCGAGTGATGGCTGGTGTGAGGGCAACCCCGACCCGGATCCTCCTAAGCGCAACCTCCTCTGCACGGGTAAGACCGCGGGGGAGGGTTACCGCACACGGAGGGATGAGAGCATGTGTGCGGCGCCGGAGGAGTTCCTTTCTTGATGAAAGAAGGGTAAAATTGTCCAAATGAAGGATCAGAGGTGGTGATGAGTTTGGATACGCAAGGCGGGTCGATAAATCTGCCTGCCTTTGATAGGTCAGCAGATCCTGTGGGACACACTGAATACGTACTGGCTGCGGGATGCGTGCCGCGAGCCGGTGGATGTCCTGACATATCGTGGGACAGCGGCTAACACGTCGTAGCCACCGGACAACTTGAAGGGCGTCAGTGCGGATGACAACGCGGGCCACAGGGAGCATAGTTAAGTCGGCCACAGAGCAGAGTGCTTCTTGAACTGCAACGAGCTCAGCACAAAAGGACGAAGGGGGTTCCGTAAGCTGAAACCAAGAGGTTTGATTCAGGGCATGTCTGCACGGGCAGTAGATAGCTGTTGTTGCTTTGCAGTTTTGTATTCTTGCGTCAACGTAGACAACAATGGATCCTTCAGGCAGGCAAGCATCTTGTTCCTCAAATTTCTGGCGAAGCAACGATGCCGAATGAGCAGATGTTGGCCGGCGATTATCTGTTGGTTTGTTGTCGCTGAGCTGTGCAAACTTCCACGAGGGAATAACTGGTGTTGGCGGCTGAAGAATGGAGTGCGACGTTGCATAAGTCCTCAGTGCATGCGTGGAGTGCGATAGACTGGCCTTAAGGCTGCGCTCTTCACGGCGCTGCTGCACCAGCTCATCAATGGTATTGAGCTGCGCATTCTCTTGTAAAGCTATGACCGGTGTGATGCGTGGAAGGGACGTAATGGTCCTCATAGCCTCTTGGTTCACGGCTTCAAGGCGATCCCATTGGGCTCTTGTAAGATGTTGAAACTGGGCTTGATAAACAATACGTGGCTGCAGAACTGCCCTCACCAATTGCCGTGCAACGAACGAGCCTGCTCCAGCAGTTTTAGGGGCAATTCTTCTAATCAAACCCAAGGTCTGAATAGCTCGCCTTTTTGCCTGAGAAAGCCATGTAGTCGCTGATCCTGATTGGTGAATCATTAAGCCAAGGATTTTTACACTCGGATTTTCCTGTAGTGGGGTTCCTGTTAGACAAAGACGGATTGGACTTGCAGCGAGTTTATGGCGTCCCCAGCGGTTGGCGACTGACGTTTGTGGCGTTTTCAGAAGAGGTCTCATCAAATGAATGGCTGCGATTGATACAGGACGATGTGAGGATGATGCGCAAAAAATTGATGTCAATAGTATGATTAGTTAAATAATTAGAGCCAATAATGTAAAAAAAACGTCGAAATAGCGCGGATGTCGATATAGAGTGGACGGGAAAACAGCCGTGGACGGCAAAATACATGAAAAATAGGCAAAGCGAAGATAATGATTGAAATGGATTGAAATGTCTTAGATGAGTGATAATTAACGAAAAGTTTCATTGGCATAGGTTATGTAGTTAATTAATTAGAACCAAAATTCAATAAATGGTGGAATAGGCGGGACGGGGCTATAGTGAGTGGACGGAAAAGCAACCATGGCGCAAAATTTGAAAGCGCAAAATTAGTGATTCAGATGAAAAGAGTATAATCAAAGTAAAACTGGTACTTAAGGTGTCTAATTGCGGAAACGAGAAAAAAATGAATTAAGTGGTCGGGAAGGCAACCATGGCGCGAATTTTGAAAGGCGATCCCCTTATCGAAAAAAAGAAGAGCTAAAAATGCATTTCAAATACGTTACATTAATTTCTTATTGATTTTGCATTTCTTTGTCCCTATGCTTCAATTGCCATACCAATGCTTTCTAAGTATGCAAAGAGTACTATTTTGAACATTCTTACAAATGTATCAAAAATGCATTTTCTGTGCACTCAGTATATTTATAATACATAAAAATATACTAAAAATACACATTAAATACAATAAAATGAACTAAAAATATACAATTATTACATTAAAAATATGCTAAAATATAAATTACATACATTAAAATATTACTAAAATATACATTAAATACATTACACTATATTAAAATGCACTAAAAATATACAATTAATACATTAAAATATATTCACTTCGGCTCACAAAGGTGTGCTTGTCGGATTCACCGGATAATACTTATCAGTAATAATACTGATGAACAGCGGAAGTCATGAGTGAACTGGTCATAAGCATCAGCAGACAATGCCAGAAATACCGTTCTCATTAAGAAGTCTATGCCAATGCATAGGTCACGTGACGGGACCTGAACGGAAAAGATGCTGCCACGCAGGAAATGCTGATGGAAAGTGAAGTCAGCAAACAGGAACTTCTACGACAAGCGTAATACTTGGCTTGGCTTATATATACTTCCCGAGAGGAGACAGTATCTCGCCCGGCGAGGCGCTTTTTGCGCAAGGACTGTGGGCCCCCAAATTGTCGCACGAGCTTCAGAGTAGTCGCGCTCGAATATGCAGCCTATCCGGAGCCGAACTGTTAGTCGTAACTTGCGTCAGGCATCGGTCAGAAGTCGAACTGTCAACCAACAAATACATGGCCGCCTATGGGAGCCGGTCGGCCTTGCCGGTCGAGGTCCTTTTTGCTGGCATGTTCGGGCCCGGAGGCGCTCATGGCGCCCTTTCTGGTATAATGCTGTCACGCTGTTCACACGTGCCTTTCTGCTAGAAGTTAACATAAACGAAAGGACGAAAAGGAAGAGTTTTTACTGTTCCCGGAAAGGTGATTTCGAGCACTAGTTTGTTCCATGGGAGCTTGAAGTGTGCTGCAAACATGCTGACGCGGACTACCCATTTGTTAGAGTTGAAGTATACTACCCACGAAATAACTTCGTATTTAATAAAGTAAACTTTAAATGCATTGTCAACATGTCACTTCAAAACGTGATTTCGAGCACTAACTGTTCAACGGCAGCTTTAAACGCGCTGCAAACACGTTTACGCAGACAGCTCATTCGTTAGAACTGAAGTGTACTTTGGATGATTTAATGTCGTATTTGCGAAAGTACACTTTCAATACGTTGCCAACATGCAAAGACCATTTTACAAAAACGCGATTTCGAGCACTAGGTTATTGTACGGCATCTAAGGGTGTGCTTCAAATATGTTTAAAAGGACTGCCCGCTGGTTAAAATTGGAGTATACTTGAGACGAATTAATTTAATATTTACGAAAGTACACTTTTAGTGCATTGGCAAGAGGTTGAAACCGCATATATATATTTTTTCACGTGTGTGAAACGTGCTCGAAACGTGCTTTAAGTGACGTATACTTCGAATGAATTAATTTATTTACGAAAGTACCCTTTTAATACATCGAGAAGAAGTTATAACCACATTTATATTTTTCACGTGTTTGAAACGGGCTCAAAACATGCTTTAAGTGACGTTTTTTGTCAAATTTTAACAATATATTTCGAGTACCAAGGATCAAAATTCAGGAACCTATTTCTGGCATATTTTTAGTGCATTCGTAAATACAAAATATGTTTAATATACATTATGAATATCCGAAGTATATTCCAAAAGTATTAGTTTTCGCTAAGGGCCACGAATGTCGAAGCGGCGTCAACGCTTTCTCATTCCCGCAATGAGGGTAGCCGCAGTGATCTCTAATTTTTACGCTAGGCACGGCGCTAATAAATCTGAGTTTATATTATGGGATGGCTACGATGAGTGCTCCGTTCTTTGAGAACGCCGTGGGTGAATATTCTCGCGCAGTTGTGGGCATGGTACCGAGAGTGTTCGCTGTTCGACCCGCCCAGAATCTGTGGCTGGGGCCTTCAGTATGAGAGGATCAGAGAGCTCAGCGCTTTCTCCGTCAGCTTTTGGAGAGCCATTCTCATCTGTTTTATTTTGTATGGCTCTGGGTTTCCACAGACGAAGAGTTTGCGGCTCAGTGCGTTTGCGTCGCCCCTTGGTGACATCTATGGGCCACTGCCGTAGGTATTACCCACTAGCTCCTCCTCACCTCCTTTTCTTCTTGGCCTTCCCAGTCGAGGAGAGGGAACAATAAGATAAGACAAAGGTGATAAGACAACGATGAGGGCTATAGAAAAAGCGGGAGAATAATACATTTGTTCAATTCATCGACTTGTGTAACAGCCTTGTGAATCACGTGCGGCCGAAAAGAGGTTGATCTCCTATAGTGCGTGAAACTTCAGACTGTTAATAATGCAATAGCGTTAACAGCCTCGTCTCGAAAAAAATCCGGCGTCGTTCTCGCCTCGCTCACCATGAGCGGAAACTCCATGAAAAAGTCCCAGAAAAGCAGCCTTCGTTCAGGTGGGCCACCGAGGTCACGTAACTTTGTGGCCTCACAGCAACCTGCCGACAGGTTTGTCAGCAAACAGCGCACCGTGGCAGTTGACAGCTCCACTAATGATTGGTCACAAGATGCTCCTCGGGAAGAGCAACCTGGTTCGCACAAGCACCACCGATGGCAGCACCTGCCACCCCAGGGCCTGGATCTATCGCTGACCGCTACACCACTGCACCAGCAGGGGTGTGAGGACTCTCGGGGATCTATCAGTGTTTAATAGAAAATGACCAACTCTACATATATGGGGATTACGCCTTAAAAATATCGCGTCATACCTCTAAGGCGGAGCTTAAGTGTCCTCTCTGATTTGCTTTGCTTAGAAACTCTCGTTTTGTTTATATTTCGCGGCGGTCAGTATCTATTTTTCTTGTCTTTTCCGAACGTTGTCAGGGTAGGAATTTCACGAGATATAGCAATATTTCATTATGGCATGTTTTGTGCAGATATTAAAACGCGCTGATTTGCTAGGCTTGTTATCGAAGTGACGTGTTACAGTTCAGTGAAATTTCTACAAGTCCTGTCTTCCTTTCTCTCTTGGTCCGTGACCGAAGCGTTATTTTCTTTCGTGTAATGCCAACAATTAACCAGCCCAGCTTTTTGGCCTTAAAAAACAATGTGACTGAAAATGAAGGCTTCTTTAATCAACGCAGCTGCTAACTGGATATGATGTAATACGTAGCCAGATGCTGAAATTTGTTCAGTATTGGCTTATGATCGCGTGATAATATAAACTGTTGGCTTCATCCGGGATTAACCCCAAAAAAAATGAAACCTCTTGTCACGCATTACTGGCTCTGGCACTGGGCTGCGAAACTCAGGGCTGTAGTATCGATTCCCATTGACGGTAGCTGCATTTATAAGGAGATGATTTGCAACAACGTCTCTATGCAATAGGATTTTGGTGCAAGTTTAAAATCCCAGCTGGATTGATATTAGTCTAAGGCTTGTGTAGTACATCTTCCCTGAGAACTCGTGTGCAAATATAGGACACTAAATACCACTAATACAACCAGTCAATTTTCAGAGCATTGTTCTTGGGCGCCTGTGCCTGGCATCAGCGCCGTTGTCTTTGTCGCCGTTACCGCGATAGCTATGATTGGTTATCAGGAAACTAAAGGCGTGGGAACTCTCTCTCTACTCGGTGGACACCTCAACAATGCCATGAGAGAAGTGAGGAAGGAGGGAAGAAAGAAGGGGGGAGGTGATGCCTTAGGTGAGGGCTACGCAACAATTTCAACCACCTCGGCATCTTTAACGTCCACTGACATAGCAGAGCTTATGGGTGCCTTTTGCGTTTCGCCTCCATCGAACGCGCTCGCCGTGGCCGGGTTCGAACCCGGGTACTCCGGCTCATCAGCTGAGCGCTCTGACCAAAGCTACAGCAGGTCTTTCAGGGAACACTAAGTATTTTTCAAAAATAGGCATTTGGGAGGGCGCAAATATAGCTTTTGGGGCATAGTATTATCAATGTACGCGGACACCGCAAAGCTGTCTTAATAATCTGGGTAAGTGATTTCTGATAATTAACTTTTTAACTATCACAGCTAGGCGACTGGTTGCAATCAGATATTTGTAGCCGATGGTTTGTAATAGCCGTAAAATGCTTTAGAATTTCGAAAAGGCGATTATCCTCGGCGCTCTGCCCCAACAAATATTGGCTACATCGCCTCAAAATACATGCGCTTTCGGAAAGCATGCAGGCAAAGCAACCTTTCCAGTGCAAGTAACTAGGTTAAAAAGCTAAATTTTGTCGAGCCGCAGCGCCAAGAATAATCACGTTTTCTAATTTGTGGACGCTGATATGGCTAGTGCTAACGTACGGCTACAATTCTCTAATTGAAACTAGGCGCTTAACTGTAATAGTTAAAACATGAATTGTTAAAAGTGAGTTAACCAGCTTACTACTTCAAACCATTCACCAGTTTTGTGGTGTTCGCCACCACTCCTAATACTATGCTGAGAAAGCCATATTTTTTCCTAAACATTGTTTTTGGAGGATTTTCGAAAGTCTTCCCTGAAACACCTGCTATATAGCAAAGCGAAAAGCAGAAGGAAATTTGAAAGTCGGGCCATAACGAAGGGAGGGCGCGAGTGATAAGACGAAGGAAGGCGTAGTGATGGAAGAGAATATGACGGAAGCGTAAGGTGTGAAGTGCAGGAGGAGAAAAAGGCGGGCCAAAGTGAGAGAGGTCGCGGTAGGCTGGCCCCGGTTGATGCGCCACGACTTCCTAAGCGCGTCTGCAGATAGCCGTCATTACAAAAACGTGCAGCGCAACTGCTTTCGCATAAGCGAGTGCGGGCTGTTTAGAGAAAATGTAACGTTCCGCATCAGGTATCTGGCAGATATCATCGCAACTACTCTGTTTCAGGCGGCAAAAATTGGATGCTTTTTGAAAAATGACTCAACATTTGGCTCAGGTTAGCTGAGTCATCGGCAAATACTCCGGGGCCCAGGGGCGAAAGAGTATCAACGTAACGGAAGGAGCAATTGGCGCTCAAGTCTGTAATTTGTGAATGTTGGAAGGTATAGAAAGTTTATTCCATCGGTTTTTGTCTACACCTAAATCTTCCATATAGAGCGCTCTCAATGCTCATTGTCATTATACAGTTAGAAAATAAGGAAAATAGTTTTTCTTTGTTTTATGTCGCTATGTTCTGACGCCTCCTGCTGAGGGCTTAGTTCTTTATGTGTTCATATACTGATTGTGCAGCAAATTAAATGGCTCAGTACCTGTCTCACTTCTGGATGAGCTCCTCAACAGTGCCGTGAAGGATGGAAGGAAGGTGGGAGTGATAGAAGAAAGAAAGAGGGGTTCACGTTTCAGTACATCAAGCAATTTCTCTCGGATCGACGAAGTTTCATCCGAATACAAGACGAAGAACACGGCCCATATAAACTGGGAACGAGAGGACCGCACGGATCGGTTGGAGACATTGAGGCCAACCTGCAGCAAGCGGCGGAGATCGTGGACGCTTACGCCCGCCGCTGCGGCCTTCAGTGCTCACCGTCCAAATCCGAATTTGTGCACATTCGCCCGTCGCTTCAGTGCGCCACCAAAATGGAACTATCTCTGGCCAGCGGCCCGATACCCGAACACGATGAGATTAGAGTACTTGGTCTCCTTATCCACAAACATCGACGGGCTGATACCACACTAGCAAAACTGCGCAAGGTGGGGGACCAGGTGGGCCGGATGGTCCGCCGGGTTCCCAACAAACGCGGGGGATTACGGTGCAGAGACGCTTTGCGGCTGGCGCATGCATTCGTGACCAGTCGAGTCCTCTACTCGACTCCTTACCTCCACCTGCGCAAGTTTGATGAGAACGCCCTCGAAGTGATTCTCAGAAAGATGTACAAGCGTGCCCTCGATCTCCCGATCACCACATCCAACTAGCGTCTCATGGGCCTGGGGATGGTTAACACATTCGCGGAGCTCCGGGAGGCGCACTTGACAAATCAATACACCAGGCTTTCAAAAACGCCGTCGGGTCGCCGCCTATTAGCCCGACTACACATCCACCACCCAACACTTACGGAAGAGCGCGTACGCATTCCTGAAATCTGGAGATACGCCCTGCACGTACGCCCTCTTCCGGCCAACATGACACGTGACGACCACAGTGGCAGGCGCCTTGCGCGGGCGGAGGCACTGGCCCGTCACTATGGGAACAAACATGGCATCTTCTACGTGGACGCCTCAGGCCCTCACCATGGGGGGGGGGGGGGGGGGGGTACACGGCCGCAGTCGTCCACCGAAAAATTGTGGTGAATGGCCTAACGTTCCGAGCTCAAGACATAACACATGCGGAAGAAGTTGCCATCGCGTTAGCCGCCGCAGACCAGGAGTCGCGAGTGATCGTCACCGACTCGAGAGGGGCCTGCAGAAATATTAAACAGGAGTACATTCCTCTCTTTGCGCATCGCATCCTTCAAAACAGTAACTACCGCGGGGCCCCCGCGTCTAGAACAATTGTATGGGCTCCAGCTCATATGGGCCTCGAAGGTAATGAAACGGCAGACACCGCCGCCCGCGCGCTCACTCTCCGGGCAACGCCTTCAGACCCTTTGGATACGGATCCCGAACCCAATCCGGCCCTCACTTTTCGAGAAATTACTGAATTATTCCAATTCGGCCATGCAATTTATCACAAGCCTTGTAAGGGCCTCACAAAGGTGGAGGAACGCACACTCCTCCGCCTTTACACCAAAACGCTGCTGTGCCCGGCAGTTTTAAAACATTTTGATCCTGCCTGTACAGCAGAATGCCCACACTGTGCGGAGAAGTCTTCGGACATCTTTCACATGGTGTGGGCATGCCAGTCAACCCCGAACCTCGCCCCCAAACCCAACCCCACCCGGGAGGACTGGGAGGCAGCCCTGCTCGGCTGCTCGGACCTAGCAAGCCAGAAGGCCCTGGTCCACCGGGCCCGACTCGCGGCGGTCGCCAATGGGCTCCTTTAATGAGGAGCCCACCTAGAGATTGCGAGAGGTTGCTCCAGCTACCTCAAGCTTCCTCCCTGAAATAAAGTTTTTCACACACACACAGAGGGGTCATAGTGTATGGCTTCAGAATAATTCCGACCACCTGGGTATATTTGCCGAGTACTGAGATCGCACAGCACACGGGAGCCTTTTGTGTTCCCGCTCAGTCGAAACGCGGCTGCAGGGGTCGATGTTTGTATAGTCCCCCGAAGGAATGTTTGCGTTTTGAGGGTTGTTTAAATGAGTTTTTTTTATATGAAAACAAATGACACAACAACTGCCTCACTTCTCGGTAAACACCTGAAACGCGCCGTGTAGGAAGTGAAGAAGGAGTGAAAGAAAAGACAGAGGAAGAGGGGCCGAGAGATGCTGCTGCTAATGCTCAGTTGAAACACTTCTTTGCCGTTTCTTCAATTATAAAAATAGTCTGTAGATTTTTGTAACTTTTTATAGGCTGTATTGCCAACATTTAGATATCTCCTTTTTTGTATACACAAACTTTGGACTATCAATAGTGTGTAACATCTATAAGAGCTCTTAATTTTCTTTTGCCTGTACACTGTATTGAAATAAGGTCTTTACTGAATTGGCTTTCGTTTGATCTCAAGACAATGTATAATTAAAATTAGACGAAGATCTATAACAAATACCACAGTCTTTTTGTCTGTAGAAAATCAGTGCACAGCTTTAGAGTAAAAGCTTTTTCCTCATCTCTTTCCGCGAGTAACATGCGACCTGCAGCCCGTCTCCTCTTTTGCTGCATACATATGAACTCGTCCATCTCTGCAATTGTAGCTTCTGGCCGCCGCCGTTGGCCTGCACGCTCTTTCTTTTGAAAGGTGCGGAAATGTCGGCTCGACGAACAAGTAGTTTAAAATCCGTCCTGAAAGGCTCGTTTATGAACCGCGCTCGCGTGTGCACAAATTTCTCGAACATCGTTTCTGCGAGAGGTGCGGCACGCGTTTCTTATCCCCGACAGCTGCATTACGAAGACGACAGAGAGCGCTTGTCTTGTTTACGTCTCGCAGCTGTTGCCCTATTCCCATGCAATGAAGGTACCAGGTCTTTCAGAGCGGGTGATCACTAATTTTTAAAAATGGTCTTTTAAAGGTAACGAGAAGTTTTTGTGGCAAAGTGGTACTAGTGTTGGCGGACATCAAAAAACAAGCGAGTGATGTTAACTGTAAAGTGATTAACTAAATTCGCATAGTTAACTTTCTAACTCTTAAAGATAGGCACCTGATTGCTAGTAGTCTTTGTAGCCGGCCGTTAGTAATAGCCATTTGAATGACTAACATCGGCGCTGCGGTTCAACAAAATTTGGCTATTTCGGCTAGCTGCGTGCACTGCAGAGATTGGTTCGCCTGCATGCTTCTCAAAATTGCGCGCATTTTGGTGCAATGTAGCGAAAATTAGTTAAGCCACAGCAGCCTTTGTAATCGCGTTTTCGAAATTCTAAAAACTGATTTGGATATCACAAACGGTCAGCTACAAATTCCTATCAAATTGCAAGAAGATGCCTGTCGGTAATGGTTAAAAAAATCTTTTAGCAATAAGTTAACTAGTTTAGTAGTTAACATAATTATCCCATTTCTGATGTACGCCAACCCTGCTATAATAATGTCACAAAAAAGCTTTTGCTAACCTCAGAAACACAATTTTTAAAAATTAGTGATAACCTTTTCTGAAACGCATGGTACTCTTCAGCTTTTGTTTGACACGGCGCTGATCAGCGCGAACGAATGCAAATTAGTTCGAAATGTTATGATGGCTGCGAAAGCATGGACTGTGAAAGCATGGTCGAAAGCGTGGACTGTTTTATTGGGGTTCAGCTCCTATTTTGGATGTGTTCGTAACTTTCTTTGACTCTTTTAATAGCCCTAGGTGAGATCTACTGCATGATACGAACACCTATTTACAGCGCTGATTGCTCTGCACTAAAAGCAAAAACTAAGTTAATTTCATACGTGGGAATGTTGTCTGAATCTCGAACCTGCTTTTCAAAGTTCGCAGCTCCAGCTGCCATGTTCTGTTTGACTTTTTCTGGATAGTGTACGTGACATAGACTCAAGATGCCCTGCTGGTATCTGAAAGGCCACGCTTATGTAAGACAATGCTGCTCCTTGATTATGATTTAAGGTAGGGGCGCCAAACTGCAGTGACTGGTCCGCGATCTGCTTAATAGGTTCTGCAGGGCTTCTACTTATTTCAGCAGTGCATTGCTTCACGCAGAATAGCCTCGAAGCCACTTGTTTATTACTAGCCTACCTGCGTTACTAGCTTTGAATGTGCATTTTCTGCGAGTGCCGTACTCAATTGCCCGTGGTGAATCAAAGCGGACACACGGCACAATTATTTGTAGTCCTCTGTTCAAATGCAATGAACAGTCTTAGCAGTACGCGTTCAAAGCAAGAGAGGTGCGGCAAAAAATATGTGTTTATTGCCTTCTTTGATGAAATCCATGCACAATTTATCATTCGGCGTTACTGAAACGATGAAATTATCTTTCTAATATAGAGTGGCCAAGAGATGCTTCGCATTTTAAAGCACACGCGTAGAGATGGGAAGAGTTTTTCTTCAGTAACCGACATGTTATTTTGTGTCGAGCCTGTCCGAAACATCGACTGAAAATAAATCTCTGTCTAAGTGAAGCGGGTGAGAACTTTGCATATATATATATATATATATATATATATATATATATATATATATATATATATATATATATATATATATATATATATATATATATATATATATATATATATATATATATATATATATATATATAGGCCATATGAATTGTCTGTGGAATGTCTATGCACACTCAAAACCTGCCAAAAAGATTTGTAGGCGGTGAACGCTCTAATTTGCAGTAGGTGCTGTCTGAAGATTAATAGTAGTAATAATTGGTTTTGGGGGATAGGAAATGACGCAGTATCTCTCTAATATATCGTTGGACACCTGAACCGCGCCGTAAGGGAAGGGATAAGGGACGGAGTGAAAGAAGAAAGGAAGAGAGAGATGCCGTATTGGAGGGCTAGGGAATAATTTCGACCACCTGGTGATCTTTAACGTGCACTGACATCGCACACCACACGGGCGCCTTAGCGTTTTTCCTCCATTAAAACGCAGTCGCCGCGGTCGGGTTCGAACCCGGGAACTGAAGATTTGTCTGTGAATGAATTGATGGCATCACCGTAATCCTTTATCCCATTTCCGTTCCCAAGAACATGCCAGTACTTTCGCTAATTGCTCATTCGCCATGAAAAAGCATACTCGCACTCGTTGATTATTTAGCGATTACTTGTCCAATATTTTATATGTTGGAACGAGTATTGTAATGTGCTTTTACTTTGCCACACCTTTGATAGTGCGTTTTCTTCACGATTGCTTATTCCGATATTATTTTATTTCCGTGGAAACTTCGAGGTTTTAGGAGAACACTTCAATCCTGTGAAGAGCAGTGATATTGTGCACCTTCCTACCTCGGCGCATGTATTGCACGCTAGGCGACGATTTTGGTTGAGCGGAATTCTACTACTACAGGTTACGCTCCTCGCTCCCATCTCAGGCAGAATAAAGATAAAGTGCTCGAGTATAGATTTTAAAATTGTGCCAACTAACCGCTCACCTAACGCATTGCATTTTGTAACACTTATTCGCGTCTCAGTTTCCATAGAGAATTTATGTAGCCAGCAGCTCTCGCCTTTCTTTAGACAAGCACTGTCACAGCAGGAGGATACAAGCTCGCAGGCATTGCCGTAAGCGGCTTGACCATCTGAGTTGTGCTGCATACTCAGGAAGTGGACTGTACAACGCGCTGGATTGACTGGAGCACCCGTGGCACCAAGCACGAGAAGAATGAAACGAGTGCTACGAAGGAAAGGTCCACTTTGAAAGCCACACCTCCCATTTTACCGTGGTTTCGAAGTCCCCTTTTTTCCTGTTATACTGTAGCGCCGCAGACACGGCGTTAATACTTCGCTCAGGAACACTAGTTCAATTTATTGGCCCGAAGGTTTCATTAGCTCCAAGAACAGACGTCGTCTTTGCGTAGTGAGATATAACCCTGTCTGTGTGCGTTTAGTACAACTAGCGTTCGTTCGCAACGTCCAGTTTATTTCATGGCTTTTAATTTACAATATTTTTTTTACAGGATACTGCCGTGACAATCATGGATCCTACGATCTGCTACTTCACATGGTGTCCGCTGCAAACATAATATTCTTCTTTGCGTGGGTTGTAAAGTATTTTGCTGCCCGACGAAAGCCCCAATAAGCAAATTGTTCTCTTAAAAACTTGGCCTCATATAATTGGTGTACATTATCCCCCCTCCTTCCACCGCCACACAAAAAAAGCAGACACTGTTGGACAAAAGGGGAAATTAGGTACGACCTTTGCCTCAAAACAGGCCATCCGTAATATATATTTTGAAATCAAGAGGGGCGATTGCCTCTGAGCATATAAACATACACAGTGACAGCCACCGCGATAGTTCAGTGGTTATGGCACTCGACTGCTGGCCCTAAGGACGCGGGTTCGATCCCGGCTGCAGTGGTCACATTTCGTTGGAGGCGAAATGTAAAGACCCGTGTAGTGTGTGATGTCAGTGCGCGTTAAAAAACCGCACGTTGTCGAAACTTCCGGAACCCCTCACTACGGCGTCTCTATAGCCTGAGTCGCGTTGGGACGTTAAACCCCATAAACCATGAACACACAACGGGTTGCCGTGTCCTGCAAGGAAGCTGCAAGCTAGCGCCTGTCGTGTTCACATTTGTGGCTCTGTTTCCATTAGCCTCGTTATACTTGCTGCAATAAAACGTTCGCTCAAAACCTTTTTCATTGCATTATTTCTTGGGATCAAAATTGGATGCTTCGACAAAAAGTGTTCGCTGCTCGCATTCAGAAAATTTTCTTGAATAGCCAGTAGTAATATTTGAGGAAGTTGACAGATAGGTATCCTGAAACCTGGCTTAGAGCTGGCATCAGGGAATCATAGGCAAAGTGGCAAAGTCCGTTGGAATATTTTCTTGTGCAGAAATGCATTATTGGGGAATCTGAAACTGGTCGTATTTTAACAAGTCAGTCATAAGAAAAGGAACACTGACACATGGTTCATGCCACTGCCCCGTGCGCGATTCGAACCAGCGGCAGCGCAAACAGGGCAGCTTCCTTCCTTGATGCCCTATGCCAGCCGTCCATTACCGCCACCTATCGCGCTACGGGCACTCATCGGTAGCGTCTAACGTTCCATGCTTTCAATCATCCTCTTCGTCATTTTTCAGGGATTAATTCCGTGCTTTAAAAATCTCGAAGGCAGTATTGCTCTTACCATGGATGTACAGTCGAGACGAGCCAAGAGTTAATAAGGTCGGATGTAGGTTAATATAACCTTAGGCCGCCGTGCGTACCCGGAAAGGAAAGTGAAATTCGAGCGTTGGTGGCTGAACGTGTCGTTGAGGCCGAATGAGAGAAAACTACAGCGTGTCCAGCGGGCAATGTCGCGAGGGACGATGAGCATTCTGCTGAGCTTCAATATATACGTGGCTGAACGCGTTGAAGTGCAAAGGAGCAATAGCGACGAGGTAGGTTAAGCACGCTATCAAGCTGGAAGAGAAGCTGCTGACGGCGGCGTCTTCTCAAACAGCGAAAGCAGTCAAGGAGAGTATGCCGTGTTCGCAAGGTCAGAGAGTAGCGGCAGGCAAAGACGGCGGAACGTGGAGCTACCAGAGGGCCTGGCTAATACATGAAGGGGGCTGAATCTGCCTCTCAGAATATCCAACGCATGTCCGTCCTTCAATGCATTGCTTGCTTAAATCTATTCTAGACGACGTGATAGAGCAATTTTTTGGCAAAATAAAGTTGTCCGCTGAGTACCTGCCCTCTCCTATGATACCATAACTTAAAATTGCGTTCGAAGTCGAAAATTGTTCGTTAATAAGAATTTAGAAATTATACCTCAAAGAAAGAACGTGATTGTATATGCATTGTTCGCGTCTTGTTCAAGCTAGCGACAAGGATAAGGAAAAAAAGAAGCTCACAGCTCTGGCACTAGGGCGTTCAATGCTATACCTTCGTGCCAGAGGCTGGCGTCAGCATTTATGGCGTTTGAAATTTTAATTCTTGGATCAGTTCTTATATATATAAAATTAATGGGGCACTGTAAAAAAATTCTAAAGTTATATAATTAGATATCCAGTTCGGAACGTATGCTGAAAAATGTAAGCCATAATTCTGTTCTTGGTGGCATATATATCAACAGCGCGAGCTACCAAAAGATACTGCTTCAATTGCTATCGCGCCCATAAAGCCGGCTAGGGTGCGTACGTTGGAACCGCCCGACACAAAGGTGATGCAAAAGAGGACGAAGTGCTCCGATATATTGAGCTCAAGGCTGTGATAGTAGAACAGCAACTTGCGGAGGTTTAAACTCACGAATGCGCTCCCCATAGGCCCATAAAGTGTTTCTTCTAAAAGTAGTGAATAGGTATATAGGTATGTGGTACTGGTGTGGATTTCAGGGTTCTGAGTCGCACTTAATCAATGCCTCAAGAAGCACGGAAGAACGAAGGCTGGAAAGAAACGGTAGGACGGACAATCGACATCTGTGCTCATCGATGGCACAGCCTTTGTGCGAGATAAAAAATGAGCTTTGACACGCATTGAAAGTCGTTCCGTATCAGTTGCGCCAAATTACTGGTAAAAAACTCAGCCGCTCGAAATTAATCCACAGATTTCAATTGCAGTGCCTCAATCGTGTTAATGCACGTCCAGCTTTGGAAGTTTGCACTGTGCATTGCAATATGTACTCAAGGTGCAACACTATGCAAGGAATTCACTAATTTATGCTCACGGTTTAATATGACCCAAGTTGTTTCTCAGCCTACAAGAATTACTTAAGTTACAAGTACATTAGACCTCGTACTAACAACATGCCCCGAACGGTGCTCAGAAATAACCTAAATGCCCCTGTTAAGCAACCATTCTTTGCTCAACGTTTCTGCGAACATTCCCATACAAAAATCTGCTAGTCACACTGAAATAATACGCATGTATCATCGCGCTGATTTCAGCAAAGTTAATAATAAACTAGGTTCTTTCCTGGCTACCATTTTCGACGAATTCGACTCCCGATCGGTGAACACAAACTGGCTCTTATTCAAGAACAAAATCTTAGATCTCACCAGCCGTTTCATGCCCACTCGCGTAATATCTTATCCCCTGCATGCGCCATGGTAAAACGCGTATCTTAAGCGCTTGCCTAACCGTAAGAAACGCTTCTTCCGTTCAGCTAAAGAATCACGCGCTGAACATCATTGGTCCCGTTAACGCTCTGCAGCTTACACTTACAATACTGCGGTCAAGAACGTTAAAGAATATTACCAGAATAGCACTCTACCGGGTATGTTGCTCAATAACCCAAGATAATTTTGGAGCGTCATTAACCGCTCTGAAACGTCTGGAATAATACTAACGAATTCAAGTGACGAACATGTATCTGATACTGCCTGTGCAAATGTACTGGATGATGTATTGTAGAGCATTTTCAAGTGATGAAACTACGGATTTCCGTCAACTGGCTTATAAAATCTTCCTCCCAGTGTACCCTGTTGTCATTCACCTTGACGGTATAGTTAAAATAATTAATAATCTTAAGATATCCTCTTGTGCTGGTGTTGACTGCATTACTACAAAGCTCCTCAAAAGTACTAAGACGTATTCTTCGCTTGTCTTCACTAAAATATTTCAGCAATCATTGGAAAACGGTGAACTAACGGCCGATTGGAAGATAGGTAAGGCGGTTCCTGTGCATAAATCTGGTAATAAACATACGCCTTTTATCTACCGGCCCATATCTATTACCATTATACCATGCAAAATCTTAGAGCAGATACTCTTTTCACATATTGTCACTTTCCTTGAATCAAACTCGTTTTTTCATCCTTCTCAGCACGGTTTTAGGACATCCTGTTCATGCGAAGGACAGCTACACTTATTCACGCACAAACATCATGCAATTTTAGACTGCCGCTCGATGGCCGACTGCGTCTTTCTAGATTTCGCGAAAGCTTTTGATATGGTTCCCCATCATCTTTTTTTACGAAAAGTGCGCAAGTTAGGATTAGACACTAACATTCTTAAATGGCTCGAAGTTTTTCTTATCCATCGTCAGCAATTTGTTGCCGTCAACAACGTTAATTCCATCGTTCACCCTGTTCTTTCCAGTGTGCCCCAAAGCACCGTTTTGGGGCCCCTGCTTTTTCTTATATTTATCAACGACTTACCCAGTAACCTTTCTTCTTCTGTAGATGTTTTTGACGATGATTGCGTCTTTTCTCGGGAAATAACAAATGATAGTGACAAGCACATTATTCAGTCTGACGTTAACGCTACTCAACTTGGTGCAAAACTTGGAATATGACTTTATATGCTGAAAAGTGCAAACTGATGCGCATTTCTCGTGTTAATAGTGAATTGCCTGTATATACTCTTAACGATGTGTTACTTGATCCAGTTACAAGATATAAGTACCTCGGAATTCTTATTACGTCTGACCTTAGCTGGCATGCGCACATTGAGCACATAACTAACAAAGCTAATCGCATGCTCGGATATCGGAGACGTAGCTTTCACGCGGCCCCAACTAAAATCAATCTTCTACTCTATACCACACTCGTACGTTCACAACTAGAATATGCTTCATCAATCTGGAACCCTGGTGTTAAAGAGTTTGAGCGACCTACTGGAGATGGTACAACACAAATCAGCGCGGTGTATTCTCTCTGACTTTCGGCGTACATCAAGCGTAACCGCTATGAAAACTACCCTGGGCCTAACTTCACTTGCATCATGACGCAAAATTTCACGGCTGTGCCTTTTTCACAAAATATTTCATCATGAGTCTATTCGATACGAGTTACTCCTTCCCCTTCATATATTTCACGCCGCACAGACCACATACATAAGGTAGGCATTTCTACATGCAAAACTTAAACATTATCGGCTTCTTTTATACCTCGCACGTCATATGACTGGAACCACCTTCCTTCCTCAGTCGCCACAATTCCTGACCCTGTATTGTTTCGTTCTGATGTTACCGCTTCTATTGAATGATATATTGTGTTCATCACTTATTCTAACTTATCTATGTTTTGGTAATTTATTGTTGTCTGCTGTTTGTATTTTCTGTGCTATTATGTATTACCCCCTCTCCTCTGTAATGATTTGCCCTGAGAAAATAGATAAATAAGAATAAAATAAACAAACACCACTTAAGAGCGTTCAAGAAGTAATTAGCGCCCAAGTATGATACGAGGATACTGATGGGGAGTAGTTGGTTCGATGAGAAAAGGAAGAGCGCAGACACAGGATATTGAAGATAAATGATACAGGCGGCTGTGTAGATCACCTTCAAGGCGCTTCTTCCGCCCTTTTACTTTATGTCACTGATTCCTGATTGTCTTATTTCAGACGAGGCGCAAACTAAAATATGACAGTCATTTCGCACTCTCGCAACGCAAGATGTGTCGGCACAAGGCGGTAGCAATTTCAAGCACCTGCTATTCTCATGTGACGAAGTCAACGATAGGTGGTTGCTGCCACTGTGTGCCCCACATAGAAACCCACAGCTGACCGGGAACGTGACCATGTTGCTTCTTCCGTTTATCCGCATTGACAGGTTTAATACTTTGCAGCTAAGTGCAGCTCATTAAAAGTAACAAGCCTTCTATTCATATATCAAGAAAGTCTTTAAAAATGTCAGCTTCACATCGATATAGATATAGGAATTCTAAACCTATTGAACCATTCTCGGAGGTTTGAAAGCTAGAGGCTAACCTTATTAGAATATCAGTATTTTCTCCCGCCGTTTCGTGACAAGAACACCTGCTAAAGACACACAGAAGATCATGCCGAGGGAGAGAAAATGGAGCCACCTGGAGGGCGTCTATTGTGAAAGGAAGGAGGACGACAGGATGAGAGCGGGGTAATGCGAACCCGGAGTACGGTTGGCGTAGAAAGACGAGAGTATCTCGAGATAGGAGGATCATTATTTTGCAAGGAGGAGGTCAGGACGAGAACATAGGAATGTGTAGGTGTAGAGTGGTTGCTCTGGGGGGAAGTTAGTATGACGAGAGCGGAGGAATCCCCCCTGGTTACGCCGAATATTACTAGCACACCGACGAGGGTCCCAGGAACGGAGGCTTACGGGCAATGAAGAGGCGATTGCAATAGAAGAAAAGCGTAGCAAGTGGCGGCAGAAAAATTCGTGGACGTATGAGATTGAAAAGTTAGCTGGAAAAGATGGCTGGGGTTTGCAGAGGTCATGGTTACTTGCAGATGCATAGGAGATACTTGATGCTACTGATGCTACCGCGGCTGCTGCTGGAAATAATGATTTCGTGAGCAGAGAGTTTAGAATGCCACATTAGGTAACAGGTCCTTTGTCACTAAACACTTCACGAGGTGCACATCGAGGAAGGACATAAAATAAAGATGCCACTTTCCGTGCTGGGGCAGCGTGGACGAGGGACGGTTTGTGCATGATCGATTAGATAATGGACCAAAATAGCCCACCGATTGCCGACAGCAGGGTACTTGGTGGGCCGTACAAATAATACTTTCTAATGGAGGGGCAACTTGGTGAGGCAGCGGCTGCAACAGTTGAGAGCAACGATCAGGGGATTTCTTCCGATTTTAGCAGGCGAGTCGCGAGCGCACCCACACTTGTTAATATTGTCATGAAATGGTGAAGGCAATCCGGAGAGCTCAATGACAGCGAAAATGGCGTCTAAAAAAACCCTTTATTTGGGCTGGCTTGCGCCCAAAATGAACCGAATCACTCAGCGGCAGCATAGAAAACAAGCGTGCTCGGCGTTCGTCGAACATAATGTGCGGTGTCTTCTGTGCTCAATTTAAAGGTCAGAGCGAACTTTCGACATAAAGCGTGCAAAGTTACTAGAACAATCTGGAACAGCGTAGAATCAGCGCTGCCTGGATGCGATCAATGGAGATAAATCTGGCCGCGTCTTGCATCGCAAACAAAGCGATAAAGCGGCGTGGCGGCAGCTCTGAAGAATGAACATACAAACACAGCAGAGATTCGAGGCATTACTCTCCTCTCAAAAAAGTATCGACGCGATGCTTTGAAAGAAAGAATGCGACTAGCAACAAATATAACGCATCGCGCGAAAATAAACACATAGTGCGGAAACACAGCGTCCTTTAGCGCGAATAATAGGGTTTAGACGGTCGACATGGACAACTTCTGGTCGTACGCGGCGTCGCTGTGATGCAGTCATTGCGTCAGGGATGACTTCATAATTCAGTTCACCCAGCCGACGAAGAACCTTGTACGGGCCGAAATAGCGGCGTGAAAGCTTCTCACTCAATCCACGGCGGCGAATGGGCGTCCAAATCCAGACTTGGTCCCCTGGCTTGTATTCCGCGTTGCGTTTTCGTACGTTGTAGCGTCCGGCGTCTGTCCGTTGTTGGTCTCTGGTCCTTAATCCGGCAAGTCTTCGAGCGTCTTCTGCGTGTTGAATGTAGGCGGCGACGTTGACGTTCTCTTCTTCGGTAACGTTGCGCAGCATGGCGTCTAGCGTAGTGGTGGTCTCCCTGCCACGGACGAGCCTAAAAGGCGTCATATGGGTGGTCTCCTGCACTGCGGTGTTGTAGGCGAAGATGATGTGAGGCAGGATGGCGTCCCAGGTCTTGTGCTCGGCATCGACATACATGGCGAGCTTATCGGCGATGGTCTTGTTCAGGCGCTCGGTCAGCCCGTAGTTCTGCGGATGGTATGCAGTTGTCCTCCGGTGGCTGGTTTGACTGTAACGAAGGATGGCTTGCGTTAGTTCCGCCGTGAATGTTGTTCCTCTGTCCATGATGAGCACATCGGGGGCCCCGTGTCGCAGAAGAATGCACTCCACGAAAGATTTGTCGACTTCTGCTGCTCTTCCGCTCGGTAGGGCTTTTGCGTCGGCGTAGCGGGCCAGGTAGTCGGTCGCTATGATGATTCACTTATTTCCAGATGTTGAATTTGGGAAAGGGCCAAGCAAGTCCATGCCAATCTGCTGAAAGGGCCTTGAGGGGGGTTAAATCGGGTTCAGAAATCCTCATGGTCGGGTGGGAGGGGTCTGTCGTCGCTGACAATCTCAGCAGGTTTTCACGTAATGTTCGGCATAGACAGACCGTCGGGGCCAGTAATACTTGTCTAGAATTGGCGGAGGGTGCGAGTAAACCCGAGATGTTCAGCTGTCGGCTAGTCGTGTGAAACCTGTAGTACTCCTTCGCGGAGACTTGCAGGTACAACAAGGAGGGAGGCTGTTTTGTTCGATGCGAAGTTCTTGACGAGGACGTCATCATGTACACAGAAGGAAGACAGTCCTCGCTTGAATGAAGCGGAGGGTGAAGAAACTTTGTTTTCCAAGTGCTCCAGGAGGCATTCTAGGTCGGGGCCCGAGAATTGCTGCTGTACAAAAGAGCTGGGGCTGATGGGTCCTAGGAAGGCGTCCCTACCGACGTCCGGCGGCGGCGCGTCTACAAGGGCTCGTGAGAGGCAATCGGTGTCAGAGTGCTTGCGTTCGGACTTTTAAATGACGGTAACGTCAAACTCCTGGAGGCGCAGACTCCATCGAGCGAGGCGGCCTGAGGGGTCCTTCAAAGTGGCAAGCCAGCACAGCGCATGGTGATCGCTGACTACCTTGAACGGTCGTACATACAAGTAGGGGCGGAATTTCGATGTAGCCCAGATGATGGTAAGGCACACCATATCAGTTGTTGAATAGTTAGCCTCGGCTTTTCAAAGGGAACGGCTAGCGTACGCGATGCCTTTCTCCAGCCCGTCGCTATTTTGAACGAGGGTTGCGCCTAGGGCCACGCTGCTTGCGTCGGTATCAACTTCAGTATAGGCGTTTTCATAAAATGCACGAGGATAGGTGAGGACTGTAAACAACGCTGAATTTCTTTGAAGGGTTCTGCTTGCGGCGCTTCCCATTTAAATGGCATGTCTGCCTTCGTCAGTAGGGTCAGGGGCTCGGCGATGCGCGAAATTTTTTTCACAAATCGTCGGTAATATGCGCACAGTCCGAGGAAACTTCGCACTGCTTTGTTATCGGCCGCTGGTGGAAACTGTTCAATAGCAGCTGTTTTCTGAGGGTCTGGGCGAACTCCCTCGTTGCTGACGATGTGGCCTAGTAACAGCAGCTCTTAATAGGCAAAGTGGCACTTCTCTGCTTTCAAGGTTAGGCCAGACGACTTGATGGCGTCTAATACTGTTCGAAGTCTTTTGAGGTGCTCTTCAAATTTCAAGGCGGAGAAAACGACGTAATCTAAACATACCAGACAAATATGCCACTTGAGGCCTGCAAGTATGGTATTAATTACTCGCTGAAACGTCGCTGGTGCAATACAGAGACCAAACGACATCACCTTGAACACAGAGAGCCCATCCGGGGTGATGAATGCTGTTTGCTCGTGATCTCTTTCATCGACCTCAATTTGCTAGTAGCTGTTCTTGATGTTCATCGATGAGAAGTACTTGACGTTGCAGAGCCGGTTCAGTGTGTCGTCGAAGCGGAAGAGGGGGCAGACGTCCTTCTTTGTTATGCTGTTTAAGCGGCGGTAATCAGCGCCGAATCGAAGTTTGCCGTCTTTCTTCCTCACTAGAACAACCGATGCCGCCTACGGGCTGTTTGGCGGCTAGATGACGTCGTCGCGAAGCATTTCTTCCACTTGATTCCGGATGACTTGTCGTTCTCGCGGCGACACACGGTAGGGGCTTTGACAGAGAGGTCAGGCGTGCTGGTCGGTTATAATGCGATGCTTGGCAAAGAGCGTTTGTCGGACCTTCGGAGATGAAGAAAAAACACTTGCTGTAGCTTCGGAGCAGAGTGCAAATATGATCTTGTCTGTTCCGGGGCAGGGCTGGGTTGATGCCAAAAGTGGAGGAGTTCTCTTGGTCAGGGAAATCTCCTGCTGATGGGTCGGACAGCAAGGAGTCTCGACGTAGGATATTTCGTCGAAGAAAGCAATCATCGTTCCTCTCTTAATTTGCCGATATTCTTAGTTGAAGTTAGTCACCAGTACTTCTGCCTTCGGCAATACTGATTCCTCGGTCTAGAAGAAACTGCATGTTCCCCTCGATGATAGCTTCAGCGTTAATGGCTTTCGTGGCGCCTACGGTCACGATAACGCTTTAACGGGGTGGGACGCTCACTTCTTTCTCCAGGATATTTACGGCAACGTTATTTGCCAAAGTTCTCATCGAAGGGATGGCCTCGTCCATCGAAAGCGTGATCAACTTGGATCGCAGGTCGATGATCGCCTGATGCTCAGTAAGGACATCGATTCCCAAGATAACTTCGCGGGAACATTGCCGTAGCACAGCGAAGGTCGCAGGATAGGTATGTTCTTTGACAGTCACATGCTCTGTGCATCGTCCTGATGGCGTAATGAAGTGGCCCCCCGCGGTGCGAATTTCTCGGCCGTCCCAAGCGGCCGTGACTTTGCTAAGCTGCGCAGCAAATGTTCCATTAATCACCGAGTAATCGGCTCCTGTGTCGACTAGAGCGGTAATTTTGCGGCCGTCGATAGTCACTTCTAAGTCGGATGTCCTGGGCCCAGATTGCGGAACTCGCTCCGACCGCTCTACAATTGAGAGCGCTCTAAGATGCCCGCTCCTATTGGTCGCCGACGCCATTTTGAAAAGTTGCGTCACGGGAAGCTGCAATAGCGTCACGGACAAGAAAAAACGCATGAAGTTGCACACCTAATTATGCATGCGGTATTAGACTGTTTTTTGCGAGCGCGATGAGTCGGTCTAAAGAGTCTTAGAGGGAAAATGGCGGCGGCGGCATCTGCTATTTATTGTTGGCGGAGGCGGCAAAGTCGGCGCCAGCAACGACGAAAAACGGTGTACGAGGACGAGTATGACTTGCCGGACGAGCTGTTCCGTCGCTTATTTCGACTGGATAAAGAGAAAGTGGAGTGGTTGTGCGGCGAACTTGCCGACGAACTGCGAGGCGTACGGAGGAGCGCTTTGTCGGTGCGGCGGCAGGTGCTGTGCGCTCTCCGTTTTTTTTTGCCTCCGGGGGCTTTGAAGTGTGTGTCGGCAACGAGCAGACCGTCGGCCTCGCACAACCGGCGCTGAGCAAGTGCGTGCGGCGTGTGGCTGAGGCCATCTGAAAAGTCGGCGCACAGAAGGGATGGGTGCGTTTCCCGGCGCACCCCGAGGAAAAGGCGGAAGCCAAGGCGACCTTCCTGCCCCGCGGCACCATCCCCGGCGTCGTCGGCTGCGTCGACGGCACGCTGATTGCCATAGAAGCGCCGCGGGGAGACCCAGCAAACCGGGCAGCATTCTGGAGCCGCAAAGGATACTACGCGATGAACACCATGATCGTGAGTAGACTGGTTTTCTGACCGCATGGGTTCGAAAGCCGCGACCTCGACAGTGGAAGTTCACGTCCAAGATTGTCTGTCTGTGTTTCTCGCAGATCTGCGACGCAAACATGAACATCCTTGCGGTCGACCCTCGCTTCCCGGGGTCTTGTCACCATGCCTTTTCTTGGCGCTACTCACGGCCGCGTCGGAAGGTGGAGCACGGGCTGCTGGAGGATGGAGGGTTTCTTCTGGGTAAGGAGCCTATTGATCATCGGGCCACTTCGACAGCACGTATTAAGCTACAGCAGTGGCTCATACCTAAATGAGGCGGGTTATGACATAGATGACATGCAACAGTATGATGTATCGTATTTATTTTTGTGTATTTACTGTTACTGCTGGTGCAGAGGCACAAGAAATATTGTTATAAAGTGAATCGTATTTCAAGCGTAAAACACCAAGGCAAAAGAGGTGTGCACATCGTTATCGTCCTGTAGGGTATCACAGCACATCATTAACCTAGAAGGCTGTGCTTACAGAGGTACCCCTTAGTCATGAATCTTCGGCGTGCCTATGAATTCTGGTTCAGCATACTGGTTTTGAGCTGCTTGGTATGAATCATTAATTACATAGGCTACAACACACTTCACTGCAAATTTTGGTCGTGCAGGAGACAGTGGATATCTACTGGAGCCGTGGCTGCTCACACCAGTGTCAGAGCATCCTGGTGCAAACACCGCAGAAGGGCAGTACAACGCAGCACATGCCTCAATGCGACGTGTTGTGGAACGCTGCATTGGTGTTCTGAAAAGCCGCTTCCGGGGCCTTCAAAGGTACCGGACACTCCACTACGAGCCGGAGCGTGCGGGGGTCATCATTGCAGCGTGTGCTGCGTTGCACAACATTTATCTAGAAGAAGCCCAGGTAGCAGACGAAGACGACACTACTGATGACCCTGACAACAATGGGCCACGTCTGCTTGGCGGGGACAAGATCTCGCATGACCTACCTGCGTGGTAGAGCAATGCGAGACCGTATCATTGGCCTCTTTGGCACAACTCGTACGCAGAGGCAAGCACACCTGCAGATGGTGCGGCGACAGCAGCAGCGGCAGCAGCAGCGGCAGCAGCAGCGGCAGCAGCAGCGGCAGCAGCAGCAGCAACAGCACCACCGGCAGTAAGCCCAACACCATCTGGCAGCTGTGACTGCAATGACTCACCATGCTGGCGTGGTCAGTTGTCGCAGCCACTCTTGCTACGGCCAGTGCCATTGCCCTGTGTTAGTGCGTGAGCCCCTGTGTGATATGATGCTCTTGGCCACTGGTAGCCACATTCCAGCATTTGTAAATTACTTTTTCTTACGTGTGCTTGAAAGGCTCCAGTGGCAAGTTATGAAGTGCACACACCAACTGCTGCTCCATCGACAGTGGTCACCAGTATGCCTTTCAGTGCATCAGCAAGCTTGCCGCACTGCTACCGCACTTTCTCCTTCTCAAGTCGAAATACACGCCGAAACAGCTCGTCGAGCAAGTGAAATGCATTCTTGTACACCGTCTTTCGCCGTTGCCTACGTCGACCTGCCCATTTAGGCAAACAGTTGCTTGCGGTCACTATGTGTGATGAATGTGCACGAGGAAAAAGTGTGGTGTAGAGACTGCTAGGCACCAGTAAAGCGTTTGTTTTTGCACCACGTTTATTCATTGATCCCAATATTTTTTATCGCCACAGCTGTTCATACCAGTTTCCCAACTGTAACACACAGCAGGGAAACAAAACCATGCAGCATCAACAGTGATTTGCATATGCCTTGTTGAGTGCTGCGCAGAGATTACACAAGAATAGTTGTATCTTACACTGTGGCCAAACTGGCGAGTTGGCTGTACATATTTAAGGCGAACAGTGCGAAAGACATAGCCGGAAAGCAGCGGAAACACAGGATGAGCGCTCATCCTATGTTTTATTTGCTTTCCGTCTATGTCTTACGCGCTGTTTGCCCTTAAAAAAAGCTTTATCTTGACTGCCAGCTTGAATGCTGGTATCACAGGTTTGACATGTTGTGCATACTTGTAGGCCCGATGTAGCCCTGGTTTGCACTTTGCTGAAACACATTACATGACTGGTGGAAAGCACAGCAAGTGCTACACAAGACATTGCTCTTCGTAGATTTTACTGGACTAAAAAACCATGTTACGTGTACAAGACACACGAGTATCACAGACAATGATGCCAACATGGCTGCGTTTGAAGTTGTAAAGGGACCCACAAACGAGAGCCATTAACATTGTTGCATCATACCTTTAAAGACTGAGCTCAAGCGTCCTCCAAATTTTTTTTGCCTGCATTCAACACTAGTTCAGAAGTGACTTTGGATGAATGCTGGCAAGCCTCATTTTTCCTCGGGTCTATTGAGGATAGAACATGTTACAATGCACACAATGGACACTGTACGGAAAAGCAGGAAAAGTAATGCGAAAAAAAAAACGACTCAGGAACATGCGAACAAACTTAACAGGCACAAAATCGAAGTGCTCAAAATTTATCCAGAATCCCCATATTATGATGCCCTTCATAACTACAGTCACATCAGATCAACTTTGCCCCACATATTGCACTTGCCCACATATTGCAATGAAAGAAAACAAGCACTAGATATTTGCACCTTGTGCACCTGCCACAGCGGCAGGTAAACATTTGAAAGGAATGGAAAATAAAAGAGTATAGGAGGCTTCCACACCTGCAGAGCTTAAATCACATAACTGGAAGAAAAAAACAGTGTGAAGCATCCGGGCCTGCAGAGCTTACAAGAAATAAAAAATGATGCTATGGCACATGGCAGAGATGATCTTGAATAAATACTAAAACAGAAACCTAACAGGGAAGCAAACAATGTAAATAAAAAGAAGCATAAACCAGCACTTCATAAATACCACCAAAAAATGGTACGGCTCTGCAACTGGCCGAGAAGCAAACAATGTAAGTAAAAATAAACACACAAAACGGAAATTTTAAAATGCAAACTAAAAATACTTCAATGGGTCTGCACCTGGCAGAGAAGTAAAAAATGTTCTTGAGTAAATATAAACATACGAAGCTCTTCTTTCATAAATATAGAAACACGAAAATATAGCAAATAAAAATGAACAATTAAATGCGGTGCACGTGGGTCAAGCTGCTTTTGCAGGATCAGCGTCAGTATGTTGACGTTCAGGATGAGCAGCTCTTGCTGCCCATTTGAAGCCCGCACAGCAGCTGCCACATGCCGCATGGCCTGCATGTAAAACAGCCTCAATTATAAATTATTACTGTCAATCAATGTTAAGGTCTCGCTTAAGTATTGTGTAAAAGGTCAGGTGCTGAGATATTTTGGACAAAGTATGGTTGTAGAAGACTCGTGTCACATTCATAAACTCAGCTGTCCCAACCACGCCCAACAAGAGGCGTCAAAACAGAAGTATAGGTGCGCAAAAGAGAGCACTGATATGTACGCTTAAGGTGACGTTTCTACTGTGAAAAGTGCAGTGTGCGCAGTAAATACACACCTCCAGCATGCTCTGCTGAAACGCAGCGTCCTGGCGGTTCCGGGCCTCAGTAAGGTCCGCCAAACGCCGCGAATCGTATAGCGTCTGGCGCAGCACCTCATCGGCCTCATCGTCTCGCCGTCGCTTGCCAAGAAGGCTAGGCGTGGCACGCGATGATGGCTGTAGTCGGGGCGCTGGTGTGGGCTTCAGTGGGGGCTGAAGTGAGGGCTGCGGCGAGGGCACCGGTGTAGCTGTCAGGAAAGAAAATGTGCTCATCACGCAATGCTTCATGTGGTGGAATAAGCAAAACATTTAGTACAATGTATTAGAGGACTTAGCATAAATTTACAGGAGCGCAATCTCGGGCATCATTGTTGTAGCATATTTCATGTGCACATTTGCTAGACTACTAGGAGATATCGCAGCCTCATTGCAAGAGAAATTTTCATTCTGCAAAGAGTGGCAAAGCCAGAGAGAGAGTTTTGTGGATAGTGCAGAATCACTGCAGTTATTTGGCTACTGCTGCAAATGCTGTCAGAACAAATAATGCTATTACTTTCAAGCAGCTGCCAGAAAGGGTAGCATGGAGCTTGAATAATGGCAAGCCAAATCACGGTCTGTGGGGCTCAGTGTGACTTGTCGACAACTTGCTGGGAGTCCCCGTTCATCTTCTCTCCTCTAACAGGGTAAAAGGTGCGGCTGGTTGGTACCAGAAAACCATGAAACAAAAAGAGCACTAGCAAAAGAGAAGCAATCAATAATGCGCTAACACTAGCTTATGCATTCCTGCACCTCCTCCAAGCTAAACTAAATCACAGATGAAGTAAACAGTGCTTGTAAGGCGCAAGTCATAGACATCATGTTTTTAAAAGGTTCACCTACATGCGGTTATGCACATAGCCGCTCGTTCTAGCTGTACTTCCAACTGACATCTTTTTGGGCAGGCTGGTGACGTGCTGATGGGGGGCGACTGGCAGCGTGCTCACGGGGGCACTGGCGGCGTGGTCCTGGGGATCGTTGGCAACGGGTTGCTGGGGCGTTGGTGACGGGCTGCTAATTCCCCTGTTGAAAGAAGCCATAAGGCCGTAAATTCGTACACGAGTGCCTTAACAATCTCCCCAGCAGAAAACGTTTGAGTTGCCTATAACGTCATCACGGTTTACAAACAACTGGACGCCCCACTCCAGTTGTAGTCAATATAGTACTGTGTGCGTGTTTTTATTGCCTCATCATGAACTAATCCCACACGCAACCTGTACACTTTACTTATTGTGTAAATAGTTTTGTAAGACTGGACACGGGCTTTAGAATCTTCAGAGGCTGGCGCTAAACGAAGAAGACGACGAGAAGCGCCGAACACTCCGAAGCTCGAGCGCCGAACGCTCGGTCGCTCGTGCGTGCTCTGGACTGAACGCGGTCTCTGTTCTGTGCCTGGACGGTTCGGCTGGTTGTTCGTGACGCTATGCTTATTACTGTGCTGTGCTCTTATTACTGTGCTGTGCTGCGGTGTGCTGTGTGTGCTGTATTAGTAGTATGCTGTGTTCTTATTACAAGTGGTGGAGGTGCCAACGATTCCTCGCCCTGGAGCTTCGCACCCGCGCATTGACTACCACCTCTGCAATGCCTGAGACCGTCACCCAAACCGCTTCACCGCTTCCGTCGGCTGTCTTCTGTTCCGGCGCCGCGCGGCTGCGTGACCCGACCATCTTCAGCGGCACAGATGACACGGATGTGGAGGATTGGTTTTACTCCTATGAACGCGTAAGCGCATACAACAAGTGGGACGATAGCGTCAAGCTCACCACGTTGTCTTTTATCTGAGCGACGTAGTCAATCTCTGGTTTCGAAACCACGAGGCTGACATCTCAAGCTGGGCAGCTCTAAAAACCAGTCTGACAGAAGTCTTTGGCCGTTCCGCCGTGCGAAAGCTTCGCTCCGAGCAACGCTTGCGAAGTCGGGCCCAGCAATCCGGTGAAAACTTCACCAGTTATATAGAAGATGTCGACGACCTCTGCAAGCGTGTCAACCCTTCTATGAGCGAGGCCGACAAGATCAGACACATTATGAAAGGCATTGAGGATGATGCCTTCCAGATGCTCGTCGCCAAAGATCCCCAGACTATCTCCGGTGTCATCGGCTACTGCCAAAGCTTCGATGAGCTGCGCAAACAGCGCCTTTCTACCCGGCGTGCAGGCTTACAGGAGGACGTACTTTGCAGCTTGGCTCTGCCAGGAGACGGGGCTCTGGACCAGCAGTCGCTCCTTCAGAGCATCCAGCAGTTTGTACGTGAGGAAGTCGCACGCCAGCTATCTTTGTCTACCTGCCCGCCTACGCCTGCGCCGTCGCTCACTCCCAACCTACAGCGTGTTATTGAGGAGCAGGTCGCTGAAGTCCTGCCACCTCCTTCTCAGCCACCCCTGATCGCGGCTCCTCTTACGTATGCCGATGCCGTGGTGCGGTCACGGCCCTCACCTGCTGCCCCTGTCTACAGGCCACCTACCCGGCAGTTAGAACCCCAGCGACCTGCAACCCCACCTTACCGTCCGGTTGCCCGCCCCCGATCACAGCCGCAGCCACTCAACCCCTGGCGCACACAAGACAACCGCCCTATTTGCTACGCCTGTGGCGTCGCTGGTCACGTTGCTCGTTTGTGTCGCAGTCGTGACCACCATCCCTACGATTATAGGCGTGAGCCGACGTACGACCTTCCGCCGTCGTCCTCGCCTGCGTCACACTTGCCGCCTCTGGATTCTTCTTCTCCTAGTTACCATCCCCGCTCCCACCGCTCGCCGTCTCCTGGCCGTCGTTCTCGTTCCCCAATGCTCCGTCGCCAACCCGCCGTCCACGCGGAAAACTAACCACCGCAGTTCCGGAGGCAAGAGCTGTGTCACCAGCGGCTCACTCAGGACCTGTTTCTGCGCCTGCCAATATTATTACCGTTTTCATTGAAGGAGTCGCCGTCGAAGCACTTGGTGACACTGGCGCAGCCGTTTCGGTTTTCAGTCACACCCTCTGTCGCAGACTCAAAAAAGTGACGACGCCCCTTCCTCCCGTTTCTCTCCGGGCGGCCAGCGCTCAGGACATTCGACCGTTAGCCGCCTGCACCGCCCGCCTGCTCATCGGGAACGTTTCCTACACAATCGAGTTCATCGTCCTCGCCCGCTCCTCTCACGACGTTATCCTTGGCTGGGACTTCCTCTCCTCACATCACGCCGTTATTGATTGCGCCCGTGCTCAGCTTGACTTGTCGCCCTACAGTAACGCCCCCTTGGACGTAACCGGTGCTGCTGCCGCTACTGTGGTAGTCTCAGAGGACACAGACGTTCCACCTTTCTCTTCAGTGCTGGTGCCTCTTTCTTGTGCCGCGCTCTCAGATGCAACAGTGACTTATACCCCCTCTTTACGATGCGCTGACCAGAAGTCTGTTTTGCTGCCTCATGCTGTGCTGACAATTTTTTGGTGCTCCAGCGCTATTTATGTGGCCAACCCGTTCTCCTGCCCTACCACTTTACTCCGTGGCCAATCGCTTGGTAGCGTTGCCGTTCTCGATCCCGCCTCCGCATACCCCCTCGTCGATAGCGCGGCCGGCCTTCACGTCAGCGCCATTACGCCTGTTGCCATCACGAATCAGTCGTCTGTAGATATTTTTCACCATTCCGTCGACGCCGCCCTGACGTCTACCCAACGAGACCAGCTTGTAGCCGTCCTGCAGCGTTTCCAAGCTTCGTTTGACTACCAGCAACCTTTCTTGGGCCGCACCACCACCGTTACCCACTGTATTGACACTGGAACCCATGCCCCTTTGCGCCAACGTCCGTACCGCGTGTCAGCCACTGAGCGCAGCATCATTGACGCCCAGGTGACCGACATGCTCCAGCGTCACGTGATACAACCGTCGCACAGCCCGTGGGCATCGCCAGTGGTTCTGGTCAAGAAAAAAGACGGTTCCATCCGTTTCTGCGTGGACTACCGTCGTCTGAATAAGATTACACGCAAGGACGTTTACCCTCTCCAACGTATCGACGATGCCCTTGACTGCCTGCAGGGCTCTGAGTTCTTTTCTTCATTGGACTTGCGCTCCGGTTACTGGCAGGTGCCGATGGCGGAAGTCGATCGCCCAAAAACTGCATTCATCACACCCGACGGGCTCTATGAATTTAATGTCATGCCTTTCGGCCTCTGCAATGCACCCGCCACATTCGTGCGCATGATGGACAACATACTCTGAGGGCTCAAATGGCACACATGCCTTTGTTATCTAGACGACGTTGTAATCTTTTCCCCGGACTTTCCGTCTCACCTCCAGCGCCTCGAGACTGTTCTTCGCTGCCTGGCCGACGCTGGCCTCCAACTTAATTTGAAAAAGTGTCGCTTCCGAGCTCGGCAGCTCACCATTCTCGGTCATGTCGTATCGAAGGATGGCGTTCTCTCGGACCCGGCAAAGTTGCGAGCTGTGGCCGAATTTCCAAAGCCCACTTCTGTAAAAGACCTTCGCAGCTTCGTCGGCCTCTGCTCCTACTTCGACCGCTTGGTCCGCAATTTTGCCACTATCGTCGACCCCCTGAACAAGCTCCTTTCCAGCCACGACCTTTCGGCCTGGTCGCCAGCCTGTGATGAAGCGTTTACGACACTATATCGCCTCCTCACCACTCCACCAATTCTGCGTCACTTCGACCCTCGTTCTCCGACGGAACTCCACACCGATGCCAGTGGCGTCGGCCTCGGTGCCGTACTCGCTCAACGCAAGCAAGGCTTTGACGAATACGTTGTCGCTTACGCTAGCCGGACACTCACAAAAGCTGAAGCCAACTATTCTGTCACCGAGAAGGAATGTTTAGCCATCCTTTGGGCGATCCTCAGATTTCGCCCCTACCTGTATGGGCGCCCTTTTGACGTTGTCACCGATCACCACGCCCTCTGCTGGCTGTCCTCTTTGAAAGATCCCTCTGGCCGACTGGCGCGATGGGCTCTGCGACTCCAAGAGTACGACATTCGCGTTATCTATCGTTCCGGCCGCAAACATGCCGATGCTGATGCCCTCTCACGTTCCCCTGTACCATCTGAGGCAGCAGCTTGTATATCCGCCCTGTCTTCTTTCAAGTTTTAGTTCGCTGATATGGCTTCCGAGCAACGCAAAGACCCGTGGATCACTTGCCTTTTTGATCTCCTATCTGGCCAAACGTCTCGACCTCCTTCCCGTGCTCTCCGTCGTCAGTCCCACCATTTCGCCATCCGAGACGAGCTCCTTTACCGCCGCAACTATCTCCCGGGTGGTCGCAAGTGGCTTCTCGTCATTCAAACACATCTGCGCTCATTCATTTGCTCTTCCTACCACGATGATCCCCAGTGTTCCCATGCCGGATTCTTGAAGACTTTCACCCGTCTACGACAGGGGTACTACTGGCGTGGGATGGCCCGTTACGTCCGCCAGTTCGTTCAGTCCTGCACCACATGCCAGCGACGAAAACATACACCTCGCCGACCCGCCGCTAATATGCAGCCGCTGCCTTGCCCAGTACAGCCCTTCGAGCGTGTTGGCATCGACCTCTACGGCCCTCTTCCCAGCACATCAACCGGTAACCGTTGGATCATCGTTGCCATCGACCACGTTAAGCTGAAACATCGCCTTTACCATCCGCTACAGCCCACGACATTGCATCCTTCATTCTCCATCGCATCATTCTTCGCCATGGTGCGCCCAAAGAGCTGCTCAGTGATAGAGGTCCGGCCTTCCTCTCAGAAGTTGTAGAAGCTCTCCTTCAGGAATGCAACGTTGTTCACCGCACCAGCTCCGCCTACCATCTCCAGACAAATGGCATGGTTGAGCGTTTTAATCGCACCCTCGGCTACATGCTGGACATGTATGTTGCTTCCGACCATTGTAACTGGGACCGCGTTCTCTCTTTTGTCACATACGCTTATAACTCCGCTACTCAAGCCACCACCGGGTTCTCTCCGTACTTTCTCCTGTACGGCCGTGAGCCTTCTTGCGCAATGGACACCATTTACCTTACCGCCGTGATGCTTCCGAATTTACAACTCTTTCTCAAGCCGCAACTTATGCCGAAGAATGCCGACAGCTTGCCCGGTCCTTCACTTCTCACGCCCAGCAGCAGCAGAAAAGTGCCCGTGATCCCCCTGCATTTCCTCCCGCTTACCTTCCTCTTTGGTCTGGCTCTGGGTACCCTCCTCAGGTCCCGGTCTTTCCTCCAAACTTGTTAGCAAGTACCAGGGACCTTACCGTATTCTTCAGCAGACATCCCCCGTCAATTACCTCATCGAACCCCTTACGCCATCCCCTGATCATCGCCGCGGAGGCCGCGAAATTGTCCACACGACCCGCCTCAAACCTTACTACGACCCCGCCGTCGTCACATCGCCCTAGGCCGCCAGGATGGCGCCCTTTCGCCCGGGGGGAATTGTAAGACTGGACACGGGCTTTAGAATCTTCAGAGGCTGGCGCTCAACGAAGAAGACGGCGAGAAGCGCCGAACATTGCGAAGCTCGAGCGCCGAACACTCCGAAGCTCGAGCGCCGAACGCTCGGTCGCTCGTGCGTGCTCTGGACTGAACGTGGTCTCTGTTCTGTGCCTGGACGGTTCGGCTGGTTGTTCGTGACGCTGTGCTTATTACTGTGCTGTGCTCTTATTACTGTGCTGTGCTCTTATTACTGTGCTGTGCTGCGGTGTGCTGTGTGTGCTGTATTAGTAGTGTTCTGTGTTCTTATTAAAGTTTGTGTATATTACCTCTCTCCCTATCCTCTCTTCCTGTTCCCTCACCTTTTTTATTTCATTTTTCCATTCTGCCTGCTATCTGTATTTCCGCTTCCCCCGATCAGGTGCTTCAGTATCGATGGCAGATGCCGGGGCTAGCAAAAATCTTATCCTTCCTTTTTATTATTATTTTAATAAGCCACTACTACTACTACTACTACTACTACTACTACTACTACTACTACTACTACTACTACTACTACTACTGCTACTACTACTACTACTACTACTACTACTACTACTACTACTACTACTACTACTACTACTACTACTACTACTACTACTACTACTACTACTACTACTACTACTACTACTACTACTACTACTACTACTACTACTACTACTACTACTACTACTACTACTACTACTACTACTACTACTACTACTACTACTACTACTACTACTACTACTACTACTACTACTACTACTACTACTACTACTACTACTACTACTACTACTACTACTACTACTACTACTACTACTACTACTACTACTACTACTACTACTACTACTACTACTACTACTACTACTACTACTACTACTACTACTACTACTACTACTACTACTACTACTACTACTACTACTACTACTACTACTACTACTACTACTACTACTACTACTACTACTACTACTACTACTACTACTACTACTACTACTACTACTACTACTACTACTACTACTACTACTACTACTACTACTACTACTACTACTACTACTACTACTACTACTACTACTACTACTACTACTACTACTACTACTACTACTACTACTACTACTACTACTACTACTACTACTACTACTACTACTACTACTACTACTACTACTACTACTACTACTACTACTACTACTACTACTACTACTACTACTACTACTACTACTACTACTACTACTACTACTACTACTACTACTACAGTGCACACCCACCTCAGTTGCCTCACCATCGAAGAACGACGGCCCGACGGCCCGACGCCCGTGGTACTGGCCGTGCCTACAAGGGTGATAATACGGCCTCCTCGGCCACCAAGCAGGCCTCCTCCGGTGTGCCTACGATAGGATGCGGCAAGGTTTGTTCAAGTGGCATTTCACAGAATGACTTTGAAGGACTCACCTGCCCTCTTGGTTTAGGCGCGCCAATTCTGCCCTTTTTCTGCAGCAAAGAACATGCCAAAGGTGCCGCCAACCGTCGGTGGTCTTGACGGCCGGCCCCTCGTTGTTGAGTATCGACGCGAGCTGGTTCCACAGCTCGCGCTTTTTAAAAGCTGTGTATGAATTTGTGAGATCAGCAGAAGCCCGAGCCAAGAGCGAATGGCTCTCCATAAACTCTATTAAGATAAGCTCTTGCTCGCTCGGCATTCTCCGTGTTGGCGCCATTTCGAGACTAGAATTCCCGCGCAGAGCAATGCAGCAGCGAACACAGCGGGGAAACAGGCAATAGTTTCTGTTTAGTTTTTCGAAAGCAGGGAACAACAGGGAGAAAGCTTGGTTCAGGGTTCTGGATAATATGTTTTTACAGGAACATATGTGTGTGCTGCGCTGCAGCAACTTGTAGCAGAGCCAAGAACGAACTAAAATAAGCAAGGTTGTTAGTGTGCGCCCAACCGCCTTGCTTTGTTCTTGCCCCTTCCCAACTGAATCATTCGCGTGCCAGACGTTTATGAGGCCAAAAAAATTATTTTACCCAACAAACCGTGCTAATTGGTCGTCTTGTGCTTCCTAAAGCAAAAGAAACAGAACCCCAATGACATACTTGGTATATGGCATCTTTAAACCAATAACACAGGCTTACCTCAAGTTGTCTTCGTCGATTTTCGGTACCGACTGTTCTTGCAGGTTCCTTTCTGGAGGCCCGTGGCCTTCACTGGCTTCGCTAAGTGCTATACGCGCATTTAGGACAACCAAATAGAACCGTGATTTCAGACGACGTGTAAGAAAGCATTACTAGCCGTGGGATCAGCTGTTTTCTTGAAGGCCGCCATGTTCACTGTTTGCATCTGTCAGCGCGCCCTCATGGCAACAAAAGTAACCCACGAAAGTACTTATTTGCAAAAGTGATTGTTCTTGTTTTGCTTCATGTCAGTGAAAGTGAAATACGTTTGTTTGAAAGAATAAAACAATACTTATTTTATTCGCTGCGTATTCTTGTAAAAAAAGTTAGCATACGGCCCCTTGCCGTGCAAATAGGCTTCCTGTCGTGCAAATAAACGCTTCCGGGCCGGCACCCTACTAGCCATTGGTTGATTCCGCGTTTCGTCACGCGTTGACGTCTCGTCTTGTCATGCTGTCGTCATTTTGACGTCGTGCTCTATAACTTTAGAGCGAGTTCCGTAATTTGGGCCCTGGTTCTTGCATTGCACGTCGCCCTCGGCGGCGGGTCACGGCTTCGCCGCGTATGCGAATCGCGGGTGAGGCGTGTCGTCGAAGCTTCTCTGGGTGGGGCGTCGTATTGAAGGCAGGTCGTGTCGTGATCGGGGTGGTCATTTTGTGCGGCCGCGGTGCAGCGAGTGCAGCTTCTTCATGCGGCGTAGCGTGTGCAGTGTCTTCATGGGGCGTGGTCGGTGGAGTATCTTCGGCGTTTCGCTCGTGAGCAACATCACCTACAGAGGTTGCTGTCCTTAGTTTCCCCTACGGAGGCTAGGAGACCTTCCTCGTACCGCGGCTGCGTAGCTGCGGCGTGCCGACGCAAAGCGCGAGGTTGACGGCGATGATGAGCGCGAAAGGTAGTTCAGCGGGCACTCCTCTCGACTCAGGTACTCGTCGATTTCTTGCGGATGTTGGCCGAAGCTTGGTCATGGGGCGTCAACAGCGGACCCTCGAAGACCGATACGACGGTACGGCCACTCACGCAGAATATGGCCCGCCTCACCGTAATGTAATCACAACGGCCGGTTGCAGAAGTCCTCCAGGCGTCGCATTTCCTGGCGCTTGAGCGTAGCTGATAGGATGGGCGGGCGGTGGCAGGAAGGTGGCGTTCGGGAACAAGTTGTTCATGTCGGAGAGGACGTAGGGGTTGTGGTTGGGGCTGAGGAATGCGTATTGCAGCGGCGTAGGTCATGGCCTGAGGTTCTGTGGCCGTCGGGGTGCCAGGTGTCTGTTGCACTTCTAGCGGCTGTGGGGAGGATGATAGTAATCGGCGTAGCTCCTCGCGGACGATTTCCCGGATAACTTCCCGGAAGTTGTCGCTTGTAGTGGTCGTCATGTCCGGATGGATTACGCAGAGAGAGGAAGGGCGGTTGTACTGCCAAGCCCGGACGTCGAGGGTCTTCTCGATCATGCAGGCTTCTTGCATGTATTTGTCGACTGTTTTTGGCCGCTGGCGGGCGAGGCTGCCAAAGAGTTGTTCTTTTACGCCGCACATTAAAAACTTACTGTTTTCTTCGGTCATCTCGGGCTCAGTGCGGCGAAAAAGGCGCTTCATCTCTTCAACGTAACCGCGGACGGGCTCTTTCGGAAACTGGATTCTGCACTCGAGGTGTCGTTCGGCTCTTAGCTTCCTCACAACACTGGTGAATACCTTCCAAAGTTCCTTCGTGCATAGCTCTCCTGTATTTAGAGGCGACTCATGGTTTTCGTACCGCATACGTGCTGAGCCCTCGAGTGAGAAAAATACGTGTCGAATTTGTGCCGCATCATCCCACTCGTTGAATGATGCCACGCGCTCAAATTGGTCCAACCATTCTTCGGGGTCTTCGTCAAGGGTGCAATGAAAGTTGGCGGCACCCGCGGCAGTTGCAGTATGATGAGTGTGAACATCTTTGGAGAGGTAGTGGTGCTCGTAGCAACGTCGTTTCTCTGCCTGGTACGGTCCCG
The DNA here is from genome assembly GCF_052857255.1 of Amblyomma americanum. Classification (NCBI taxonomy): domain Eukaryota; kingdom Metazoa; phylum Arthropoda; class Arachnida; order Ixodida; family Ixodidae; genus Amblyomma; species Amblyomma americanum. Next base: position 121,667,168 of record NC_135501.1, on the reverse strand, counting down.
AACTCGGGCTCCTCTCCATGAAGACGTCTGCTGGTGCGGTTAACTGCTTGCTCCTCCTCCGGTGGGAAGTGCAGAGGGCTGTTGTGATGACTTGAAGGGGGCGTCCGGAGCATAGAAGGCTAGCCAGCACCTCCACCAGATGTCACGAAGTGGTGACTGCAATTCAGGGAGCATAAAGATGGCGAAAATGACGGTCTAAACAAAACCCTTCATTTGGGCTGACTTGAGCCCACAATTGACTGAATAACTCGGTCGCGGCATAGCAACAAGCGTGCTCGATGGTCGTCTAACGAAATGTCCACTGCTCTCGGCCGTGCTCAGTTTAAAGCTGATAGCGAACTTTTGAGATAAAGCGTGCAAAGTTGCTACAACATTCTGGAACTACGTCGATTTAGCTCTGCCTAGATGCGATAAATCGAGACATATCTGGTCGCGTCTTGCATCGTAAACAAAGCCATTAAGCAGAGTGACGGCAGCTTTGAAGAATGAGCAAACACACATTGCAGAGATTCGCGGCAATATAGCAATGAAGTCGTGTTCTGGTGTAAGTCTTGGCCACTGTCGCGTGTGCGCACTGATGTTAGTGAGCGATGGGCATTTATGAGCGCAAATGTTGACGAATGAATCGCAACCGCTTCCGGCCACCTGATTTGTAGCGCCTGCGATAAAGCAGGGTACCACGAATCATGAAATGGTAAGCTTGGCGGCGAACGGCACAGCGGTAGATATCATTGCTGGTTTAGAAAGGAAGTTGAGAACAGGAGCTTTCCATGGGCCATTAGATTCATTGGAAGGTATGTCGCTGATGGCCAGCGGCGGAGGATGGACGTATGATGTGGAAGGCTGGCTATCTCGGCTAGAAGTTCGTGCTGGGAAAAAGCATTAGCGTCTTGATGCTTGCTTCTGATGCGATATACGACCCAGATGTCGTATTCCTGCAGACGAAGAGCTGTAGACTTTGATAGAAGCAGTGGAGTTGAAATCTCAAAGCATGAGCAGCACCGTCAGGATTCCCACGTTGGCAACCACAGAGAGATATCAGAGTTCCCGCCTTGAAACGCTGTGAGGGGGGCAGCAACTGAAGCAAAGTTGTGAATAAATCGGCGAGGGTAGGACAACGCATTTTTTGCCGTTTTTCACAGAATAAAATTTTTCATCATGACGTTCTGTTTGACGAGCACTGATAAGCTTCTTGCATCCATAATTTTCTTAAAAAAAAAACTTATATTTCCAATCGGCGCCTATATATAGAAAACGCTGTTCAAATCGGTGTATCGACCGTCCAGAGGGCACCTTAAATGTACTCAAGAAAAAGAAGTCCAGCTTTTTGGGCCAAAAATGTTGAACATTGAAAAACTAACACACCTTTATTGTGCTGTGCGGTGTCAGTGCAGGTTAAAGATCCCCAGGTGGTCGAAATTATCCCGGAGCCCTCCACTACGGCACCTCTTTCTTCCTTTCTTCTTTCGCTCCCTCCATTCCCATTCCCTTATGGCGCCGTTCAGGTGTCCAATGATATATGAGACAGATACTGCGCCATTTTCTTTCCCCAAAAAACCAATTAATATTATTTATTGAAATATTACTGAAGGTAATTATCTATTATTATGATATGTGCAACATCTTTCTTTTAAGATATTTCCATCGATCACATCGACCAGTTAAGACTGCCATAGAAAAAGAATAGGGAATGCTTTGAAATATTGAAATCTTACATTATAAGAAAAAATTGCGTTTATAAACGGTTTGCCGCTCAAAAATGCTTTTGCGGAATTGCTGAGTGCGTGTCCGGAATGTATGTGTATGTGTATGTATCCAGAATTGCTGAGTATGTGTTCAACTGCTATGGCACCATCACGGTACTTCTAGGGTTAGGGACATCAGTTACTGAGAGATTGATCGTCGCATCTATGGCATCCCAATTTCGAGATATGCGAAATGGACAACCGCTAGTTTAGGGAAACTATGAAACGCTGTCAAGTATTCTACAGCAACGAAACTACCAGGACGTTTCTTACGACGTGCCTTACAATGCTACAACAGCCACTGCATCTAGAGATGCACCAAATAACTACAGTATTATTTGTGGAAAAAATCCTGTTGGCTTCTACATACCAAGGGAAGAAGTCATGGCGAAACGATTGAGTCCCAATTCTCCGCAGCGCAAATTATTCATCTCTCGACAAAACTCCTGGCCTTGAAAAACAAAAAAAAAATGTTTTTTAAGATTGGGTATTAGTACCACTTGCTTTGCGCTCAAGAGTTCCCACCATTTTCTTAGAATTAATTGGCAATTTCATAGCTGCTCTCGAAGTATAGATTGGCGCTCTTCATGACAAATTCATTGCTCTGAAGCAGCGCTTCTTCCTTGTTTGCCTCGGACTCGTGCGTCGTTTTTAAGTTGTTTTTCAGCAGGATATAAGCCGTAATTATCTCACCCAAATGTCCCTTTAACAATTTCCCACTGCCATGTAACAAACGAGTTAAGAGTGGTGTGCGAAAAACTTTTTTACCAAAAAAGCTAAAAATTGTTTATTACTCCGGCGTCTCACAGCGGGACTAACAAAAATTTTCTTTTATAGACGAATAAATAAGCATATATATTACTTGCGAAGAAAAAGTTTTAATTTGCAAAATTTGAGAATTACGAATATTTATCAGATTTTAAATTACGAAATAGAAAAATAAAAATCTAGAAAATGCGTTTTGTGCTTAGAAGGTCAGAAGAGAGTGTTAAATCTGACACAAGTTGTGTTGGAAATTTTCAGTTAGAAAAAAAAGTGCGATAACGCAGAGTGCAGTTTCGAGGCTATCCCGGGCCGTCTTACAGAAATCATTGTACGGAACATTGCGTATGGCTCAGAATCGTTTATAACATGCCTAGGAATTTCAGAGAACCCCGGAAAACAGTGAATAGTAAGTGCGACGTGGAACCGAAAGCTACAGACCGGCACCGGTTGATAGTTCGGACTGGTCGAAGAAAATGTCTCGATGTGAACCAAAATAACCCGAATGGGCGTCATATTTTTTTTTAATTGGAGTCGCTTGTACCTGTAAAGTCATGCATCGATGCTGTGTAATTGTGAGAGCGCTGTCGTTGTTCAGAAAGGTCACTGTCAAAGGGGAACCCCTTATAAGGCGCCGAGCTTGCCGTGATCGCTCTGTGTTGATAGCATTTGTGAACAATTTAAAATACTCCCTGATACGGATGCCAAAAAACAGCGACTCCGAACGTCTAGTACAGTCCTCTTGAAACATACCCACTTGTTTTGCTTGACCAGAAGAGGCAAGGATTTCTCAGAAGGGGCCACTTTGCGCTATAAGTCAAACTGAACGATTTGAACAAGTGAAGTTTAGAAAGAGTTACTCTAGTACTGTACGACGAACGTAGCGGAGCACCCCATATTGGTTTATAAGTGCTAAAGCTCTGTTCCGATGGGTAAACGTCGAGCAAGGTCTTGCGATGTTGGTCGGTTTGTGTAAAGTTAAGTCAGTGAATAAAAAGAAATCAAATAAATATCCGCGACTGGGATTTGAACCCGAGGCGGCTCGAACAGGTCAGCTTCGCTGACCACTGCGCGAGAGCACTAGTCTATAACAGAATTTTTTTATTGCATAGAAAGAGTGCCGAAAAGAAAAAGCTAAGCATGCTTACGCCACAGAGAGCAGGCCTGCATACCCCTGCACAACCCCACGATCCAAAACGTGAAAAGTCTACGAAGCACACACACGCATCCAGATAGGGCAGCCAGCTCGGCGGCTCTTCCAGGGCAGCATATACTCCCCGCACCAAAGCGAGTTGTTCTCGAAACAAATATTTCGACTACCGAGGTGATTCGGCGTGGTGGTCCATCATGCGATTCTTCCAGAGACTAAACAGTCCCAAGAGCATAAAGAGATCATATGGCACAAAAAAGTTTCTCTCCACGCGCAAAAACAGATACTGTAGGGTGTGATGTCGATGTCCTTCTTAAGTGTCCGTTGTAAAATCTCGCAGAAGAACATAGCATCAATGCAGAGAAAAAAACAATGGTCAGTTGTCTGTGGTGTACTGTACAGGCGGCAATTCATCGTCCATGGCGCAAGAAACTCTTTAGCATGAAGCCATGCCTCCACAGGCAGCGTGGATGCGTGCCGTTTGAAGAACAATGTTTTTTGCAGCAGAAGAAATGCTCATTCGCCAAACACGTTTTAAAATACTGGTGCCAAGGAACTCCAGAAAAGGTTGCCGATAGAACGGTACAGGAACAAGTAGACTGTAACTGCCCGAGTCATCTGCCTTCTGGAGAGGCTATAGAGGTAGTCTAAAGAAAAGTGCACAGCGAGGAAATTCAAGGTGTCAGCCACACCCTTAAGGGATCCCCATAAAGACCCCTCACAACTGTGTCCAGTCGGTAAGAATAAGAAAGGCAAACGAGCACTTACGCGCCTGATAAGTGTAGCTACTCAAAAAGGGTGGTTTAAGGAGTTGAAAGAGATAACAGACGCGAAACAAGATGACACACGAATTAGTGAACAAGGCCTATTCCACCAGACTCTAAAGAAAGGAATAGGTTATCACGACGCATGGGTTTCCATTGGAACGCTATAGGAAGGTAGCAAATTTTCTGTGCAACAGCTGCACTTTCTTCCTGTGAACAGTGGATAACCTGCAGCACTAAGGCAAGTTTTGCAAATAAAAAAGTTGCAGACTTGAGCCCGTGCAAGCACTGACATATCCCTACCCATCCGAGCGTGGGTTTGTCGCCTCATAGAGTTTATATGTGAATCCCAGTAGGCTCCCCTGTTGAGAATTTCGTGAAGAGGAACCCCTAGGTGCTGAAGGTTTCCGCTGTCCTAGCTTATGCCACCAAAATGATTTGACGTTATACCCCAATGACCCAACCAAAACCCTTTCGATTTATCCAAATTAAGAGCCACATCGATATCTCACAAAACTGTTCAGTCAAACGTAATGCCTCAAACACACTCTTTTTGTTAGAACACAAGGGGGCGACATCACCTGCATAGGCTGAAACCTTAATTTCATATTGCGGCAGAGAGAAACCACGGATAGTCGAGCTGTTATTAGTACTGAGGCAAAGGGGTTCAACATATAGGGCAAACAACAAAGGTGATAATGAAGAGATTTGGCGAACATATAATTTCAATGGAATAGGTGTGGTTAGCTCTTGGTTAACAATTAGCCTTGTATAAGACTCCTTATAGCACAGTATTTGCCACTAAAGGAAACAACTGCCATATTTCCATGCTCAAAGACCGAAAAAAAGATATCCTGACGATCCTTATGAAATCTCTTGGCAAGGTCAATCTGAATTAGGGCTACTTGTCTGGTCTCATCTGATACTGCATCCAATACTGAACGTGCAATATGAATATGGATTTGGATCCTGCGGCCTCTGATGCCACAGACCTGACGCGTGCCTACTTAGTCAGCGGCCACTAGCAACAGACGATTGCAAAGAACCTTTTCAAAAAGTTGGTAGTCTGCACTGCAGAGAGAAATTGCAAAATTCCTCAACTGTACTTAACCGATCTGTATCTGTGCTTTTTGGAATTAATATAGTATGTCCAGAATAGAAAGTGGGGGCAAAACCCAACATCATAAGGAGCCTGGAAAACGTCCTTAAAAACAGACGCTATGCAATTGGAAAAGGGTTTATACAGCTCACTAGTAATACTAGCTGGTCCAAGAGATTTCTCAACCGTGAGATCAGAAATCGCAGATTTAAGTGCGTCCAAAGTGATAGCACCCTCCACTACAGCGCGCTGCTCATCATCAAGGCGAGGAAAGGCTTCGAATAAAAACTGTAATCTGATCTAGCATTTATATCCACACAGTTCCCTAAAAGCTTCCGAAAATAGTCAAAGAAAGCATCAGTAATACCAGAGGTATCGCTGTATGTGCAACCACCATACTGAATTTCCAACATTTAATTAGCAAGAGCAGTCTGCCTTTCATCACTCAGGGCCCGACGAGATGGTTACTCATCCAAAAACCTACGGGACCTAGACCTTATCAATACCCCCTTGCATCTTTCAGTTTCAAACTGCTGAAGCTTTGCTTCTACAGCAGTGACATATTCCACATAGACATTTGGGCTAATCCTCTCTAACTCATGTAGCTCAACCAAAATACGGTCGAGCTCTTGAAGGTGATGTCTCTTCAAAAGCGCGGTTCTAGCTGAGGCCTCAAAAGCGAAGTTTTTTGTTTCTTGGTTAAATAAGTCCCATTTTTGCAAAAACTGAGAGATCAACACGTGACCATCTGTCGTTCAAGCTAGTAAATACAGCACGTTTGAAGACTACACTTGAGCGCAAACAGCTATTAAACTTCCTCAGCTCCCATCGAGGATAGAGTATGTGCCGACTGTACCTGCCTATCCGAAGAGACACCATGCTGTGATCACTGAAGAACATGGGCCGTAGCCAGTAAACAAAAACGCTGGCTAACATGCACGCGGAAACGTAAATCCTGTAAAGCCGGACACTAAAGGAGCACAGAAAATGAGTGAAATGATTATTATGTCCCGTATATTGCGCAACACCCATCAGATTGTATTCGCATACCAAATAAGCAAGTAAATCAGCACTAGGGTCATAACGCTTGCTTAAAACTGCTCAATCTTCATCCCAACAAACATCATTGAGATCACCCAACAACATAATTTTACGATCAGCGCACAAATCTTCGACTAGTGACAGGAAAAGTAGCCTTCTCTCTCGCTGCTTCACAGGAGCATGAACACAAATAATTCGCCACTGTACACCCGAAATTGGGAGGTCAAAGCAGATAGGTCTCCCGTTATCATCTGTATGATACGACACGACAGTAATTCCCAGTGTGTTGGCCACGAACAGCATGCACCCTGTTGATAAGCCTCTGGAGTGACTAACGATAACATTGAATTTGGCAAAAAAGGCTGGAGAGCAGATTCAGCTCCTCATCATAGGACAGTTTTGCTTCCTGGATGGCTGCCGCACTCACACCTCATTTCTTTAAAACATGCCGTAATTGTTGTTTCCTTCGACGGTTATGCAAACCCCTAATGTGGAGGGTAGCGACCTGAAATGCTGCGACGCCCGCTATTTTTGGTGCTTGTCATATTGAACACCATCCCATGTGGTTGGCTGGCACGCCTGCAAATCGACGGCGTGAAGGGCAGATATCGCTCTTCGTTTCGAGGTTACCCTTACGAATGCCACCACACCTGGTGCCTTCTGCTCAATGCCACCGAAACACTCCTCATGATATGCAGGATGATTCAAAGGCGCGCTGCTGTCCATCGTCTCTTCAGAGACAGCCAAGGTTTCTGTCCATGAAGCCGAGTGGACCGCGTCGCTCTCAACAATGCTAACAGCCGACGGGGCACCGAACACACTAGCGTGTCGCCTGAAGTGTCACTTCAGGCGACACACTGCTGCACTTCTGAGGCGAAGGGGCATCGCCGGCGAAAAATACATGTAGCATATTCACTGGCTGGAGCGCCTGCACTGACTCTAGAGAAGGGGTGCCCGGCTCTTGGGATCACTGGGTGACATGGCTTCAGAGCAGCAAACACAGGACTCAAAGTACCAGGCGCAGGCAGACCCGCGTCCGGTGGGTTTGGGTTTGGTTCCGGAGACGGGGTTTTCTGTTTGTCCGTACTTGAAGGCGGTCCCTTGCCGTTAATTGGAGCAGGAGTATTTGGTCCATCATCTATTGGGAGCTCATGACTGGGTGCACCCGACGCTTCTAAAGCATCCGACAGATCCATAATGTGCTCTGACACCACTTCATCCTCATGTGCCCAGTTGCACTGGCGAACCTGTCAGCATAAATCATGACACAGTTGTCTACTCTGCGCCCAAAGCGTCGGCACAGGGTGCATTGAGGCGCACAACACGGACGCCGTACATGGCCCACACGGCTACAACGAAGACAGAGCGGAGGCCTGCCTGGGATCACAACTATAGCTTGTACCCCGAAAACGTTACACGTGTGAGGAATTGAACTTGCTGACACTCCGTCCTTAAGCGTGAGCGAGATTTCGGGGTTCGCTGTTTCCATGTGCGCCATTCAGGGGCGCCGCCACTTTTCACGCTCTATAGTTTGTACAGTTCCGAAAGGCTCCCAAGCTACCACATTTATTCGGTGCTCCATTTAGCGCGGGAGCCAAAGACGCTTAAGCTTCACGATTTTAGTGTCCGGGTCAAACACGATACATCTTACGCCTTTGACGCGGAACTGTGCTTTGTCAATAAGCTTCTTTTTTGAGGAACTGCTCTCTCAGGTGATCATCCAAACCTGGCTCATTTGATAGTGGCCAATACATAGAATCTCACGGAGGTCGAGGATCTGCGGCAGCGCGTCTCGGAATTTGGGAGCACGGCATGAGCGACCGTTGAGGTCAGCCTGCAGAAGGACGGTGTTGAGGACATTACCGGGATAAAGTCGAGGGAGAACAACTTTGTACGAGTCCGCGGCAACTTCAGGTGTCGGTAGATCTCGGCCAACGGCGGATGCGCTGTTTGCAGCTAGGAACATTTCAAGACACAGCCATTCAGAACGGCTACCTCTTCCGCTATCTATCGCAGCAGCTGGACCCGACTTGTGTTAAACTTCAACACACTCCCACGCTGTGCACTGCACATATTCTTCTTCTTCAACTATACTACTATCATATTAATATTTGAGATTTGGGCTATGTTGCGGCAGTGATAGAGATGTCCACTGCATACGTTGTCGAGGGCAACACTGGTGCAGAAAAGCGACATTGGAGCATTGACCGCAGCCGTACATTAGGTGGACTCGCATTGACAATAAAAATGTTTAAAACGCTCATAACTGGCTCCCTGGGCATGCGGATACTCAATCAAGCTTTCAGATACATGGCGGTGGTGTCCACCTGCAAAAAACTTTGCTCTCTCACAATATTTCGTGCTTGGCAAGGCTTAACCGTGACACATTTTCTCTGGTCTATGAAAGAAATATCAAGCGTGGATGTTTATTAAATACTGTCGGGTTTAGAGGAAACAATTTTGTCGCGTAAAAAATCAATGAAAGCATTTCATTTTCAATCCGTACCTAAGCAGTCTGAAATGTGGGGTTAACCTCCTCAGTTTTTTGCCTTTAGGCTAAAATTTATAACTGTGGTATGCGCTTCTGACCTTAAGGTAGTGGGTTCGATTCCCGCCACGGTCGCCTTATATATATATATGAGGAGTTCGAACCAATAATATTTTAGTGCAGAAAGGGGGCTCAGAAGCTCGATATTACTCCGAAGACCACCGCTTCGCCGTACATGGTATACCTTATACTATTATTTGTACACTTCCTTGACTCTGTCAAAGAATCGCGACTTTCAGGGCGCAGACCTGTAGCTTAAGTGGTCGGTGGGGATATCTGTGAAGCTTACCGATTTTACATGTGGTTGGTCTATACTTTTTTCTACAGTTTCGACTGGTGTCGCTACAGCAGTCAGTCAAGACTGCTTCATTCGCACTGAGCGTAGCGCATTCACGTCTGTCGGTAGGAGCTGCCTTCGCAGTCGGTACCGTTATTGCTACGCGAGGCATTTTCAAGAGAAATCCAAAGTGCTTGGAGTTTACAGAAACTCGGAAGAAGAGTGGTCGTCATATGAGGTAAAATGTGCCAGTGTGATGTGCAGTTATCGAGTAGTAAGCACTTCTTTCGCGCCTGTGCAGTGAAGCTGCGTATTTGCTTGGCAATAGAAATGGTATCTGCTGTAGGAAGACAGTGGTTCAAGTCTGGAAGACGCCTGGTAGAGATCAAGTAAGCTTACTTTATTGAAATCGCCATTTGAACAACCGTGTGACAACAGAAATCGAATAAAAAAGGGCGAGCGCTGAGCTTCGCTGTACCTTTACCTACCCCTTCGTTTTTACCTGATGGCGCTTTATACATTGCGGGTGTAGTCCACAAAAAAACGGCACAATAGCAATGTGTTCTAGTGTGTGCCCTTGGCAAAACATATTGAAATGGATGAAAAATGTTGCCGTTATTCGCATCTGCGACATCTCGTCTGCGGTAAAAACGATGCCTGTTCTAAGGAATGTTTTGCATTGAAGCCAGTTTACAACATTGCAAGCCTCATTTCAAGACTCATTCCTCGGAAGATTTTTCTTTTTAGAGATAAATTTCCCGCGCGAGTTCTTAACGTTCTTCAGATCACTAAAGACGCTTTGGTCTCATGGCACGCAAAACATTTCCGTTTTCGCGATTTCACATCGAACTGATCTGAAATAATAATATTTTATTACTACCAAACCTGAACGAGCATGATTAAAGAACAAACACATTACCCAGGGCCCTATAACCCCAAACTGTCTCTAAACGCCTAGTCCAAGAGTTGGCATTTCTCCGTATTTCTCACAAAATGAACACGTGGTAGCTTAGCATTTCTGCTTAGGCGAGATGAATTTGTTTCCGCAGCAAGATGCAGGGCTCGTTCGGTGACACCACCGCCTGCGTATTAAAAATTCCTCTTTTGAACGCGGTAAGGGGGGCTTTAGGTAAGCATGAATTAAGTTAATCTCTAGGAAAGGTAAAGGTGCGCCTCCTACAATAGGTAGGACTGCACGAGTGGAGCAGGACAAGTGAAAGAGGAACGAAAAAGACAGCACAAGCTCAGTATGAGTTCTACCTTTTATCTGGAATGAACCAACTAGCCCTCAAGAAAGTTCTACTGCGCTTCATAAATAAACCTTTCAGTGTTTGAAGTTGGCTTGATGGGAGCGTGGCTAGCAAAACAATTCTTGCTGAGTTCTTAGTTTTATAACGATAGATGTTATCCTGAGGTAATGTTTGAAATATGCGCAGCGTAGCCTGATAACACACAAAACTTTGAATGAGATGCTTAGGTCAACTTCCTTAACGTCGGCTCGTAACGTCGTAGTATTCGTGCGGAGCTACCGCGTTTTGCTTTAATCGTTTGTGATGCATCAGGTGCTAGTTTTCTGGAAATTTGTTGCAGTGCTTTATCTAATCCATTTATCTGGATGTAGAGATAGCCTCGAAGTTCTTTTCGCGCCGTGTATTTTGCTGCGAGACGGCACAGTGTGCTTGCGAACCAAACCGGTGTAATACGAGCGAATGCGAACAAGGCACGGGGGGGGGGGGGTAATTTGTGCTCTAATAACAACAGAAAAATTTCTTCGATGACGACCGACATCTGTGCAGAAGTTGAGGAAGTGGTTTGGTATGGTCAAAGGGGCCTCTGAACGAGTGAGCTACTCAAGAGCGCTTCCTACTGGCGAGCTTTTCCTTTGTTCGCTTGAGCTCAAAAAGGCTGGCCAGGTTTTTTAGACGCTGTAATCTCAAAAGTTGAGTTCACAAGGTGCTAAGCTTCCGGTTTCATTAGATATCTGAGCATAGTATCATTGTTCTTTTTTTTCGACGAGAATGTGCTGAAGCAAAGTGCGCCGGTTGTGAAGCACCGTTACTTCCGCAAGTGCATTCTCTTCTCGCAAATACAGACATTCATGACGGAATGCCTTCATATAATTCCAGACAGCCCCTTACCACGGTGCGCAAAATCAGCCCCGACTAGAGCGGTTATACCATTTTAAGCGAGAGCTTTACTCTCTCCTTAACAAACATAAGCCACTCAGCACAGCCAGCTATCAGCCTATCCTTTAATTTTATGTGCACTAAACCTCTTACTCTCTGGATGGTGGCGTCCCAAATAGAGGTGGTGTACATCGGACACGCGGATAGAACTGTAATGTGCGCTGCGGACGCTGCACGTACTCGACTGGACTATTTAGTGGCCAGTTACATTATACATCATGATCCACGGCGAAAAGCCCAGAGAAACAAAGAGCGGACGCCACCGACGCTATCCATGTTATGCACTCTTCCTCTGCACGTCTTGTTTTGTGCTGCAATCATGATTCAGACTGGAAACGTTCTGCATGGAAACAAAGCTTTAGTGGAACTTATATCCAACGTTTACAACGCCAAGTGCGCCAAGAAAATGTTTTTGACTGTTGAGCGGTAAAAAAAAAAAGACGCTGCTGAGTTCAGTTACTTAATTCTGGCATTATCATAATATGTACTGTTCAGAACATATCCCATGAGGGTAGTGTGTTACTCTTTAAAAATTGAACTCTTCTTAGACCATAGAATGAGAAACAACAAAAATGCGAGCCTGAAAAATATCCCTTGTCCAGGATCGGCCTATGAAAATTTAGAGGAGGCGAAACAGAGCCGCAATAAAGAAATTCAGGCGGAATAGCGTTGATGGAGGACCCCACATCGAAACAATTGCGAATAATCAGAAATTCGATATATTTTACCAATATTTCATGGTTTCAAAGTGCATTTTTTTAAAGGGAGCACAGCAGAAAGCGCAGGAGTTGCGTGCGGGGTTGTTCAATTGAGAATAATAAGTAGATAGGAGGTGACCTCTAACTTACAAAATAGTTGAGAAAAGACCAGAGAGGGACAAAGAATGGAAAAAAAAACTTATAAATTGGCACACATTTTTATTTTGTACTTTGCGCTTAGGTGTTCTGATTGCTTGTTTCTATGAATGAACGACATGTCGGATGAAACAGTTGTTGCCTGAAATACGATGGCACATACATATGGGGGGGAATGGTCAGGGTTTGGAGCAGGGTTTGGAGCAGATCCAAACAGAAAAAAAAACTCATCCTGGTTTATCTCAAGCGGGTCATAAATATAGAGGAATTTGAGCGAAAAAGAAAATCACATATTTTGAGAGCCCTTAAGAAAATCGGGATGAAAATCGAGGAAACAAAGTGGTGTGGGCTGAATAACTAAATTGTAAAGAAAAAACCTGAAAGGAAATAATTGTGCCAAAGCTTTGCACAAAAAACGAAAATGCGAATTATGCGTAATTTTTTTGAATTAGTGAGTTGGCTAGCGTGTTGAACTGAATTTATCGGCGTGCAAGAGCTGCTGAGTCATTTATGAAAACTCTTTAACGACAGATTTGAATGGGCGCCTCGGTTTGTTAGTTAAGACAATCTGATGATTGTTTATTCTTCTGCAGTGATATTATTATGTTTTTTTGTTACTATTGCCTGCTTGTATAATAGTCACGCTTGAGCTGTTGAAATGCAGGCAGATCTTTATTGTGGCTGTAGCCGCTAAAAGATAGAAATAGGTGAAAAAGGTGAACCCCTGACAACATATCTTAATCACGCAGCTGCACCCAGTATAACGTGAGAAGACTGCCACAATTTCAGGCATTGCAAAACATCACTATGATGAGAATATTACAGATCTCGGCGATTCAGTTGGACGGTACGAAATCGCAAAGTATATTTGGAGGCGGAGTTAAGGTGTTGAATTTTTCTATCGCATATAAAATTGGTAAAGGCAATGCTACAAACCGCGCTTACGTTAACTTTTTATCGTGCTTTTACGGCCATTGTGTCTTCACTCTGCAGTTCTTTAGAACTTGGGGAGGCCAGTCATGGCACTCACTCTGGCTCATCTCAAGGAAGACAGACGGTTTGGGGCTGACTCCAGTTTGAGCTGGATGACGGCCGACTTCCTGAGCTGGGTGATGTTCATGAGGACGATTTCCCATAAAGCCATGGGTGTTCTCTTCTATGGCATCGTCCACGAATATGCGGTCAACAGGGGCCAGGAAGTGCGGCCTATCATTTTCTGCAGAACTTGCATCTCTTTGGGAGCTACGGAAAATATTCACGACGCTTGGGTCACGGATGCTGGGTCGTCACTCAACTCATCAACACAAACTGAACATCAGTAAAATCTTTTGTTTCAAATTTCTCTAGGCTCGCATGTCCCGATTTTTTGTAAACTTGGTAAAATTAAGGTTAGTGGGTCTTGTGTTTCTCCTTTGTTCAATGGCAAAAAAGTAGAATATAGAAAGTATGCGGAATTAAAGTACGGATATTTAAAACGCAAAGCTTGAATGAAAAAGTTATTTTGCACAAGAAAAAATGGGCTGCACCTGTAATGAAACAACTTCGGGCTGCGGTTGAAAACCTAACAGTCGGTTTCTATTTTAATATCAACACGTGCCTTTACAACAGCCGAATATTACTATTCCTTAGGAAGTTTACTTCAATTAAACTAAATTCAATTAAACTGAATGAAACTACCTCAGGAATAGTAATCATCGGCTGTTTTAAAGGCACGTGTTAATATTTTATTTTTATATATTTTTCATTCATTCGCTCTTGTCAGCATTGTGTGCTCTTCCCTCTTCTGTGTAAGATTTGGCGTTAATATTTGTATATAGTCATGCTTCTTCAGAGAATAAACAGTTGTTAGAAAGCGCTTGTCTTGTGTGTTCGTCCCTTTCCGTATTTTAGTAGCGCTCACCAATACCTCCATTGTCGCCCTCGCATCGCACACACCCTTCGCACGCTTACATGCGCAATGCTGGTCTGGCACGCGCAGCGCTCCGCTCTCCGTTGCACCACTGTCGATGCACCGCGTTCACAAATCCACCGAGGATCTTTTGTGCACCTCATAGACAGGTTCAATACTTAAAAAAACCTAAGAAAGGCGCACATTAGAAGCGCTTACTCACACGAAAGGCGTTTTTGTTGGAACAGTCAGTATGAATACTTGTAAAGAGAAACAAAGCAAGGAAATACGGAAAAACTGGACTGGACACTTCAGCTGCTTCTTGAGGGTGTGACGGGATAGCGCACTGGGTTAATTCTGATATATGCAGATCATTCTTTACATTATATTCATAGATCAGTGGGAGTCCTCATACCCATCCTGGCGCAGTGGTGCAGAGGTTAAGAGACGCTCTACTGCCCTGCGCTTACAGATGCTTACAGTGGTCGGCATTTTGCGGGGCATGTTGTTCTTCCAGAGTGACCAGCCACCTGGCACGGTGGATAGTTTGCTCACTATCCGTGTGGCAGGTTGTGAGTACGCTAAGTGACCTAAGTGGCACACCTACCTCCTAGGTTCCTCTCTGGGCACCACCGGCTGTTGTCATGCTCGTGATTTTTATTTAACAACGCCATCGATGACACCGCATTTTCTGGATAACGGGGCCTTTAACGCTGTCCTGTTAAAACAAAAACAAATAATGAGATTTTAGAGCTGTAAAGCAGCAGACCAGCACGGGCCCAGTGCAGGCATCCGCAGAAGAGGAGCAAGGAAGGAAGGAAGGAAGGAAGGAAAGAAGGGAGGAAGGAAGGACGGAAGGAAAGAAGGAAGGAAGGAAGGAAGGAAGGAAGGAAGGAAGGAAGGAAGGAAGGAAGGAAGGAAGGAAGGAAGGAAGGAAAAGAATAATAAAATAGGAGATGCCTGCTTGACTGCCGCTCGAACTATCTTCACGTTGCCCTGCCGCCGCCTTGAACGCTCCCTTGTGGCTGTCTTCCGGTTTTAATCAAGTGCTCCCCAGTACCCTTACACTGTATAAAAAATACTTTGATAAGGGTCAACGTATACAGCTAGCTCGGTCGAAAAACCGTCGGCGTAGTAACAGTCGGCGCCGTGTGTCGGAAATAATCGAGGGCAGCGTCAAAAACAAATGTATCATTATAATTTATAAAGGCTGATCAATAATTGGTGTGTAAGAGCCGATGGCAAGTTAGTAAACTCAATGTAATTAATAGATAAATGTATCAAAGAAATGAAAAATAAAAGAAATTACAGAGTTCTAAGGTGTCAAAATGCTCAGAATAAAAAAGACAATGCCTGATGATGGTAATTTAGCAAATTTAAAGTCTGTAATTGGTTATAGATTGTTTGATTCAAGTAAAAAATACTAAGTGCGATCAAAGTTCTTTCTAACGGGCAAGGCATCGCGCCGGACAGGTCATGGCGTTCGGTGGACTGCCTGGATGCGCTGCAACACGCTATCGCGTTCCACAATTAAACGGGAAGCTTAAGCTGCCTCCAATTTCTGCTTCTTGTTGGTTGTGCCAAAATAGTCCTGAAAAAAAATGAAAACCAAAAGAAGAGCAATTCGTGATGCAGCTATTTGATACTCTTCTAGAGGTTTTGCAGGTTTCGCTCGTTTTCGAAGTAATAAAATAACAACGAGTTAAAAATCTCTGTTTAGCAAGCACGATTTCGCTATATACCAAAACACTCTGTTGTGACAAATGAGATTCGTTTAACTTGACCTCCGGGCATTTAGACTGGAAAACATCTGCTCGCTTTGTGGGGGGTTAAACTGGTGTCTACAATGAAAAAACCCGCAATATTGGCAGTTTTTGTTTCTCTGCATTCGTTGGTTTTCGGTCAGCATGGTATGTTCAATAAGATTGGTTTGCCACATGTCACAAGTTACAAGTTTATTATGCAGCACAGGCTAATCTTCCAAATGTCCTTTAGATTGGAGGCGAAACGCAAAAGGCGCCCATGTGCTGCGCGATGTCAGTGGACATTAAAGATCCCCAGGTGATCGAAATTATTCCAGAGCCCTCCACTACGGCACTTCCTTCTTCCTTTCTTCTTTCACTCCCTCCTTTATCCCTTCCCTTACGGCGCGGTTCAGGTGTCCACCGATCTATTAGACAGATACTACGCCCTTTCCTTTCCCGAAAACCAATTATTAATATTATTATTATTAATAATATTATTAATGATCCGAAGTGTGCCGTCGCCTCCTATGCTGACGTGTGATTACTCTGGACGTGCATTAGAGCGCCTGTGTTCTCAGCATTGCTCGCTGCCGTCGCTTAGTTGCCGTTGTCATCGTGCCCTCAACAATGCCACAATATCCGTCTTCGGGTGGAGTGTAGTCTGCCACGATCACATGACCGTCCTGTACAGGCAACCGGCGCTTTGCATTTCTTGGCAGCTTCTTCATGGCCCGACGCGGTGGCGCATTGGGTTTGGCCTTGACTGCCGATTTGCAAGTTGCGGGTTCAATCCCGACCTCGGCGGACCTAGTTATATGGACGCGAAATGCAGAAACGACCGTATAATATGCGATGTCAGCGCACGCTAAAAGAAGCCAGTCTAAATTAATCTGTGGCCTTTAGCTGCGACATCTCTCCTACTCTGAGTCACCAGAGTACTTTGAAATCCTCCATCCCACAATCCATTCCCATTACATCACATCATATTATTTTATTATCCTTAAAGACTCCAAATGGGTTTCTACATGAGAGGTGGGAATCGCATCCTCTGTTAGGCGGAGCGCATGGTGGCAAGGAGTTCTTTTAAAAACATACCAACGCAAACATCCTGAAATTCATCTTATACGTTTTTTCCCCCGGTAGTTGAATACATAGTTGGCTTATCAGTTAGCTTCCTATTATACATGATAAATTTTTGCCATTTTTGAAGTCCTCTGAATGTTTCATTTGGAAACTACAATCTCGAACCAGGCGGCCTGCTTAGGATTTTTCTTGCTCAAATCGGGTCAAATCGCAATGTGTTGTTGCGAGAATCGTACCATGTGAAACGGCCCTTAGGAAAATCTATAGACAACATTAGCTTTCATTAGGGAGCCCAGCTCCACGTGGATAAAAGAGGCACAGTCATTTATTTGCAAGCATTCATAGTACACATAGTCTTGCACGTCGTACACGATTACGCAGCCTAACGCGCTGTGGATGTTGGAGTGAGAGCCACTTAGTCGGCAACAGATGTGATGGTGCAGGATATCAAGAGCCTTCGACTAGCTATTCTCATGTAACTGTTTCAGAGTACTTACGCAGATAATTCGTGTTAGAGCAGCCTAATCCGGGTATGTTAAGCCTTAAGTGACCATCTTCAAACAGCATTGGACTGTACGAGGTACTAAATCCGTAGCACTCTATACACGTAGCAGGCGTTTATTCGTACTAACCACCAGGTGAGCTTACATAAGAATATGTAGAAACGAAAGCATTATTAGGTCAATCACATAACGTCGAAGTGTATTCAGGCAGCTATCACAGCTCTTGCAACGAAAGGTGAAAAAAAAAACTTGAGCTGTTGCATCCAGGACACCGTGCTGTATTTCATACGGCAGGCTATTCAGCATGGTTTGCAAGCTTTTTGCACCTGCACCGCTCACAAAGCAGCTCCTCATGGTGTGGAAGGGTAGTAGTATAATGCCATATGGGATTGCTCCGCACGAAGTTAGCCCGCAGCACGAGGAATGGGTTGAAGAATCCCGTGATACGGCTATAGTGCAAAGAACCCTGACAGTGTGAGCGCATTTTAAAAATGTACGTGATATATGGCGGTGTGCAACCTCAGGCGCATAAAAACCTGAATGATTAGTACAGGAAGCTCAGGATGCCGTCTGCCGAACGCGGGCCCCTTACTGCAATTCAATCTGCCACTCAGCCTCTTCCGGTTCGGAGCAATAATGTGCTTTGAATTGGAGCTTACAAAAGGCTTTTTATCATGTTACTGCAGTGGCAGACTCCCACTGTTGGCTTGAAGAAACGTTGTGCACCAATATTGCAAATCACATGCTTCGACAATGACCGATAAACGGATGCCTCCAGTGCTCCGTGGCTTGCACTCATGAAGTCTTAGTGGGGCCAAGATTTTAGAATCGCTGCCTACACTAGCATCAAAGTCCAGTATCACCCATTCACTGCGCTAAACTAAAACCCACAGGCATGAGCGAGACGTTCTGGAGGGCACTTGCACGCATCAGCCAAAGGCGACTCATGAGCCGACACAAAGTCACGACTGCTGTACTAATGGCAGCGATTACGTTACTTATTTACGCATTATAAATAGAAGCTTTAACGCATGTAGGTTTCCCTACCTTGGTGCTCAAGTTTTTTGGCATGAGTTGCTGAGCCCAATCACGTGGCATCGATTCAGGTCTTAGCGGTGCGAGTTTCATAATGCATGAATTGGTAAAACGCCCATTTAGAGTTGTTTCGACGCTCGATAATGAACCCCATCTTGTCCAAAATAATTCACAAATCTCCACTACACTATGCATGAAATCACGTGCTGTTTTTGACTTAATATATACGTCAATCCAACCGCTGAACCAGCATGCGCATTTGTCTCGTAACTGGAAGTGTTTCCTACCGACACCTCCGTACGCGTATGGTTGCTCGTTGGTCTTATCTGCTCTCTTTCACATGACAGCCGATATGCCTACTTTCCAGGCAAGCACGTGTGTCGCAAACATCCATTTCGAGTGCTTGTTTTGTTATTGATGAAAGGGACACAGTCAATTAGTCCTTGACCCATATTTTCATCCTCTTTGGACTGGTGTAGGAGAGTCATACAACCATCACGTGGGCATCGGAAGTCCTGTAGTCGGTCATGTTCTTCAGATATCGTGGTTGAGACCCAGACTATTGAGTGAGTGTTCTTGGTAGTGATTCTTGTTAAGCGTAATATACGCGAGCTCGAGCGGAAAGCGGCAGTAAAGCCAAAATGTCCGGCTGTATATCCATATGCCAGTGTTAATTGAATAGTACACTTCATACATTGTCTGCAAGCGAAGCTGCTTAACTCTTCATCTAATAATCCCTGAATACGTCGAAAGGGAAGCCCAAGTCAGCCAGGAAATATGGACATCACCATTTCATGTTGCCCCGCAAGTGCAATGCGTTGCTTTACCAACAACGCACTTGCAGCTATTTTTAAACAGCTTTGGATCCAGCATTCTGTTTGGCGCTTCTCTACCTGCATCGCTACATTGTTCTTTGATTTAGAGGCGGAAAGCATATATATTTATGCATATTTCTTCGAATTTAGGGCCATCCAATCGGCAGCTTGGTCGTCAAGAATGCGAACTCGGCTGAACCGGGGTGATTCGGTAAAGTTCCCGAAGCGTCACGACTAACGGCAGCAGACCTTTCCGCGTTGTAGATGCACAGAAACTATGCAGGTGAGCACATGACGTAAAGCTACAGAAGCCTCTGAGTCGGTAAGTAATTATGAGCATTTGAGACAGCTGCTCCTTATCGGACCAATAGTGTGTAAGGCCAATGCCGCTTTTTAAAGAAGTCACTCTTTTTAGCATAACTAAACGTAGAGGTAATGCGCTTGGTTTTTCAACAACGTTTAGACTGCGGGTGCTTTTACCGCATATGTCAAAGGCGGCGTAGTGATGCACCACCTAGAATTTGTTGCAAAAAGATCGAAATTTTACCTATGGGCGTCTACGAAAAAGACAGACTTTGAGATTCATTGAGGGCAAACCTACTGCTCCAATATTCTCTTTCCTACCTCTTCAAATAGGACAGAGACTTGGCTTTACCGTCATCAGTATCGTGTTTAGCCAAAAAAGAAGACCGATGAACTGCCATGAAGCGATATTATCACAACACGGTTGCCTCGCTTTTCTCTGCATGCCTATTCGCCAGTGTGTCCACGCGCCTTTATACGTTACACCGTAGCCGAAATCTTTACGAAGATTTGGCTGCGGTGTAACGTATACGTGCGTTTGACACATTGGCTTACAGGCTTGCAAAGTAACATGAGGGGACCGTGTTGTGAAATTATGAATTTGGGAAAAATACTTCGGTCTAATTGTTACAATGATTACAGATAAAGCGCCGTAGAAAAGAAGTACTTCTCTACACCGCAAAGATAAAAAAACGTTAAGAGATCGCTGCGGCGACCCGCATTGGGAGAATGCGAAAGCATTGGCGCCTCTTCCACACTCGTCGCGTTTCTGCGCTTTACTATAGTGACGTCTAAGCCATTTTTTTGTCGTTAGTTTCTGTTTTCATCATTTCCGTTACTGATAATTTTCTTTTTTTGCTTTTACGTCACTAAACACTTTTTAAACCTGGTTTTCTTTTTAACCTCTTTTTTTCTTTCTTTACTCTTTCGACGTCAGAGGCTGTTTTGACATCTCCCATTACATTGATGTCCATGGTTTCTACTTGCCTCTAATTACTTCACATCAATGAAAGCTTTTTGTTTGATTATTTATCGTTCATTTTTACATTCCAATCTATTTAAACTTCATTCTGTTTGGTTGCGTATTTTCTCACAATTTCGGCGTCCACCCCTAATTTGACGCCTAGCCACTATATCGACCCCCGGGACTGTTTTCACATCTAATCGACTCTTTAGGCTCTACTTAAGTGACAAATTACTCCACATCAATGAAATTCGACCCGCATCAACATTTTATTCATCCTGCATCACATACAGACATTATTTTGCTCCTAACTCTTCCTGTAACGACGCAAGGTCTGTGGACACGTTTTGTGTCCCCTTTCTGCGGACACGAAACAGCAAACGTAGCCAAATAATGCTTTCGAAATTAAAAAGTGGTAAGGTCGAGGCTTGGCTACCGCCATGTCTTTGTTTTAGAGACGAAATAAATACTAGCATTGGACAACCTTGGGCAACATTCATCCCACACTGCCTTAAATCTCCATTGATGAAGGGTGGCGCGGCTTTTTGTGCTTTTCTGAAGCAGAATCTGCGGTTCACTGCTAAATGTTGGTATAACCAGACAGTGGCACATTATTCCGAATTTGAGCAATGTTTATTGCAATAACTGCTTCAGAATTCTGAAGCGTCCTCTTTCCTTTCTTTCCTTTGAAAAAGTACCAAAATTAAAGGGGTCATACAAGTAGAATTTCAAAGTTTATTACATAACAGATTCTAGTGTGTTGAGGCAGGTAAAAGACTTCAACGAATGTCTTGGTTTCTGTCCAGTCATTTAAAAAAGATGAGTCCTAATTTCTATCAGACCAGTTCATTTGGTAACTTCCTGGAATAGCGTCGCACTAGAGATTCGCGAGTGCCACTATGAAACTACTGGGTGTTTTTCCAAATGCACTTCAGATGCTCCAAGCGAAGGTGTTTGTGGTATTAGCGACTATTTTCTCGCTGCGCACTCAAGTGTGTTTTCGCACACAGATTAGGTCGGCCATTGATAACAGAGCTAGATACCAACGTTTCTCGGCGCCGCTTCATCATATCGCACGGATGCCGCATGAGAGACAGCGAAGCTCTTGACTTCAGGTATTCATTTTGCTCTAGTATGTTTAAGACAATCAGCAACAAATATGCCGAGTATGTAACTAAATTTTCTCGTACAGTTTTCGTTTGATATTCGCGATCATTGCGACCACGAACGTGGCTGGCTACTAAGTCTCGGCTTTGTGCTATATACCTCTGCGAATTAGTCAAATACTTGGTAGATCACGAACCAGCCCGGACATATGCAGTGCTAAGCATTTGAATGGACAGAAATACAGATATCTTGGCCCATAGCTTGCGCATGGTTGTTCTATAGGGGAATGAGTTTTGAGGTGGTCTGAATGCTAACAAAAATTTTTGTTACCGCTAACAGTGAAAGTTTACTCGCTGTTGGTGTGCAGTCAAAAATATTTTTTAATAATAGAGTAATTACTCATCGGAATCCACTGAAGTGCAGCCATACAGCTACAAAGCAAAGCTGTACAACTTTCTTAGAAACTTCGTAGTTCAAAAAAAAAAAATCGTCTTGGTCCGGGGTTCACACACACAACGAGACCACAGTTTCAAAGGGACAGTCGCACTACCAGCCGAGTTAACCGAGGCGACATGCTCAAGGTAGGGCGAGAGCAAATTGATCAGTAACTAGAAGCGGGAACAGTGTTGGTCAAATTTTTTAGGGGAATCTTTCAAGACGGAGTAGAATCTGTAAGAACAGAGTATTACTCACTGATATCCACCCCTTACTTGGATTTCGTTTGTTGCTCTATGGCTGCGCTTGGGTGGATTCCAGTCAGTAATTACTCCCTTTTTTACAAATTACTCCACCTTGTGCGACTCTTTTTAAATATTTGACCAAAAATATTTTTCGGCACAATACCGAAGGCCCATTCCTGGAAGTTTTTTATGATATAAAAGCACGCTTACGCTCTGCCGACAGCTGAAAGTGACAGAGCACAAGGCTGTGAGAGAGTGCTACTAGAATTTATTTTCCAAGGACACGCTTCTTGTAGCTTTTGATGAAGAGAGTGGATAGATATTAAGTAAATATTCTTTTAATTTAATAGGATACAGCTCAAGAGAGAAGGGGAACGCTTATCAAAGGATGCCCTCCAGCCATTGGCGTCGGCAGACTGGCAGGTGATCTTGTTTAATTGCACTGCACCCGTCAGCATAAGACATGAAAGGCTATCAGGGGAAAAGTGATTACCCATATTGAAGTGAATTAACAAAGAAGCCACCACAACCGATCGGCGCCATTGGCTGGAGAGTTTCCTTAGAGCGGCATACGCCGTTCAGTACTTGAGTTGCGTTGGACTATAGTGCAACATCTACGCATTCAGATTGACATGCTCTTTAGTTTTATCTACACTCACCCTATCTGTTCGCGTTAACAAAACACTCGAAACAATTTTATGCTAGAACCAAACAGCGATGAACACACTCATCTACAGTGCCTGCTACCCTAAGAAGGGAGGTGAGGGGCAGTGGCGTACATTGGGAGCCCTTCGTCAAGAATTTGCACCATCTTTATCATTGCGTTTTTGCCGAGGAAACAAGAAGTCGGCGCGATTAGTGAGCGAATACAGACACGTTTGTCGCTTTTCTCTGTTTTCCCCGTGTAGGGTCACATTGTGAAGGTACTGACGTGAGAAAGACCATTCGTTTCAATTGATACGAAATGTTCTCCTAGGTGGCTTTCGTCAGCGCGTGCTCAACGGCCGATCTGTAACAGCACAACCTTACTATGCTGTCGTCCTCTACCTATCTTTGGACAATCTGTTGACCTCCCGGAATTATGCACAAACTTCCGCCAACACGAAGTATCGCATACGAAGCATGCATTATAAAAATATGAATGAAGGTTAACATATAGAGAACACAAAAGCAAACCCAGTGTCGTGAGGATAGTTCAAGGAAACTATAAGCGTTACATTAGCAACCGTATTACTAGCTACGTAGGTGGAATGAAAAATTTTGCAGAAATGCATCGCCAGCGAAAGGAACAACGGCCGAAATTTTCGACCATGCTATCCACGATCAGCACCGAACCCAATGCGTCCAAGCATTAAATGCATAAAACCAAGGCCCATACAGTACGCACCCGTAGATGGCAACTACTGTCAGGGTCTCGTTCACCAGTGTTCGGGAAATGGCTATCAGGACACTGCCGTGCCCCCTTTCTACCGCTCCGCGAACACGCATTGGTCGCACCACAACTTGTGTGACTCACAATGCGCTCACATTTCCAAGAACAGCGGCATTGGTCCATGCAAGAGATAAAAAGCACCACTGGTTTCCACCCAGTCATCCATAAAGAAGGTGCCGAGTCGGCACAGAAACGTCGGTCCTCTCATGAGGCCTTGGCCTTTGTTTGAGTCACACATCTCTAATTCACCCCCAGGTCAGGCAGATCTCTACCGAAATGTTCACATTCCGATTACTAACCCAGCGCCTGGTACTTAAATTGTCAGTTCAAAGTCTACAAGAGACTCCACTCACACTCAGGCAGCTGAGATGAAAACTATATTTTTGTCTCAAAACTGAAGTTTCGATTTGCTCTATGCATGCAACATGCAGAAAAAATACACGGCTTACCCATAAGAAGCGCAGTAGAGAGGGTACTTTAGAGTGAACAAGATAAAGATTTTTTTCAGCCAGTGACTAATAAGAGAAGAGACCTAACGACTGCTCTTAATTCTCCATATTCAACTCTTACATTTCAGTTAATTTAATGCTTTACGGATTAGAGAAAACATATATATGATATTTTTGGCTTGTAGTTAAGACAAAGAGAATGGCAGACAACTTGTCAGCTGAAATGGAGATTTGGCATACGCCTTTGCAGCAACGAAATCCTATCTCGTCAGAGCAAGCAGTGACAGCAGCATAGCAGCATAGTTAAGACAAAGAGAATGGCAGACAACTTGTCAGCTGAAATGGAGTTTTGACATACGCCTTTGCAGCAACGAAATCCTATCTCGTCAGAGCAAGCAGTGACAGCAGCATAGCAGCATAGTTAAGACAAAGAGAATGGCAGACAACTTGTCAGCTGAAATGGAGTTTTGACATACGCCTTTGCAGCAACGAAATCCTATCTCGTCAGAGCAAGCAGTGACAGCAGCATAGCAGCATATTTAAGACAAAGAGAATGGCAGACAACTTGTCAGCTGAAATGGAGGTTTGACATACGCCTTTGCAGCAACGAAATCCTATCTCGTCAGAGCAAGCAGTGACAGCAGCATAGGATATGTCTTATGAACTGCTGAAATCTCATCCTAAACGCCGGGATCAAAAGCTATTCCGCCGTTTTCTTCGAAACACATTATTAAAAAATGATTTATTTGTACAAGCAATGGACTGTTTTATCGCAGCAGCACAATGACGGCGGCGACTTTGCAGAAAACAGCAACCCAGCCGCGGTATAAAGTTCTTTCTCCGGTATTGTATTGCGTTTCCTTCAAAGCACTCGGCAGCAAACACCCTTAATGTTGTACGCGGAAGTGCTTCTTCGTGACTTTGGTCGGCAGGCAAGTGAGTTTCGAAGCGCCGTTTGTTGCGCATGAGTAGGTGTTGCGGCAGTTTTGTTGAATATGCATGCCTCCCTATGAAAATCAGCATTCATCCCCGTGAAATCGCTTATCTGGACGAAGCTGCTTGATGACAGTAGTTTTAATGGCGAACAGATGAACTTGGTTGTCAGAATACTTTTTGTTATATACATGTTACTCCAATAAATCAATTAGTTGATAATCATCGGTTCTGTCTTTTCGTTTCTTCCTGTGTCTTCGTCCTGTGTGCACTGTGCAATCCTGCCGTGCACAAACCAGCTGAATTCTCTGTGATTTTACAATCCCCAGACAAATGGCCTGACCTAGCGCCTTAACAAAATTCTCGTCGACATGCTGCCGATATACGTTGACGTTGAGCATCGATCTAGACACGATATCCTGCCATATATTACTTTGGCGTATAACACGGCCCAACAGGAAACCACGCGGCGGATGCCGTTCGGTCTGTGGCACGGCCGCGAAGTGTGGACAATGTTGGAAGCAATGCTGCCCCATGATGACCGCGACCCCGACGATGGCGCAGAGGAATTTACGCTTCGCGCAGAAGCTCGACAACTTGCGAGAGTGCGCATCCTGAGTCAACAAGGCCGTGACGCCAGACGTTAGAACCGCCTCCAGAGACTGATGACGTTCGCCCCGGGCGAGAAAGTGTGTTTATGAAGCCCCATTCGACGACGCGGTCTTTCCGGAAAACTGATAAAGCAGTATTTCGGCCCCTACAGAGTTCTCCGTGAGCTAAGCGACGTTACCAATGAAGTTCTTCCGGATGGGGTTTCCCGTCCTACTTGCCGTCAGCAGAAACCAGAGATTGTTCATGTCGTGCGGATGAAACCGTATTTTTCACGGGACATATAGTGGCTTAGTGCCGCGCGTTACCCAGTCTTGTTTTTTATTTCTCTCTATTTTCTTGTTAAAGCATCGGGCCGATGCTCTTTCCGACTTTCCGAGAACGAAGGTATCGCCGCGCCTACACGAATAGCCGCTCGGTGGCTCTTCGGCACGCAGCTCGTGCGCCTCGCTGTTCGCTTCTGAAGAAGAAACTGACGCTACGCTCTGGCCGCCTCGGTGCGCTGTCGCGTCTTCTCAGAGCTTCTCGGTGTTGGCGTTTCTCAGCCGTCTAGACGCGGGCTGCCAGCACCAACTGCTACGTGACAATATGCATGCCTCAGTGTGAAAATCTACCAGACTATTCGGATTTAGGCTTTATAATGACAACAGTGATTGTTTGGAATCTGTAATAAATGTGTTCAAAGCACAAAGGGCTCAAAGCACAGAACAAACGGTTCAAAGCACTCGGCACCATACACCCTCAATGTTGTAAGTAGAAGTGCTCCTTCGCGGTCTTGGTCGGCAGGCATGTGTCGCTGCAGTCGCAAAGCGCCATTTGTTGCAGCACCAGAGGAGGTGTTGCGGCACTTTACTGGAATATGCATGTTTGCATATGGAAATATACGTGACTATTCAGATATATGCTTTTTAATGCTAGCAGTGTTTTTATAGAATATCGAAAAACGGTGATCGAAGGATGGATATTCTAGAAAATTCTCCTGCTGGTTTCCTAACATTGATTGGAGGTTTGTACAGTCGACATTACGGTCCTCTACTAAATGCTCCTGTGGAATTACATTTTTTTCTTTTTGTCGCTATCCCAGATTCATTGAATATATCTAGAGTGTTCCTCATGAAAACACTATTTAAAGAAAGTTTCCTGCAGACAGTAGCTACACCGGTAGTTTATTTCATAGTGTTTGTCAGAGTACGTAGTGTCTTGAAATTGTTGGAGCCATTATGCGCCCATGGGCAACGAGCCACATTTTAGGTACTTTAAAGAAGTACACAGTTGCTCTAGACCAAAACAAGGAAAGTATGCATAGTGCCAGGTTTTTAACCTTTTTTCCAACAAGCATAAACGAAACAAGAATATGGGAAAAACTCCTTCATTAGGAAAATAAGGTTCTGCGAAGTGGGAACCCGGCAATCCAGCACACCATCAAAAACCAAACGGTGAGTCATAGGCAACGAAGATGGCATAATTGGCCCTATAAAAAACATGCAATGTTTTATACTTTTAGAGCAATTTTACTCGTACACTTTGTATGCGTTTCTGTGAGGCTTCCATATTGGTTAGTAGAAAGCCGAAATCCATTCATTCACGCCTTTTGCCTTATATAAGTTACTCCTTGTATTTTGTCTTCTGTTAGTTGTTATTACGTATTTGCACCCTGCCATTTCGATACAATATGGTTGGAATAGGTGTTCATGCTGTCTACAAACGCGCGCTTGTACATCTAATACCCACTTGTACCTTATTTCTCTGTTTTATGATTTACAAAGGATAATCGAGACAGTGTTATTATACATCTTTGTGATTGCAGCTCCATTTAATCAAACCAGCCGCATTTCAGCGCAAACTATACTTCGAGCGGGGGATATAGCTGGACAAACTCCGCAGTAAAGTGTAGGTGCACAGCGGATGTAGCGCTTGATGCTGCGGTTGGCTGTGTGTTGTGCTGTGTAGTTCATGCTACCTGCACTTCGAACCCTTCCAGGTCCTGTTACTAGTTGGCGTCAAGCATGGCAATCTCCGTGGCTCGCCTGAAATCAGATCGCCGCTTTGGAGTTGACTCCCACTGGAGCTGGGTGACGGCAGGCTTCCTAAGCTGGGTATTGTTCATGACGACAATGTCACAACAATGCATGGGCGTTCTCTTCTATGGCATCGTCCACGACTATGGAATAAACAGGGGCCAAGCGGCATGGCCCCTGGTTTTCTTTGGAACCTCTACATCTTTAGCAGGTACCCATTATGGTAACGGCTCTTTGATGGGCAGTGAGCGGAACGAGAAAATAACTTCTTCAAGAGGGTTGAGAATTTATTCTGTGGCGACTTAGCCAGTTAGGTGACTTAGTGACTCGGCGAGCCACTACTTTGCCAGTGTATTCAGAGACTTTGGCCTCATAACGAACAAATTTTTGTTTCCGAAACTGGTAGCAAGACACTCAGTTAGTACTTGCAAACAAAATCAGTGAAGAAAATGCAGCAACAAAAACGTAGCTATAACATACGAAGAGATGAATTAAGAAAAAAACATGCAAATGCAAACGGCCTTGAGAAGATAATGCATGAAAATTGTGAAAAATTTCTTCGCCGCGTTCAGATGGCTCCGCCAACAGTAAAACCCCAAAAAAGCGGCCCCATAGACTAGCCACTGTTTGAAGCGGAGTTTCGCATCGGGTGTGCTTTAAGGGCTCTTGCTTGGACCAAGGTCAAGAGTTCGACTTCAGGCTCGGCGATTTTATTCTGAAGGCTGCGAAATTAGCCAAAACCCTTTTTGTTAAAACTTTATTGCAGGCATAAGAACCACAGGTACACAAAACTGATTCCGACCTCGGGGCTATGGCACGACTAATAGGCCATGTTGTATGTTTCGTACGTAAAATCGAAGCCACCAAAGCCTATGATTTGACGATGCAGAATTCGTTTGGCTGTGCCCCAATAACTTCTTCATGACAGCCCGCAGTACCTGAAAACAAGCGATACCATGTTTTTGTGAGCAGATCTCACACTTTACGCATGTATACAAAGCCTGAGATTAAAGATGATGACAAACATAACTTCTCGTTAGATCGTAGCAATGCGCTGCAAAATTACTCAGAGAATGAATAGCAGCGCAGTATTAAGAACATAAACAGAAAGTGGAAATAGGGTTTGACGTCCCAAAGCGACTCAGGTTATGAGGAGTACGTAGTGTAAGGCTCCGGATAAGTTAGACCAACCGGAATTCTTTAACGCGCACTGATATCGCAGAGTACACGGGTCTCTATCATTTCGTCTCCATCGAAATGCGACCGCCGAGACAGGGGTGGAACCCGCGTCTTTCGGGTCAGCAGACGAGCACGATAACCACTGAGCCACCGCGACGGCTTAGCAAGCTCGGATTAGAAAATTTTGTATAAAGAGAGGGAGAAAACTACAGTTTTTGGCAGGGAGCACGTTTCGAAAAAAGCAAAAGGGGTACACTATTAGGGCTAGTAGCCTCGCAGAT
The DNA here is from genome assembly GCF_052857255.1 of Amblyomma americanum. Lineage (NCBI taxonomy): Eukaryota > Metazoa > Arthropoda > Arachnida > Ixodida > Ixodidae > Amblyomma > Amblyomma americanum. Next base: position 121,637,718 of record NC_135501.1, on the reverse strand, counting down.
CGGGACCATGACAGTGATAAGGTTGGGAGATAGTAATGGCCACCAGAAGATTTTGCATTTACTCGAGGGTGATTCACAGCAGTAATGGCCACCAGAAGATTTTGCATTTACTCGAGGGTGATTCACAGCAGCATATCAACATATCACTGAGCGGAAATCGTGCAATATTTCTATTTTTGCAACCGCTCTCGTCACTGAAACTTTCAGACTATCTAAAATCGATGTAACGTGTAACAGTGTAACTGGGAGCAAACACAGATGAATAATATCCTATAGATAGAACTGGAACGGGAACGTCAGCTAGAAATGCAATGAGTACGAGAGATGACTGATGCGGATGACTATACGGCTAAGGGCAACGAAGTGGATTATAATGACAGGTGAACGCGGGCGAATGAAATTAGGAAATTTGCGAGGTTACGGTTTTATAGTTGCTGCCGGAGCAGACCAGGGTAATTGGCAGTCAATAGGAGGGAAGGATAATGACCACCGACAGACACTAAAACAAACAATTGAACAACAGAAGAAACGCCATCCTTGTAATAGCTACATGAGGTTGGCCCAGTCATGCTGGAGTATTGCTCACAACAATGTCGTTGGGAATTTCAGGCACTATTACTTGGGCTCACAACATAATTTCATGTCTGTGCCCATGTGGACAGCACTTCAAATGTCAAGCGAATTGTATCGATGGCGTCGTATTGTGTGTGCTACCGAAGATTGTCATTTAATATGACAAACTGTCTATTTGCACTAAACGCATACCATGTGTTATCAAAGTGATTTAAACGGCCTGTTTAAGATCCTTCTTAACTTCCGCATGTAATGATGGGAAACAAGGTTATATGCCCAGCCCTGGTTCCACAAGAAAGAGAAGTTTGCTTGCACCTTGCACAAAAAGTGTATTTTCACTACAGGATTATAATTTTATATCTCACCTTCAGCGCAGGGCCTCCGCAAAAGCTTTGGGTTTGCCTGCTTGGTACGCCTGTCATAACCTTAGACGTGCGGAGCTTGAAAAGCAATCGTTGAATTTACGGAGTTAACACTGCCAGCACCAAAAAGATGGAAACATGAAAAAATCATCTGAGATGACCATGAACTAAATGTTCATAAAGTGCAAGAGTATTTACCTTCCGTCCGATGACACAGGTACAGGCTGTTGCTGGAAATGTTGGCAGAGTATTATTAGATACACTCCAAAATGGTAGAAAACTCTTTTTATTGCTTTGTTAATATCTTGCCTCCTTGTAACTGACTCAGGCGTTCGGTTCGCGCAATGGCTTAGTGAAGAGCGGGATTGAAATTAAAACAATGCAGGAAATCCAAAGCTATGACACAACAGGCAGAAAATTATGGCGAGTTCGATATTGCAGAATTTGCTCTTTGAGTCATCAGATTTCAAATGCAGGCCCAGCGATGGGATACTTTTGCAAGCGGTTTTCTTGCAAGGCTGTAATTATCACCTGCTCGGTGACTGCAGCAGTTTCTCTCGGGGCATGCTGCTTGACCAACAACAAATGGCTGCTGACGTTCCTTTTCGGCTTTGTTCAAGGTAAGATTCATTCCCTTTAGCGCTTTAAACATTTTACAAGCAGGTAATGAAGCGAAGTTCGTGGAGTGAGGGTTATAGCGGGAGATATTTCAGAAGGAGCAGCGAAACGGCCTTGGTATTGATGTGACGCGTTTTATTATAGCCCTAGTATGAAGCAACTGCCGAAAAAGTATTGTTTACAGGACCGATCCATTTAAATAGGAGGTATGTTAGATAATACAGTTTTTTTTAAATATCTCCGGCGTTTACACCGCAGACTTGCATTTCTGTCATTGGAGGCTCAGTATAGGTAACAGAAAAGAAAATGCCATCCAATGTGAAAATATCATCCTATGAGCATTGAACTAATTTCCGTACTGAACATCATTGAATAAGTGATGATAAACTTCTTCGTTTGAAAGAAATCATTTACTCATACTTGCGAACAAAACTCGCATTAGATGAGAGTTGCATTTCACTATGGATGGGACGGGAGGAGATGGACAAAACATACTTAAAAGGAAAACATATGGTACTGTTGTGCAAAATAAAGCTGCTGGTTTGTAATTTTACGGTTCAATTCAAGCAGATATCTGAAAGAGCGATTTCTTCACATATCTTTGTAATCTCATTGCAGGGGTAGCGAGGTCCGGCAATCTCATTGCTGTCAAAGTCCTTGCTTCTGAGCATTTTGAGAGGCTCCGTGCAACCGCCTGCAGCGTCATCTCTTTCTTTGCTGGACTTAACATGATCTTGGCTCCGCCGCTGGCCGAACTCTTCCATTCCACGTACGGTATTCGGGGTACTTTCCTGCTTCTGGGTGGCCTCACCCTCAACACATGTCCAGCAGTCATCGTCCTGCAACGCCCATGCTGGCTGAAATCCGCACTAGGTCCTGAGGAACTGTTAACGGTAAAAGACGTGCAAATTGTGAGCAACGAGAATCCGCCTCTACGAGATGATCTCAACGATGAAATTGCTGACCAAGAATCCGGATCTGTGGTAAACAAGCTGCAATCCGTGGACACCAACAAAACTTCATTCTTGCAAACCAGCACGAGAGCTATTGGATCTGTCGGTTTGCACACTCAGTGCTCTAAGTTAGTGGGACAGAGCGATGAACGCAAGCGAACCATCGCACTCTTTGCAAAACTCTTTTTGACCTTGCCGTTTGCTTTGCACGCTTTAACTTTCATAGTGATAATTTTTGGAATGGCGACTTTTCTACTATTGTCTGTGGACATTGCAAAAGACAGGGGTGTGCCTCCTTCTAGTGCTGTGTTCCTCATGGCTGCGTTCGCAGCTGGTGACCTCACCCTCATGCCCCTGAGTGGCCTGGTCATCGACGCAGGATTACTGAGCCTAGAATCCGTGATGTTCTTGGGTTTCTTTCTGGAAGCGATCGCGTTTGAGCTGTTTGTCTGGCTGAGGACATTTCCAATGATGTTGGTCTGTTCAGTGCTAATAGGTGCCAGCAACGGTTCCACGATTTCACTGCAAGTCCCGGCACTAATCAAAGACTTCGGTATTGACCCGCTGCCTCTTCTTGTGGGTGCTGTCTTTTTCTGCAATGGTGTGGCACTGTTAACAAGACCGGCTCTGGTTGGTATGCACTCTTTCTTTAACCTGTTTTAATCATTCATCTGTCCTTAAATGTCATATGACGAGACCCAGCTTTCACGTAGGCTAAGAAAAGGTTAGGGAGACGTTTATTGCATTGTTCAGCAGAAAAGCAGCAGTAAAAGCATTTGGTACCTGAAAGAATATTTTTAAGAAAGTCGAAGATAGCACCCCAAGCGCAAGGTCCAAGCCCACGACCACTTCATGTAGGGTAAAGTGATCTGCCAATTAAGCTAGAGCGGCACCTGTCCAGCTTTCGGTGTTTAGCTCTACTTGTCCTGCGTATGACCGGACATTATGAGTCTTCAGAAGCGACATAATCGACCTTAGCGGCTGACCTAGAATACCCTGTAGTGGAGCAAGAGACACGTCCGACTTAGTCAAAGGTTGGGGCGGCAGTTGTGCGAGAAACGATTTATACTCCCTGTTCCATAAACTGCCAGAATCGAGGCTCTTGTTAATCTATCGAGCGCACCAGGATTAAGAATGAGGAATCTACTACAACGTACATAAGGGAAAGCCAAAAGTCTCAAAACAATTTTTTATGTTCTGCTTAGTAACAATGACTGTTGGCCTCCTGCATATGTGTCTGGTAACGAGAGCCTCGTGTTGGTAACTTTGTCTTCTCGGTGACTGTATAGTTAAGACATCCAAAACATCTTCCGCCTTCATTATTTGGCATTAAAAACAAGCGCCGTAAATGAATTACCGTTGACTGTCGCTAAAGTTTGAAAGAGTTCTAACATTTCTGACGACAGGTCCCTGGCCATTGAGGCTGATTTCTTGGTGCTCCTATTGTTCATTGATATTTATTGCAGAGAAACGTTCTTTCAGTTGAAGATCAACATTAGGCTTTTGCAACTTTTATGGAGCTTGTATTGTTGTTAGAATCACGCAATTGATCTATATCACAATGCTTTTACATCCAGGTAATTAACAAAAGTGTTCAGGAAAAACATTTAAAGTACACCTTACTTTTTCTGCAGTAGAGTTAGAATAGAAAAAACCTTGACAGCTTCAATAAACTTCATTCACTGCTTTTGGACATGCGCTCTTCGTTTAAAAAATTTGCTTCTGTATTGAGTCTTTAGAACGGTTTCCTTGGCCTGGACGCCGCAATCGATACAAGATACATGCATAAATGTTGTATACTTGTTATCTGTCTTAAACTTCCTGGAGAATAGTGAAGATCATAAAGTGACAAAATTCTGAACGAAAAGAGATTCATTAAAAATGAATACCTAGGATTTATGATGATTATGTGTAAAAGAGGAGAAGAATACATGACGACTCACATTTTTGTGCTGGTAGCATCTGTGATGCTGGTGTAAATTAATCGAATATCACCGACTAAGGCCAGCCTCAAGGTCTCCTGGGTGACCTCAGTGACTGCCTTCTCTTAAGATGGCTTCAGCGGTCTCCTCCACAGAATTTTGATAATAGGTCATGACGAAAGTGCTATGACGTGCAATATCTACGAGGAAAAATGGTGCTATGAAGAGTATTTTAAATTCCGCTAAGGAGCTTTTTTTCCTGATAATAAAAAGTGCGAACGAAATGTGCAGCGATATCTTCTATTCGATAAATTATTCGCATTCTCTTTGCAGGTTATTGCCGCGACACCCTTGGATCATATGACTTGCTGCTTCATTTGGTGTTTCTTTCAAGCGTTGTCCTATGTGCTGCATGGGTGGTTAAGCATCTGACCGGAAGGCGGGGACATCGGTGAATTGCTCTGAAGGCATACGTGGATTCGATGCTATGAGCGACTAAAATGTACGCATTCGACGTTAATCTGTATGTCTCCTACGAAAAGGCATTTCTTTATTCATCTATAGGCTGCGAGAAGTGGTAATGCGCTCGCATGCGCCTGAACCGCTAGCAGGAAGAACCTGTCAGCGCTTTGGAGCATAAGAATTGGTTTCATCATCATCTCAGTGGCGTCTAGTGCTGGACAAAGGCATCGCCCACAAACATTCAATTAACCCTGTTTCGAAGCAGCTACTGAAAACCGATCATAACAAAATTGCTGTTCTAATTTACCTACCCGACTATGAAACCCTCAGCCCCCTCTAACCTTACCCCCTTCCTCGCTTCTTTCGCCTTCCTTTGAAATTAGTGCTGTGGCACTAAGAACGGGTGTAAGTAGCTTTGCGTGTGTGCTCTCGTCGTTATAGTGCTGCAGCCTTTCCCAAACCACAGAAAGTTTAACCTATCGCTTTGTTCTTCATGGAAATGCGTTTATTTTGTGGTGTGTTGAACAGTTACGATAAAAGTGAGAAAAAATCTGGCCTCTTGTGTTTCTTAGTTTCCGCACTCCCATTGATTTTCGGGCTGTTTAGTGTGGGCAAATGCATATCATGCACTGGTTTCTTTTTTGTATTCCTTCAAACTGCGAAGAATATCTCCGGGGTTTGTACAAATTCAAAGGGACGCAAGCGCAGGAGGTAAGCGGTAAAATGCTTTCGTTTGCCGAGGTGAGCCTATACGTTTATCTCATACTTTTTTATGGCCACTTTCCTCCCATGCAACTCTGCCCATCTGTGCCATAAATGACTCCTAAGGTTTCCACCGCATGCATAGAATATTTCATCAGAGTTGTTAAAAATGCTGCGATTACGAAAATTGCTACCATACGAACAATCTCTGGAATATTTAAGGTGATTTTCGAGAACATGCAGTCATAGAAATAACTGACACATAACGGGGAAGTATTTCCTCATTCACTTGAATGAAATCACTGTCTCTCCAAGGAAGATCATAAAACCAAAAATCAAGCACGTTATCTTGAACATCGGGAAAATGACGATCCTGTTTCTTGATGCCCTGTAGATAAAACAGGAAGAACAGTTAGCGAAGAATTAAGGAATTTAGGGGAAAGAACAATAAATAAGGGTGACATTTCAGAGTATAAAGCCCGATCTAAGAGTATAATGAATTAAATTTTTAGATATTGTGACTTTTAAGTTAACTAGAGGCAGATACATATGAGGAGACGGAAAAGCCTAATAAGTTTCTATTCGCAAAGTTTGGAAAATGAGCAGCAGCTTACTTGAGAAGAAATAGAGGTAAAATATTTTTAGCCTTATTAGCGAAAATACAGTTTCTAAGATTATGGCATATGATCCACTTCACATGGAAAGACTAGAGAGACTTTTTTCTTAATGCCGTGGAAAACGGAGCTTCTCGTTTATGCTTACGAACAAAGGTGACAGCACATAAGAAAGGAACACCAGATGTTTCTCCAGTAACCGTCTGGTTCCCAGTAAAGAAAACTAGGAATATATGCGTTTGAAAAAAAAATCTGCTGAAGGCGGAGAACAAAATTCCTCGACTAAATTGCAACTGGTCAGATGTACAGGGAAATCCCTCAAGGCGGAATATATTTGTAATAAGGGAGCACGTACTGATTGGAATCCACTCAAGCGCAGCCGTACGGCTGCAAAGGTAAGTAAGCTATGCGGCTTGCACAGAAACTTATCTACTAGGGATAGCTAGCATGTGGTAGTGTGAGAGCGAAGTTATCAGTAACTCTAAATGGAAAAAGTGCTGGTCAATAGTATTAGGGGAATCCCGCTAGTTGAGTAGATTTGAAGATCAAGATGAATTTTTATTGTCAAAGACCGCCATAGCTCAAGTTTTCTTCAACTCATAATGGGGTCAGAGTCCAGTTCACAATCATTCCCACCCAAAAAAGATGACAAGGCAGGGGAAAGCTTGTATGGATTGTATCATCGCTGGGTACCCACTGGCACTGGGGATCCCACTCCGCACCTACAGCCTTTGTGGTAAGGAAATAATTACTCACTGCGATGCTTGCCCATATAGCTGTACAGCTACGCTTGGGCGCGTGCCAAAAATAATTGTGCCCTTAAAACCAGATCTACTTTCCCGTAAAAATTTTACGGATGCTATTCCACTTGAGGTATTTATCAATTCGCTCTCACACTAGTATATGTTAGCCTTCCCGGTAAGGTTAGTTGGTAGAGCGCCTGCTCTAGTGCAGCGAAGGTTCCTGGCTCGAATATCGGACCAGGACGAACTTTTAAGCTACTAAGTTTCTTTAGAATCTGTATAGCTTGCCTTTGTAGCTGTGCGGCTGTAATTGTTTCCTGATTAAAATAAAACTGTCACACGGCACAAAACGTGTTATCTACGGTAGGCTATGGAGCTTGAAAACGAAACAGAAAACCGCTCATGTCGCTACTTCTAAATTTGAGATGCGCTGCTGCGTTCTCCGAGCCGTGGAGACGATGACAGTTATCCATTCTCGCCTATCGAAATGAAAGCTTACAGCAGCACACTTTCTGTACAGAGGTTGGCAGAAGCGTTTACTAACTCACACTTCTCGTGGTCTAACATGTTAAAACTTACTGATGGCGGATTTGACCAATGAAGATTACAAAGCTCTGAATATTTTAATGGTAATGCTTCCTTTTAGGGTATGAATACTGGGTTTGAAATGGCATGCGCCGATCTCAAATTATAGACTATATGTAGACAATAGCGGTTAGTTTCCTACCGATGTTTAAAATGCTGCGGCACACAGCAGGCACAGTGTTGTACATAGGTGCCGGATACTTACGACCACGAAACTGATCGCTCGGGTGCACGGCGGAACTAACATGCAACCCCTCTCGTTGGAGAGAGCAAGTGTATGCACGAAATATCTTGTACAACTTCAAATACCATACACCCGGTCGATGATCGGTGTATGCAGATTCCATACACCCTGCAGATGATGGGAAGATCGAAGGTTCGATTCAGGGATGGTTACAACGTTTATCTTATATTCCATTTGTAAGGTTAATGCATACGCGACTACTCATGAGGGTGTGGGAATTTTCGTCTCTGACGCGATGGGCGAGGTTTGATCTTGCCACGACGTACAGAGCAGCGGCTCTAATGAAAAACTGAGCCCCCTATGATGCCGATCCGTGCAAGACAAGCTACTTGGGAGCTACCTAGACACCTCCTCAACAGTTATCTTCGTATTCTATTTGACGAGTTCATCCTTTATTATCGGCTGCAAGAAATGCAGCAAGGAAGAAAAAAAAACTACACCGTTTAAGGACCACAGGCATCTAATTCCCGCTGTGGTTCATATCAATCGTTATCAGATGTACCGATAAGGAAAACAGAGGTACCACTTTTGCAAGAAGCCGCAAAGCTGCATGTTTTCATCAAACTAAAGCTTTCATTTGGCTGGTGCTATGAACTGAAACCGGAGGCCGTATTCCTTTTTTCATAGAGTTCATTTCTTAGTTCATTTAGCGACCATTTGGTCCTCTGTCACTGCTCACTCACATATACCCGAGGCTTTGAATCGTCAGCGGGGAGCGCTTCGACCATTTCGTAGTTGGCGACCTTACCTCACCATTCGGTGCCATTGACTCCTATGTACAGCCAATGTATATATGCGGCTCAAATGGTGTATGCGAATAACATTTGATAGAGGTCGCGGGCAACTGCCTACGTATTGTTCAGTCATGGTGCACATAGTAAGCTTATAGAAGTGTTATTGGGACACGGTGTCGTAGCCTGCTCACATGTGCCCCTCCTCTTCTGTGGCTGTAGAAAACTAAAGTTGAAGGTTTTGTATGTATGTATGTATGTATGTATGTATGTATGTATGTATGTATGTATGTATGTATGTATGTATGTATGTATGTATGTATGTATGTATGTATGTATGTATGTATGTATGTATGTATGTATGTATGTATGTATGTATGTATGTATGTATGTATGTATGTATGTATGTATGTATGTATGTATGTATGTATGTATGTATGTATGTATGTATGTATGCATGTACCTGTGTATCTACGTTAGCATGTATGCATCCGAGGTGCCCATAGGCGGGGTGTCGAGCGTAGCACGTAATATAGAGGAGACAGGTCCTGCGGAACCCCGACTTCCACGAGCTTTCCTCATCAGCCGTTGGCCAGAGTTCCCTTTTCTCTCTAATTCACCTCCCGGCGAAGCAGATCTCTGCTGAAATGTTCACTTCTCGATAAATCTTTGGCCCACAGACGACTGACCTTTCCTCCGCAGGTGACTGTCGCGTAAAAAAAACTGTTTGTAGCTCCGTGGAGTTGCTTGGTGGTAAAGAGGCCGCTGCATAGCCAGAATTTTCGTTATTAAAATTTAAAAGCGGCAACGCTTGTGAATATAGACAGGACAGCCTTCCGCCCCGCACTCAGCCTTCGCGGATACAGCGTTTCAACTGGCTATCCGCGGGAGAGGCAACATACCGTAAACACTGACATGCTAATTATTACCCTTAAAATAATACATAGAGCGGACCAGCTAGCTAAAACTCAACAGCGAGGCGTTTCTCAGAAGGAGATGGCTACGTAAGAAGGGCTTCCGACTTGCCGGCTGCGGCAGGGGCGCAAGTTTGGAGGTATCGGCAGCGAAATCTTGTTTGCGCCGATAATGGCGGCCGGGTATTCCCGTGTGCGCCGCATTTTTGGGGCAAAGCCATCCACGAGCATTTAATGAGGGGGGGGGGGAGGTGATGCGAGCACACGTTTGCTGCATTCGCTTCGCTGCCTGTAGCCAGAAGGCCAGAGGCAAGGAACGAATGAGACACTCGCCCACAACCAACAATGAGACACCATCTTACCCACAGAATGGGACATGAAAGCACTGCAATCTGCTAAAAATGGCCGGAAGGCTCTTTCCCTCATGTCATCGCTTTCTATCCTGGTATATTGTATAGCGAAAAAGCCGAGCTGACTACCCGCAAAAAGGCGGTGCACCTGTACCAGTTTTTGCTTAGCACAGAGTCCACAGACATTCAGAGCCGTGAATATCAGCTGCTGGGTGGTCGCCAGGATTCGCTATTGGAGATAAAATTTCGCATCCAAGAGGTCAAGGGAGGAGCGAGATGTGATGGCCTGTCTTTATGCAGCACCTTTTATCATTTACTTCAAGCTGTGTGATCACTTGTTCTTGAACGCTTTGCAGCGGCGCTTATGTCTTGCAAGAATACCGTCTTCCGTCTCCTCCGAACATCGACATGTTGGCGATGCTCACCTCTTCGCAGCCTAAATTTCAGCGCATAGGTCGGTGTTTGAGCAATCGCCGGGTCGCTGAACACTGCATTGGTTTCCAGGCTTTCCCTGTCGCACTCCCTCATACCACCGCACTCTACTGAAGAACACACACTAGGCGTTGTCGCAGCAGGCCCAAGTTTACCACTCGCGAACTCAATGCTTCTCTCAGTACTGATGCACGTGACAGACGTTACCGTTGCAGCGGATGCCGCGGAAATCTCCTAGTCAGCAGGCTGATGTCTTTCCGGAGGAGGCTTAGATAGAAGAAGCACGTCTACAACAAGTCAGGCACTAAAGAGAGAGTCTTCATCTTCCGACAAGGCATCATTAACTGCTCCGATAGGTGCTGCTTCCGATAGGCCGCCAGTCGCTTCAAATACTTCAGTGGCTTTTATCAATGTCCCTGTACGGCTTCATCCGCAGGACGGCAGCCTCCCCGCACATTTTCCGCGCAGGAGACGACAGCAATCAACACATCGTAGACCAGAGCAGTGACCATGAATGTGATCCACTTTTTTGCACCATAAATAGAAGGGATGCGAACTTCGGGGAATAAAAACGAAGCATTGAATTCCACAGACAGTCAAAAGATGGTGAACACCACCACAGAACGTGGTACCATTATGCAGCGTTAATACAATGTGCTGATGCAATGCCCGCACCTCCTTCATTTTTGTATCCGTCAAGTTTTCAACCGTGATTAATGTCAGTCTGCCGCAAGATCATAGGGCGTTCCGAAGGTGCACATTCTCCAGATGTTCTGAAAGCTAGAGGAGTTTCGTGTGCTTAAAGCAATTGTCGCCCCGTGTTCTCAGAAGATATTCGGGAACTCGTGTAGGCGGTAACAAAATAACTTTAGCGCAACCAAGACGAACACAAGAAAGGACCACACAGGACTAGCGCTAAACTTCGTCTAACTTTATTCACTGACAGCATGCAAATATAAGGATAAAACCAGGACATGCGCAGACACCAGTTCACATACAACACTGTCATGAGAATCGTTCAAGATATGCCATTACCGATTTGAAGAATATCGCTAACATAATATCGCTAACATATCGCTATATCGCTAACATATCGCTAACACAAAAAATATCTCTTCCTTATAAGAAATGCCTCCAATTGTTCCCTTGCCCTTACATCTTTGCTTTTACCTAAAATGTGTATCTCATGAAATAGTGGTTGACACCTTTTGCAGTACTTGCATGTAAACTATGGCAAATGTTCTGCCGCTCGAGAGCACTCATAACACTCAGCGCAGTGCTGAGAAAGATGAGCACAACTTACGTCTTTTAATGACCGCGCATGCTCGCCTGCCCTTTCATTGATGCACCGCCCTGTTTGGCCCACATAGACCTTCTCGTATGACAACGGTATTACGTATACCACCGCGATGCAGCAATTGGTGAAATTCTTGCCATATCTGATGCGGCAACCGCTCTTGTCTTTGCTCGCAATGCGCGCGCAGAGCTGTGCCAGCTTGCGTGGGACCGAGAAAACAACCGGCACGCCATGTTTGTTCGCCACTTTTTTCAAGTGGTTGGCGACCATGTGCACATACGGCACTATCTCAAGTGTAATAGCCGCTGTTCTGCTTTCACATGGGTGCTGCAATATGGTGGCTTTCATTTTCTGTGACAGGGCTTCAGCAACCGCTGGGATGACTGTGCCTGGGAATCCTGCCGAAAGTAACCTATCAACCTGCTTGTCATAGCTCCCTTGCATGGTATGACAGCACGATTTCATGCGAGCCGATTCAAGAAAAAACTTGGAAATGGCGTGTTTCCCAGTTTTCGACTGAGCCGAAGCATAAGTTAGTAGCTCTTTCTGTGCTCGCGGTACATATTGCCGTCATGCATGGCTTTCACCCACAATGATGTTTATGTCAAAAACTGTAAAGAACCCCACAGATTCAGTTCATGCGTGAACCTCAGCCCCCTTCCAATTTCTTTAAAAGTTTTCTTTAAAAATATGTGTTCAACATTGGCAAAAGAACTAGCAAGAATACCATGACGAAAGGTGTGTCCTGCTTTAGGGAAAACAGCCTCCAGCTTCGCCGAGCCGACAAGGAGGGCGGGTTTGTGGTGTTCACCGATGAAGAGTTCGGAGTAAGAACAGGTGAAGCTATTGCCAAGAACTTTGTTCCTGGGAAAGCCAGTGCCACAAGAGCAAAAGGCAAGGTAGTCCAGATATGCCAAGACTTGAAATTGGACAGACTAGAGAGTAGCATCACGAACAGTAAAAAGAATGCGCTTACGATATTTTTTACTGCGAAAACGCATAAGCCGTCAGTGCCTTTCAGAACTGTGGGAGCGAGACGCAAACTTGGCAGCTTAATCTAAGCAGATACCTGATAAAGCACCTCAGTCTACTTACTGTACGTGATCCTTTTCATGTCAATAGTTCAAAAGATGTTATTAGTTTTCTAGAAGGAAATGCTTCAATTGGTTGTGTTTTCTGTCTATGTACAAAATTTATTTTATTTTTTGACCCACAGTGAGTTGTTTGCAGCTGTACGAGATGCTGTAGAAAGGAGCGGTACTGTTCAATTTCAGAACGCCTCAAATGTTTCAAAAGATAATTTCATGAGGATACTCGAATTTTACCCTAGTGTGACGTTTGTCTCTTAAAGCAATAATTTTTATCGCCAAAGACAAAGGCTCTGCATTGGATCCTGCATAGCGCCTGAACTTTCTAACAATTTTGAACATGTATTGACCGCGGCCTTGGACTGTTTACCGGGGAAGGAGGTATTGAAAGTTTTAGGTTTGTTGACGATTTTGTGGTAGTTTTTTTTTTGGAAAAGGATTAGTTGATGTACACAGACGCCGTGAGCACTGTGTTAAACACTTTTAAAGAAATGGGAGCGGAACTGAGGTTGACGCATGAACTGCACCTGCGGGGGTCTTTACAGTTTTTTACACAAATATCACTGTGGGCGAAGGCCATGCATGTCGGCAATATGCACCGCGAGCACAGAAAGAGCTACTAACTTATGCTTCGGCTCAGTCGAAAACTGTGAAACACGCCATTGCCAAGCTTTGTCTTGAATCGGCTCTCATGAAATCGCGTGCTGTCATACCATGCAAGGGAGCTATGACAAGCAGGTTGACAAAATACTTTCGGCAGGATTCCCAGGCACAGTCATCACAACGTTTGCTGAAACTCTCTTACAGAAAATGAAAACTACCATGTTGCAGCACCCATGTGAAAGCAAAAAAGCGGCTATTACACCTGAGATAGTGCCTTATGTGCACATGGTCACCCATCACTTGAAAAAAGTTGCGACAAACATGGCCTGCTGGTTGTTTTCTCGACCCCATGCCAGCTGTCACAGCTCTACGCGCGTATTGGTAGCAAAGACAAGAGCTGTTGCGATATCAGATATGGCAAGAAGTTCACCAATTGCTGCATCGGGGTAATATACGAAATACCACTGTCATGCAGGAAATCCTATTTGGGCGAAACAGGGCAGTGCATCAATAAAAGTGCAGCTGAGCATGTGCGGTCACTAAAAGACGTAAGTAGTGCACATCTTTCTCAGGACTGCGCTGAGTGTTATGAGTGCCCTCGAGCGGCAGAATCATTGCCACAAGTTAGATGGAAGATCTGCAAAAAGTGTCATCCACGGTTTCATGAGATAAAGGTTTTAGGTAAAAGCAAAAATGCAAGAAAATACAAGGGCAAGGAAATTACTGGAAGGATTTCTTATAAGAAAGAGAGGTACAATTTTGTGGTAGAGATACGTCTGTGAAGCTTTTCAAATTAGAAATGGCAAATCTTGAACGGTTCTGTTTATAGTATTGTGCTTGAACTGGTATCTGCTCATGTACTGGTTTTTCCCTTATTTTTGCTGTGGTGTCAGTGAATAAAGTTAGAAGTTTAGCGCTAGACCTGTGTGATCCCTTGTTTTGTTCATCTTGGTTGCGCTACAGTTCCTTTATTACAACATGCACCATTTAGCCTAACTAAAGATTGTTCTAAATCGCGTACGTGGAGGCCATCATTAGAAAGAAACAAATTAGGCATATCGCTGGATTATTTCCTGAAGCCCTGATGACTGGCAGAGGAGGTTTTGTTGCTACCTTTAATATCGCTCTTTAAAATGACACAACAATGAACTGCTTTAAAAATAGCTTTAAAATGCAAACGTAAGACAGTTACGGATGTATAATAAAATTGGTACACTCGGTCTATGTGCCAGTATATGCCAATATCCCACATATGAACCATGCTCAGATATGGATGTACAAAAAATGCGCAGGTTTTATCACAAAGCGCCGTATATGAAGAATATTCCATATATGGTGCCATGCCACATATATACGTTTATGGATCTGGAAAATAAAAAATGTATTGACCATATCAAGATTTCTTCCATATAATGTCTTAGCCAGATATGTAGATACACAGTATTGAGCAGATGTGGGTGCGTATGGGTGATATTCACGTTTGCCCTACATGCGATTAAGCCAGATATGAACTAATACGGAATATGCCGTGAAATCCAGGTCCACGGCCTGTTCTGCACTACAGATCGGTTTTCTGACTCTCTTTTTTCAGGAAACTATAATAGAATGAGACCTTCTTCGTTCCTCTAATTCCAGCTATGTAGATCCTATGGCAGTGCTCTCAGACAAGCTACATGCGGCCCACAAGTCACCAAAATGTCAGCCCTTTTTGCGAAGAAGGAGTAGGATAAACTCTACTTATTGACAATGATTAAAACGTTCCTGGGAGGGCTCCTCACCCGAAGAGCCCTCTGCCATTCCCCTCCACCCAAGCCTGGTTAAATCCTCAATATTCGTGCATTGTTCAGCAGGTCGTGTACACATAAGGGTGGTTTCCCAGGAGGTTGTGGTGAGTGCAGGAATGACCGGGAGACATGTGGGGTGTGGGCGCTCCCATATTTAGGGTTATAGCGTGGGGTGGGACGACTCCGCAGGTGGTACAGTATGAAGGGAAGTGTGTGGAGTGGAACAAGTGCGCGAACTGAGAGGTTTGGAATGAGTTCTTTTGAAGATGTGTCCAATGTATTCTTTGTGAGTGGTCTAGTGTGCAGTGGGGAGGAGGTTATATGACGCGGCTTTACGAGTTTTGCTTTATGACATTGTGGTAGTGAAGGGGCTCGCTCGAGGGTGGGTGTATGGTCGTGTGTTGGTGAGACGATCCACGAACGCCCGGCCGCTAAGTTCGCGGTAAAACGCATTAAAGCACTAATTGCCGTGGACGTCCTCATGCCCAGGGCTCCTTGTAATGAGGATTTGTTGCTGTGATCCTTGTAGCGTAAAATGTATGTGAGCTGAAGGTGAAAAGAACGGTGCCTTTACAAAGGAGTCTCTATGCTGCTTTGGAATTTGCACAGTTGGTCGTGTGGCCTTTGAGCAGGGTGTAGGCGTGTGCTATAGAAATAGGTATGGCCGGAAATTCTGCTTGTATGGTGTTCATGGTTCTGAGGGTTGCTGGTCCTCAGGTAGTGCCTGTATCAAGAAAGCGGCTGTGTGTTGCTTGGAAATTGTGATTGCGGTGTGCCGCCGTTTTAAAGGAAGTCCTGACTTCCGGTGTGTAAATTTTTCAGGTTGGAGGCGCGTGCTTTCCTTCATGGTGTTGCATTTTGATGGTGCTTTTTGTTCCTTGTAAGGTGTCCTGCATACCCCTCTCTATAGTAATTTAACCAAAATAACTTCTTCTGCAATTAGGGAACTGTTCATTGACTAGGTTGTATTTTGTTACTCTGTTGAATATTTTTACCTGTCATTTCTCTTTTTCCTCTTCTTTCTCTAACAATGTCTAACAATGTATAATGACTCTCATGTGTAACTGTTTCTGCTAATGTTTCCAACTTCTACGGGTGACGAAGCTTGTCAGGCGGTCATTGCGAACCGCTTTTTTTTGCGTCACCCACAGTTTTTGTAAGACAAAAGCTGAAATAAACTTGACTTAACATGCCCTGGTGCTCCGGTGGTGGATCACCCTGTGATGTCATCGGAATATATTGCGTAGTGAAGATTCGGGATCTTTTTTCGTGTGGCTTGCCAGGATAGTGAGGGCGATGTCGAATTGGAGGGGTGATAAAACTGATCCTTGTGTAGTGCCGCGGTAGGGTACATGGACGTTGGGTATTGTGAGGGCTCCCAACGAGAAAGTCGCCATGAGGTGGCAGAGGAATGCTTGTGCATATTTACATGTACGCGTGCAGCAGGTTTATTTGTATGTTTGGCTGAAATGCCGTAATGAGTGATATTGCTGATGCCTTTATATATGCCTAGCGCGAGTATTGCCCAGTTCGCGGCTTTGTGTGCCTGATTGTTTAGAACATTTTCTTTGAGTTTGAGTAGCATGACGTGTGTTGAAAGGCGAGGTCAGAAGCCAAAATTTTTGCCTACAAAACAAGTTGCTAGTCTCTAGGTATGGCTATAGCCTTCGTAGCACGCTATGCTAGAATAACTCACCTACGCATCTAGTCGGAGATATGCGACGGATGTTGTCTAGTGATATCGGTTTTCCGGCTTTAGGTATACGATGGTGTTGGCGTGTTTCCAGTGTTGCATGTATCCACTTGCCGCTTCCGGACATTAACCTCCACACACCGCATTTTACACTCGCTTTCTCGGCGAGAGTTCTTCTCACCCCTTGGGATACTAATGGCGAAGCTATCTTAGGTTGCGTCGTCATGCCACTTGCCACTCGGCGGCAGCCTGGTATAAAGTGCGTGTGTTCTCTGCCACATCTGTTGGTATATTTTCTACCCCTATTGTGCCACTAGAAAGATTGTTGTTTTGAAGTGAAAGTTCATTGAACGAATGTAGGAGTCGAAGGCTTAAAGGAAGCGAAAAGGTGAAGGTTAGAAGCGGTGTTTTAAATCTCTATGAAAATAGTCATATTTCTTCACAGAATCGCGCGACAAGTAATTTGCGATAAGATTTTATCAGCCTGTTGAAATAGCGGAAGAAATATTGAGAGAAAGCTTCACTCTGTAACATCTAAAAGAAACTTTTGTCGAGCCCTTGCCTCAAGCACTTATTGTCAAAAACGGCTTGCTTGAAGCCATAGGCTCTATCCCTCTTAGCATGAAAAAAGAACTCAGAAAAATAAGCCTTTACGGCAACACTCTTGCGGAGAATATTACTGACGTGCGCCACGACATTGGACCGCTTTGATGACCGAATGTAAGGACTTCAATGCCCTTTTATTGTCATTAGGGAAACCACTGACATGAGGGATAACACATGATGTGACACACTGGGCATGAAATAGCACTGCCGCGAGGATCGATGTTGCCCTACACCAGAAAGCGAAAGGAAGCAATTTAATGAAAGAAATGGTGAAGCGCCTGCGCTAAGAATACAGCTAATCCTCGCGCCAGTTCTCTTTTAAGCACGTTATCTCTCCATACAACCGCCTAGCTAAAAAAAAAACACCTTGTTGGCACAGTGCTTTGTTCCCGTTAGGGGCGTAGACAAAAATCTCAACGTGACCGGAGTGTTAAAAGTTGCCGCTACCAAAGGCACCATTAGTGAAGCGAACTAAATTTCGTTCCTTGAAGTAGTTGTTGAATGCACAGACTCATAGTGCAAGTGGATTGTGTGTGTCCCAACGACGTTGCGTTAACAACATCGAGCGAACAAAGCTAGCATGGCTCGGGGTAACCAAACAGTTTTGCAGTGACGTGCTTCATAGTATGTCAGGCAGCACTGCGAATTAAGACACTAAATATGAAATCTGTCAAGGGCAGTGTGTTTGGCGCAGTGAACTTCATTCTTTCTGGAGGGCTCAGCAATCATCATTTCACTATTATGCAACAAGAGTAGGAATACAATTAAAAGGAATATCCTATACCTCACGTACGTGTGCTGATTCAGCTACTGAAAAGTGCTGAGGACATGTATTTGCCTGAGATATGTAATTGACTGCTTTTTGAAGGAGACAAAAAATTCACCTGGGCTGTCATTGAGCTCCACATCACTTTATTGAGAATTGATACGATTGGTTCATGGAAGCTAAGCTAGTGCTGTGAGTGGAGCGCGAAACAGGAAAGATTTGAAACATCAGTGCTGCATGTTTTGAGCAGAAATTTGTTTCGGGAATTACATATTTGCAAGTCAATTCTTGAACAGAAAACTGCATAAAAAAATTGTAGCGAGAATAAACTAGAATGCCCGCGCATTTCAGGTCAAACTGCAGCTCTGGCATTGACCGGTAAGAGCAAAGAAGCTGAACACTTGTCAAACTCCAAAGACACTAAAGCATGTTGCCAAGAACCTTGCGATGTTTTCGCAGATTTCTCCCGCCATCTCAGGAAGAACAACTGAAGCAGCAATTAGAAATTAAGTTTGAAGAAATCCGCAGCTTCTCCAAACACTTTGAAACTTCCTCTTTATTCGTTCCTGGGCGAGTCGGTGATTTTGCGCCACTGTAGAGAATGGAGGTTATTAAACTTCAAGCAAGCACCACATTGCAAAAGAAGTTTGAACACCTCGGTGTCCCGTAGTTTAACATTTCTTTCTATTCGACGATTATTCTAGCTCTGCGACATCAAGCGACAAGACTCTGCAAGGTTCGTATCACATAGTTTAGCGAGCACCTACAATCTTTAGTCAAACTGAACAAGTCAACTCTTGGTTCAAAGAAGACAGATTACTACCTTAAAGCCAAAATGCAAATCGTCGCCTCAGAAGCCCTAATTCTAGTTATTTCTTCTGTTGTCGCTGTTAAGCTTTTGCAATCTTTAATTTTCGTATGCTTAGAGCTGAAGTTGATTCCAGCGATTCACAATTAAAACCTGTGTAGCGACCCGCGCGGTTGGCAGTGGTGAAAAGCTGAAAAGGACGAAGTGTCCCCAGAACGCGCTGGGGAGAAGGCTCAGGAGCTTGGCCAAGGGCCGGAAGCTGTCGCCGTCGCTCCGATGCTACCTCCTCTTCCTCAGCCCTCAATAAATGTGGCCACGGTCAACTGCCTGGGCGACCTATACATTGTGGTGGCCTCGGACAGCCCGAACGCCCTCTCAACCGAAGCACCGCAGCTGTACCTTCGAGTTCCGGCCTCGCCATGGACCTACCGCAAAATGAATGGCGCCCGATCCCGCGCCAGGACCCGTCCCGATTACAGCTGTGGACATTCCGCCCTAACAGCCCCATTGCATGGCTCGCGCAAGTGGAGGTTCAGCTATACGTCCATGCGTGTCGTCCCAGATTGGGCGGTTCCTCCTCGTCAAGTGGAAGCTGTCCGCCAGCATCTTTGACCAGTTTGTCCTTCCGCCGCAGGACGACCACCTGTTTGATGGATTGGAAAAAGCTTTTTTTCTGTTTTTATGGGGCTCCACTCCACCACCCCGCTCCCAGTAATCCACCACATAGTGGGGCACCAGAAGCCAGTACAGCTGAAAGAACCCGTTTGACAGTGGCTCCAGCTTCGCCTTGCTCGCACACTCCCGTCAGTACTCTCGCGCGATCCACTCTACCTCATGACGACAAGGGACGCTCTTCAGCAACATGCGTGTCGTGATTTTCGGCGTCCCCGTCTGCCTCGACACAACCAACAGCTCCACAGGCCTCTGCAGCTATGTTGACACCGCAGCCAGCATATGCTAAAAAGGTCTCGGCCACAGCCACGCCTGCTAGGCGCACTTCCACCTCCTGCAAAGGTCCGCAACGCACTAACAGTGACACGAAGCAGGATGAGCAGGCCAAACCGGTGACAGAAGTCCCAACCACTGCAATTACCACCCGCCCTACTTTGCCTGACAAGGGTCCTGAACTGCTACCAGCGCCTGTCCTCCAGCCAACCCAGACCTCGGCTGTGGGTTCTTCTTGCTCCGCACCAGTGTTAGAATCTTCACAGACGCCTGACACCTGTGGTTCGGCCGCCGCCAAACGACAGTTCGACGGGAGCCCACCGAACACAACCTCTCGTCCACAGCAGATTCCGGTTACCACCTCGCTGTGGCTTCATCAGCCGCCGTCTCGCAAGCTGTCAAGGCTGATCAGGCCAGCGGACGTTTCCCCGGTTGCTGTTGCGGGGCTGAGGGCGCCTCCAGATGTCAAAATGCCGCTACTTCGCCGGCGTCTCCGTCATGACCACCTCTGCGCCAGTGGCAAGGCCGCCCATTGTGCTTCCGCCTGTCGCGTCAAAGCCAATCAGTACACGGCTGGCTGTGCCCGTGTCCCGGCAGCCACATGCATTCCACCACAACCATTTCCCCGCCTCGCACCTCGCTGTGCCTTTTGTAGCTGCCCGCCTGGCTACCGGGCAGCTGCACCCGGCAACAGTTACTCGAATCTCACAACCCGCGGCACGCCTAGCTCCTTCGGCGGCGCCGTCCATCATGCGTCAGCCGTTGATTGCTGCACCAGACCCGCCGGTGCTGAGTCCACACAGCGGGCCTATCCACTTCCCTCCACTGCTGCTACGCGTCCCTAAACGCCCTCCGCAAGCTCGGCATCTACGTCACGGCCAGGGTCGCTCGCCTGAGCCACGCCTTCGGACCGCGGACGGCCTGCCCGACTCATGACACAACCGACTGATCGTCTAGGGGGGGGAGCCCTGTAGTGAACCGCGAGGCTGGCAGCGGTGAAATGCCGAAAAGGATGAAGCGCCCCAAGCACGCGCTGTGGATAACGCTCGGGACCTTGGCCAGGGCTGGAAGCTGCTGCCACCACTCCGCTGTTATCTCCTCTCCGTCAGCCCTCAATAAATGCGGCCATGGTAGCCTGCCTGGGTGACCTCCATACCTGTTTTCGACGATGTCAATTATTTTTGTAGTTTCTTTTATATAACACTGTGCAGGCTGCGGTCTCTTCAGAAAAAATCACAATGTTCAGTTACCCTCCTCAAGCTGCAATTACCCGGCTCCTGACCTGTGGGCGACGAAATTTTCTCATTGTGGCCCACATAGCAAAATTATTTTGTACCCCTTCGTTCTGCGGTATTCAATGACGCGGTAAAAAATTTGCTTTCTTGACTGTACGACCTATTGCACGCTGAACATTTATTGACAGCCCTGCACTATGTGATAATTTTATGTGTGCTTTGTACTCTTCCTTTGGCATCTTCAGACTCGGTTTTCCTTCAACCCCTTTAACCACTCTCTCTGTAATACTTCATAGGCCTCGAGAGTAAATAAGTAAACGTATCGGCCCGTCACTCCATGGCGAACATTTTCTGACACGATAAAACTCTTAGCTTCCAGTATCATCATGGCCCGCACGGAATGAACGCAAATTTTGTCCTACATCTGCGTTCAATAACAACATAATTTCAGATTCCCTGAAATCTTCACAACGAAATACACTTTCGCTCCACAGCGGAACAATACATAATGCGTTTCATATAGTACTTTGTGTTTTTAAAACAGGAAGCGCCTGCACCTGTTTCCTTTCTACCTCTACATCACTTTAATGTGATTTGATACGGCTCGCCTACCGGAGCTAAGCTTTCACTTTGAGTGGATCGCGAAGCGGGTAAGCTTTGGAACTTCAGTTGTGCATGTGTTGAGCAGAACATTCATGAGAGAATTTCATACACGTTTGTGAATTCTTAAGACATCTAAAAGTAAATGACGCGGATACCTGCATATTGCGTGGTGACCTTTTCGCTGTCATCGCAGTGAGTTCGTCAAAAGCTCCCGAGGTGGAAGTATGGCGATCACAGCGGCTCGCCTCAAGGAGAATCGGCGGTTCGGGGTTGACTCCCGCTGGAGCTGGGTGACGGCAGGCTTGCTAAGCTGGGTGATGTTCATGGGGACCATTTCACAGCAATCCATGGGAGTCCTCTTCTACGGCATCATTCATGACTTCGGTGCTAGCAGGGAGCAGGCGGCGTGGCCTCTCGTTTTCTCCGCAGCGTGCACCTCACTGGCAGGTACGAAGACCTGTAACAAATCTCGTCTGACGGAAAAATTAGAAAAACCACAACTACAGTGTTTCGAAGGGTAAATGACGTTTATCTACCAATGAAGCGCTGGTGTATACACTGCAAAGCAGAGCAGCACAGGAAATTCCGAACACAAGCCTTATATTACCATGCAATAAAATCTCAATACAAAGGTGTTTTTTGTGAGCGTTAATATACACAGGCTCCACATAGCCAGAATGTAACCCGAGAAAGCGTCCTAAGAAGCCCATGGGCATACCCAGAGATACACCGTGCTCGCTTTATAGGTCATAATTATTTAAGTTGATTTCCGTTTTTAAGGGAAACACTTCTGTTAATAAGAAACCTGCGGTTTGACGCGATCCTCTCAACTGGCGCCTGTGGACCGATTGAAAATAGGAGCTTATTTTCACGCTTTTTAGGCAGATATTTAGGCTTCATTCTTTCTCTTTCCAATAAAGGTGTGCATAAGGTACAATGGCTATTTTTTTTACCGCGACAGCGTTAAAATAGTACACATCTAGAAAATCAGGCGCCGCTGGTGTTCAAACCTAAAAATTCCTGATTGGTCGATATGGCCATGAGAACGCAACCACATCACGTGGGGTGCCTACTTCGAGAGTACAACGAGAAACATGATGTCGCGCGTTTAATGAAGGGGATTGAAGCATAACATTGCTTCAGAGACTTTAAGTTCACCGTAAGCTACTCTGGCTTATATTACAAACAACTTCCTAGTAAAACCGCGTTGCTCTTCTATTAAAGTTGTTCTTGCTCTGTTCACGCCACACGTGAAAGTTATGCCACTCAGACAAAGTTGCTTCAAAGCGTGGATGTATTTGATCGCTACCTGAAAAAAGACGTGCTCATTTTTAACCACGCAAATAACATTTTTACCAAGTGCATATGCTCGAAAAACGCGCGGAATATATCTCTCAATTCATTAAGGTTGACTGCACTTAAAAAAGTTATAAAACAAGTATTGCAATTCTTAGCCCTTATGGACTTTTAAGCCATTGCTACGGGTCCGGTATCTTACATGAATAACCAAGCTGCATTCTGGCGTTCAGTGAAGTACTGTGAGACATGAAGCTTTATTGCGTGCTTATTTTTGATAACCTAGCCACCTGAGTTAAAGGTACTTAAACAGGCAGTGTAATATTACGAAAGTACTATCGCAATGAAATTATTACGGGACGCATGTTCTGGGAAAACGTTTATTGTAGCTGTGGGGGCCTGGCTACCCACTCAAGTAGTATGGTCACCAGCGGAGAGAGAATTGCACGTCCCTTTATATCTTGGCATATATCAGGTAACTGGATTACATGACCGCGCCCGAATAAAACTTTTTGTGCACACTCGCGTCCCGCAAAGTTTTGATCGCGATAATACATAGATAATGCACTTAGGCAATAAACACCCCGCCAACTACGCGGTCTTTCTGATGTAACTAGAGTATCTGTCGGGTCAAAAATAATCGTATGTCAGAGTGAAGTGCCTTTGAATTGAATGAGGATTGGCTAATGTAAATCTATTCAGTTGAACTATAGGGAATATTTTGATGTAACATTACACTGCAAAATAAGACGCACACTGCATCAGAAAGCGGGCACTTTAAATAAAGCATCAAAAACTGGGACAGGTATCCAAATTCTGACATGTACAAGGAATTACACCGCGAAAAAGATATGAAATCGCATTTCACGTCGCTAATTGAAACGGCAACTGATAAAAGAAAAATGTGTTAACTGCGCCGCAATATGCCGCAACATGCACAAACAGCAGCTTTCAGCAAACTAAACCGGGCCATCATAGCTAACGCCGAAATATTTAAAGAAAACGACTCAGTGAGATTTTGTCGGAAGATTTCTATGAGGCTATAAAATTTTCATATTGAGCATAAAGCTAAGCACTATTCTTTCATGAGTGCCTAATGCGGATTACTCTGCGGACTGCTTTGTTACTTAGGCAACCAAGAATTTATCAAACAAGAGCTCTTCTGAAAAAGAGTTTATTGAGGAAAGATCAGCCACGCTGTTTTTTAATACCCTCCTCGTCACAGCACTTTGCAAACGGCGATGTCTTTATTTCCTACATGCTTCTGTCACAACATAATGGGAATGCGGAAACGGTGGTGTCTACAAGTTGCCTACCCGTATTTATAACTACAGGCAACCGGAAAAGGAAATATTTTATCAAAACGTTGGAATTTATTGCATTGTTCACTCCACAGAAAGTACGATTTCCTAAGCGCCGTTTAACTAACACATATTCATGGCTATAACGCACCAATTTAAAGAGCACTAATACCGTCGACTTAATGGGCAGCTAAATTCATGGCGTATAAAGCTCGAATAAGCTATCAAAGGAAGTCACAAAAACGAATCTACAATAATATGAGCTGTGTTGTTACGCACTTTATCGTATAACAATATCTGGTATGTGTTTCAGGGCCTGCCACGGCGTATTTTTGCCAGCGTTTCTCATGCCGGGCCGTCTTATGGGCCTCTTCGATCGCTGGAGCACTTTCGCTTTGTGCCTGCTCGTTGACTGACAACATACTGCTGCTCACCTTCTTCTTCGGCTTCATCCAAGGTAACAAAAAGTACAGGCGTGTGGGGACGGGTTGTTAAACTGCGGTTTCTTGTTGCGGTGTGTAAGGCTGCCTTTCTGTGGCTCGTAGCAGGTTGCTTTAAAGAAATATAAGACATTAGCAAGCTATGCACGCAATCTAAGCGGTCCCTGTGCGCTCAGGCAGGTGGGGGTTCAGCGGCGTCTCATCAACATCCGGCACTCTCTATTAAAATGCGGTCTAGACACTAGCGGCCTTGCCCAGCTTTTTCCAGTCGCTCGAACTCACATTGCGCGAAAAGTGGAAACACACTTTGCCGTCAATGAATATAGGTCACCAGCTGTTCTTTTCGACAGTGCGGAGACGCTTGGAATTAGATATCTGCGTGCCGCGAAAGCTGTCCAGTACACTCCTACCTCTTCGCCGGCGCTGTTGGCGCCTTAGAGAAGCGGGACACTAAGGGGAAGGGAAGTTTATTATTGTTATTTTATCTGCAGAATACCTGCGTCGCCCATGGGCATTATCATAGGGAAGAGTTTTAGAAAGATGTAATTTTCACAGCAATTTGCAAGAACGCACAAAAACGCACAAAAAGCACGAAAAGATTCAGCATGTAGGTAATAAAAAATTATAAACACAAAAAATTAAAACATGTTACAATCGCCAATACAGCCAGGAACAAAAATCATGGTTATCGATGACTGAAATACCATCTTCTGGAAGCAAGTTTCAATCTATCACAGTTTTTGGAAAAAATTAGTTTGCTTAAGTGATCATTTTGCAGTCATGTTCGCGTACCTTTTTGGAGTGGTCGTGGCTAGTCGATATGTAGGTTGCTCCGACAGGTAGTTGCGCTTCCCTATGCGTGTTTGATTATAGAAGATAATGGGAAAATTTTCAGCCTTAATTTTTGTTCTCCTGGCTCTTAGCACTTCGCAGCCCAGCATGTTCTTTATCTGAGTGATACATTAAAAGTGAAAGCTTGCTTTGTTTTCAACCAGTATTCAGGGTAGAAGACGAAGTTCCGAGTACTCCTTAGAGGGGCCACAGTTCGTTAGGAAGAAAGATTCCCAGAGCTTTCATTCATGTACTTTTGCTGTCACTCTGAGCAGGAAATCTCTGAAAGCACTGTCGACGGCTGCCTTCGCTACTCTGTCAGCCTGGGGCTGCGCAGTATTTCCTGCTCATGGCACAGAATTTAACACAATACGTACAAATGCCTCCTCCAAATGCGTGCACAGGCGCCAACAAAGCAGGAAGAGAAGTCCGGAGCAGCGGTAGAGAAACATAGAGGGCAGCCATACGTGTTACGCACGAGGAACGAGGGCGTGTAAAAATATTTGCTAAAACCTGTCAAGGCAAAAACTGGGGTTTTGTTGTATTATTTGACTTGCAAGACGATTTCTTATGTCAGAGGTGCGGGTTTTGTCCATCTATTGCAAAACACTACATCGGCATACAGCTAGTTTTTATTGACAGGAAAAGTTTGCAGTGAATTCATTGTTGTATGACGGCACACAAACTTGAAATCTGGCGCTGTGAGGAGATATCGTCAGCGGAATGATCTTTGTTTCTCGAGCAAATTAAAATACTGAACGCCGTAAAATATTCGTTACCACCAATGATCACACCCTCATCTTTACACAATGTATGCAACAAGAAGTAAAACAAATGAAAGTGACAAAAAGAATTAATACTGGTTTTTAGCAAAGAAATGGCGTAGTAACTGCCTCACATATTTCAGTGGACACCAGAACCGAGCCGTTAGGGAAGGGATAAACGTGGGAGTGAAAGAAGAAAGGAAGACAAAGAGGTGCCGTAATGCAGATTCTTGGAATAATTTCGACCCCTTGGGGATGTTAACCGTGCACTGACATCGCACAGCACACGGGCGGTTTTTGCGTTTCGCCTCCATTGAAATGCGGCCGCCGCGGTCGGGTTCAAACCTATGGGTACTTCGGCTTAGTAGACGAGCTTCTTAACCACAGACCCACCGCGGTAGGTCGTAAAACGAATGCGGTAATATTATGTTTTGCGGCTAAATATTGGATACAACAACAACTTAAATTATAATTTAGTACAGCTCTGAATAGCTTTTCTGTAGTCTTCATTCGTCCTTGTGTACCACCGTCAGCACGCTTAACATGCACGCTCGATTGCGCGTCGTGCAGTTATAGTACATCCCCTGAGAGCTGCGCGCTGAATCTGAGGCCATGCTGCACGGAGTGTTTACGGCGGCTGGAGACAGCTCGTGCCTTGCTTTCTGTCTAATACTGTCTCAGACGCTGCGGCCGAGGCCTAGCGGCGCTAATGTCAGAGGGACACGCGCTAGAGCGATCGTGCTAAGCGTGCTGAGGGTTGTGGTAAAAACTTTATTCAGTGAAGAGGGTTTGAAGGCTGGAAATGGCCCTTTACACGGGTGGTGTCCTTAGTCCGGAACCCCGCTGGACGAGGCCGCTACTCGCGCCCGTTGGACTAGAGTCCTTTGAGACTCCAGCCTCAAGCAATTGAGCAGGGCTGCCTCCTAAGCCTCTCGGGAAGGGGAAGGGTTTGAAGTAAGGGAAAGATTCTTCTGACAGGCTCAAACCACGTGGAAGTTTTCGGACACCCCCCGAGAGCGAGGGCAGCGCCCATCAATTTTAGGGTCAAAATGTTTTGCTATTCCAGAACACAACGAAGTGTTGGTCTGCAGGCGCCTGAGAGTTCACTCATCGGCTTTACTCAGGCCCTCAGCAGGCACCGGGAAAAGTCCATGCCGTTCGCAATAGAATTACAGAAGTTTCCCGAACCGCAGGAGCGTTTGCCTTATCTGTGAGCCGGAGGAAAGTGGATGAGGTGCTCGGTTGGTATGCGTTCGGGCGGCCGCGTCTGTCCGCAGGCTAGTTACCTCTAAGGCCCTGGTGACCCGGAGTCCGAAGTATGCCCTTGGGTGAAGGGTCCGATTCTCTTACTGCCTGCTTTAGAATATGGTAGGCTAACGGTGAAACCTCGACAGCCAGGTAGTGTTCACAGGCTCGAAGCGATTCTGTGACGATCACCTTCGAATTCGGGTCCGAGGTGACAGAAAAATAGCTACCTCCTCGCTTGCGTTGAATTTACAGCTAGATATGACAGGCCGTCAAAGTGTTGGGCTTTGTGAGCTATGGCGGCCGTATGGAATCCAATGGGCTATGACCTTGCCACGTAAACGTAGTATACGCCGTGGTTTGATCCGTGTTGGTGTTCGAAGAGCTGAACGCGTGACTCTCGTCTACCTTCTTTTGTCTGCGTGTCCATAATGCGCGGGAGTGGAAGGACCCAGAACTTCTGACGCCATAGACCCGGAATCTGACATGTATCCTCAGGAGTGCACTCGTATTGGATACGCAGGCGAGATCGAGATGCCGTCTGCGACAGCCACGTATACTGGTTCACGAGGTGGGACTTCCGTAACTCGTGGTTGGACTTGAGCGCCGCCAAAGCCGACAAGTTATCGTTGAACGTGGCCACTGAAAGGCCCAGTGCTCGCTTTGTAGCTTTTCTAATGATGGCGTCGATTTGCGTCTCGTGTTGTTTCATAGTAGTGCGAAGATACGGAACGAAGTAGAAGATCCTGCTGGTACCGAAGGCATGAGAGAGCCGAAGCGCGTCCCTGCCCCGCAACCCTCCGCGTTTGTCTGAAACGCGATGGATCATGTGTCCGACCAATTCGCCTACGCGCTTGAGTTTGGAAAATAGCGGATTTCAGGCTGAGCCTGTTGTGGATGAAGAGACCCAGTATGCGGAGTACCTGGACCTCTCTGATAGGACATGTGTCAAGCTCAAATTACCATCTCGCACAAATCGACCCATTGCTAAGCCTTTAAATGATCTCTCTAGGCATCGACACACCCATCGTCAGCAGGACAGTTAAGGAGGTATCTACTTTGGAACGACTTAATCGAAACCTAGTGATGTGACACGTACCAGGCCAGAGTAATATATTACGTACAATGAAGTGCGACTAGCGACGTAGGTGGTCGTTTGGTTGGTCAGCGGATGTCTTCGCTTACGCACCAGCATCGGCGCCCGAGCGATACCTTCACGGCGATGTTACTACGACGTGATCAGCTAAGTTTTTTCCCTGGCTTATTCATAAGACAAATAGACGAAACGAGCGGATTCATTTCAAATGTTCAGTTTGAAATTTACCAGCGGTACACACTGCCCAGATTCTTTGATTTTAGCCGATGCAGCCTTCTTCCGCTGTGGTGTACACTTCGCCACTCTCCATGGTTCTTCTGATCGATGTGAATTATACATAGATCGAATACACAAAGTTGAGCAAATGTAAATTTTTATCGAGAATAGTTTTGATAACACTGGCAATATTGCTTCCATTAGAACTGCATACACAGTGAGTAAGGGAAGGGATGAACAGGAGGAGAAAAACACATTAATTACACAATTTATGCAAAGCGCTGATGCGAGACGGCTTGCCCTGGGCACTTTTGCATGCAGCAAATGAGACGTTGCAGTTTAAACAACCAATTAATTTTTAGGAAAAGAAAGGCGTATAACCGGTTTATTTCCCAGATAGACGCTGAGGCGTCTATCTGGAGGGAGGAAGAGCACGATGTTTCAGTTGCCAACTAGCGTTTGGGCATTTTTTGTCATCGTGCGGTTTAGCTATCCACCGACAAAGTGAGCCAGATGTGCTCCTTGTTTAACCTCCCAAATTGACTCAGATTTCGAGGGACGCCGTACAAGAGGGCTCCACATAGTTTCAGCCGCCTGGAATTCTTTACCGTGCACTTACATCGCACTATACACAGGCCTCTAGCTCTAGAAATGCAACCGCCGTGGTCAGGATAGAACCGCGTCCTTCGGGTCAGCAACCAAGCTCCAATAGTACTGAGCCACCACGGAAGCGTCTAAGCTAGTGGAGGGTATAGACAACGAGAAACAAAATGCTGGCAAATAGGTTTCCTTAATTGTTTCGTACCAGGGGCTCTGGTGGGCGGACGCATGGTGCTAGGCGCTCGGCGGTATTCGTCGGACG
Organism: Amblyomma americanum; assembly: GCF_052857255.1. NCBI lineage: Eukaryota > Metazoa > Arthropoda > Arachnida > Ixodida > Ixodidae > Amblyomma > Amblyomma americanum. The sequence continues at coordinate 121,608,034 of NC_135501.1, read as the reverse complement.
TGCTCGAGTGCAAAATAGAGCACAGGTCAAATCGAAAAAAGCGGGTACAATGAGTGAGAAACTACAGTTATGTGTTGTGTAAACAACACGGTTGTCGAGCGTTTCCCGGGATGACGCTCACATTATTGATCCCTTCATGCACAGTTACCGCACTGCGGAAACATGTCACCGTACAACAAGTGCCATACGGGACGAAGCGGCTATGGACGTTCGACGTATTACGCATGGGCTCCCGCTGAACCGCCTCCAACGCCAGTATCCGACCACTCAACGAGCTGTGAGCTAAATTGATCACTTCCCAGCGGCAGCGCCGCCACACCGATACTCGAACAACGCCTGAAAACCGGGTGTTCACCTATTTAGTGAGTTCAGAATATCACTACAGACTGCCCTGGATGTTCCACCATTGTACCATAGTACCATTCCACCATAGTACTGATATGAAAAAGAATGGAATTGACTGTTTATGACCTTAATCGACCCTGCAAGTCTCTGACAAACCCACAAGGCCAAGACACAGCGCACTGAACAGCTCAAAGGGGCAATAAAAAGTTCTCCAAGAGAAAAGGCGTAATCATTCAATCGGCGGCATGCGGAGGTCTTACAAAGGGCGCAAAAGAGTAAAAATTTTGGGAGACAATCTGCGGTAGCAAGTAATTAAATATTTCGCTTTCGGAGAAAGGTAAACAGCAGTACGAACAAATAGTGACCTTGATATCAGTAATTTATGACCTTTTCTTATAGTCTTCTCTACAGCCACACCGCACCACTGCCGCGCCTCTCTCCCATTTCACTGAGGCGCTTATTGAGCAAGAAGAGCCATTCCCGAAGCTCAACTCTCCGATGAGTCATATTTTACGCAGCCCCACTCTCATTAGTGTACTTCTTTACAGGCCACATGTAATGAAAGATCGAGAAGGTACCGTCACTGTTCTTGGATAACTCAGCTGTTTACTCTTGCATACAATTATTTTATCCCAGAAGTTTGACATTTGCGTAGTCCAATGATCAGCCAGCACAAGAGTGAAATTTCCTTGCCGAATTTCTTTGCCATGCTAATTGTCTAAGGAATGTGGCCGTTCGAAATGATTTCGAAAGCACTTCGCCCGAATAGAGTCTTCATAACTCTAGCTGTGCTAAAACACCGTTCTGTCATGTGCATTCGCCTTTATACGTGTCAGCAATGTGCCGGATCGGGATTCAGTTCTCTTATAGAGCTGGTGCGCGAGCTTTAATGGCCAGTAATTTCTTTCCGCACATCGGAACAGTGTGAGTTTTTCCGCTGGTTTTATGTCTTTCTGCTTACGCTAGCAATTTTCTCGCAGGCATGGCGCTATCAGGCCTGTACGTCGCTTGCAACGTACTTGTGTCACAGTACTTTGAAAGGTACCGTGTGACCGCCTGCAGCCTGTTATTTTTCCTCTACGGACTCAACATGCTGCTGGCACCACCACTGGTGGAACTATTTCGCTCAACCTACGGCATCCGCGGAACATTCCTCCTCCTGTGTGGCTTGTCACTCAATACGTGTCCGGCAGTCATCGCGATCCGAAGCCCGAAATGGATGAAAAGTATAGGACGCTTCTCAGGCGATGACAACACTGGCACTTTCTGTGAAATGGCAGCTGTGAGGAGCGGTAATGTGCCGCTTGAAGATGGTACACTCGTCAAAATCGCTCACGAAAAACAGGAAAGCACTTCGCAGGATATCAAGTTGGCGCCGTCTGCCGCACCTCCACTGGTAAAAAGTAACATCAGAAGGCCTAAACCTGTCAATTTGTTGTTCACGCTTTGGTCGAAGCGAGAGAGGGAGAAAGGAGGAAGCCAAGGAAGCCCGGTTCTTATGGCTCGGAAACTTTTAAGCATCCAGTTCGCCATTCATGCCTTAACTTTCACCGTCCTTATGTTTGGGATGGCAGGCTTTCTTCTGCTGTCGGTGGACATTGCGAAGGACAGGGGAGTGCCACCTCCTATTGCCGTCTTCCTCACGACATCGTTTGCTGTTGGAGACGTCATCCTCCGGCCATTGAGCGGCTTGATTATCGACGCTGATTTCCTAAGCATTGAAGCCGTGATGTTCCTAGGATTCTTGCTCCAAGCGGTAGCCTTCGAGCTATTCGTGTGGTTTACAAATCTCCCGATCATGCTCGCCTGCTCAGTGCTCATAGGTATCAGCAACGGATGTAGGGCGCCACTGCAAGCTCCAGCACTCGTCAAAGACTTTGGAATTGACGCGTTGCCGCTTGTGATGGGTGCAGCAACATTCTGCAACGGCCTGGCGCTCCTGACAAGGCCTCCATTGGTTGGTAAGCACAGTGTTGGATTTTTGTTGTATTTGATATCGCTTATCGAGATTTTGAGGATTTTTTAGCACTAGACATTGGAGTCCACTCTCTTTGTTGCCTCTTACAATTAGAATCTTTTCGAGGAGTGTCAAATGTTCGCGGTTCGTTATTTGTTTCCAAATAATCTTTTCTAAATTTCTCTGCTGGAAAGACACACTAAAGAGGCGAGCGCGAGACTGGTAAGCTTAGAAAAGCCTTCCTAGAACTACTTTCTTCCTAAAATTGCGATACCGGACACCCCTGAGTATGCGGCAAGTGCTGTAGGATTGTCCAGTTTGGAATCCACGCGTACAAATTACAGAGGGCTTAAAGTCACTTAGTTTAATGCTGATTGATACCGCCGCCTAGCGCCGACGATCATACCGTTCTTTGCCTCATTTGGGAGGATGTAACACGTACTTTCGTGCATAGTTGTTGTCGCAGCTTTGAGATCAGAGACTGCTGTGTCTTGTGTCATGAATTAAAGTGGTAGGAACGGCTACATCGTGGCACGAGTAATATTGACGAGTATTAATATTGAAGAGGAAGGAAGGAACTAAATTGGTAGACGGCAGATGGCAGGTGACCGTAATACAGTTTTTTACAACGAGTTTCTCGGATAATGCACAACTGCTGTTGTTGTAGGCGCGCCGTTGTGAAGCGCTCTTGATTATTTTCGAGAGCCGGGTACTCGTATAAAGTCCACAGAGGTCATTCATGGACATGTATGTAAATTTCGCAGGTTACTGCCGCGATGTCCTTGGATCCTACGACTTCTTTCTTCACCTGGTGGCTATTGCGAATGTTGCCGTCTGCGGCGCTTGGGCCATGAAATACTTTTCTCAGAGCCGGCAAGGAAAATAATAAAACTACAATTTCCATTAACGCATGCATAATTGAGATGATTTGTTTCTGTTTTTTACACAATATTGAAGAAAAATGCCTCTCATGTATATATATAATGTTAGAAAATACAAAAACTTAAGCAGGAAAACTATGTATCAGTGAGAAGCAATCTTTATTATTTGTGGAAGTGTCCATTAATAGCTTGATACGTTTCAGTGTTTTAGCACTGCGGACGCCACCCTTTGTTAAGCTTACATATTTTTTTTTACATTGGGCTTCCTTTCTCCAAACAGGACGTTCGTATGCAGTTATTGCAGAATAATTGCTTAAAAAAACACCCGGTTGTGGCACTCGCACAGTTCGCTAGCTGTTTGAATTTGCAAAGATTTTTACCATGATTTAGAGACACTGTTTTACTTCATTTTTTCTGCCACCACATGACGCGTGACTTCGAACGTTTAAAATCGGCTCATTTACACAGCGAGGGTATTCACACAAAAATAGGAAAAGCTATTGAATCGACAATTATCCCTGCTGTCTCTAAGCACAGGTAATAAACGTATATCACCGGGAAAAGTAGAGCCCGGATATGTCACATATTTTTTTTCATATCGGACAGAAAAATAATCGATTTGAAAATTGCAGTATAACAATATCATACATGTTTATGGACATAAGGTTCAACGGAATATTCGGTAAATCGATCGCAACAATGAACCCCTGCAAGAATCTTTTCTGCGAACGGCTCTCTTCGATCACTGCCGGCCACCTGCTACCAGCAACAACGCTCTCAAGCCGCTTGACGAGGTGATTGTGAGCTGCACTTGAGGGTAGGTGGCCTTTGACCTCTTGTACTAATTCTTCGATACCCGGTGGGGCCGGGGACTAACGGGTGATATAAAGGGCAGAAGCTGTCCTATCGCCTGTTGCTAAGCATTACTGGGCTGACATCCTTAAAAAATGAGACGTTGCCCCCAACTATTTTAAAGACAAAATCCTCGTGCCATGGTGCTCTTTGGCCAAAGCTGCCCTTGCGCTAATAATCTGCAACATCATCATCGTCATGTTGTATTCTCTCCACGCCGCAGCGCTGCTAGCGGTGAAGCGGACCTAAATAAAGTCTAGTGGTGACCCCCACCTAGCTTGATTTACGGGCTTCGTGGGGGACGGCGTTGCCGAAATAATTGTGCCAAAGCTTGAATGAAAGAGGTTCTATTTTTGTTGTATTGGCAAGAATATTAAACATTAGAGAGTGCCTAGTTGGAAAGCACCACCCACTTTAGCTTCGACATGAACAAGGTTATGCCGAGTAACTCCTCGAGAGGGGTGGGCAGCAAGTCGCTGCAAGGTCCTAGTATAGGAGCAATGTATTCTGTCTTCGAAGTCAGAGATAGGCTTATGTTGAGAATTATGGCTGTATTGAACTGTTTTACGCACTTCGAGTATTGAGCTGAACTGTTCTTTTCAAAAGCGCTATAGCCGAAGCCCGGTGCGTAGGGAAATGACGGTGGACGTATAGTTGATAACGTTAGTGGACGCAATACGAAAAAGCACTCCAACAGTTTCGGCATGCCGTGCTCCCCAAACATTTTTTGTGTGGCTAGATCTTGTTCTTAGTGGAGTAGTGAAAATTATAGACAACTTGTTTTCTGAATTACTGCACAAGGACAAATTTCTCCTGACTTGTTGCTCAAAGAGAATTTTCTTGTTGACTAGTGTGAAAAAGTCGTCGCTTTCCATAAGTGATGACATTATTTCGTCGAACAGTATAATGCACCCGGTTTAATTTAGACGCTTCTTATCTATGCCTCGTAGTGTATCTAATTATTTGTGTCTGCTCCGGGTTGCTTTTCTGTGTGTACTGTAGCATGATAACAAGTGAATTTGAAAAGAAAAAACTAAGTTGGCAGTGCCCGTTAAAGATCACCAGGTGGTTGAAATTATTCCGGAGCCCTCCACTACGGCACCTTTCTTCCTTTCTTCTTTTACTCTCTCCTTTATCCCTTCCCTAACGGCGCGGTTGAGGTGTCCAATGACATATATGAGACAGATACTGCGCCATTTCTTTTCCCCAAAAACCAATTATTATAAATATTATTATGTAGGACTGTAATTATTAGCGACATGTATTTAACGTTGCTTGATATTTCTGGGGAACTAAACACAGAAAAGCAAAAAGAATGCACTACAGTCTGGTGCATGCACACAAATTCTTGAGACTCTACATTTAAGGTCTTATTTTTGTTTTATTTTAATAAAGAATTACACCGCTCTAACCTCAGCCGCTGCCAGAGGGGGTAGCAGTGTGAAATGAAATTGGTTCAAATAACAATTGCTTAACCGCTGCAGCACTGCGCCAGGAGGGGTATGAGAATTCACAGGGATCTAGGAATGTAAAGTAGAGAATGACCTTCTGCATACATGGGAATTAAAGCATTACGCGATGGCGTCATACCTTTAAGGCATAGCCTAAGTGTCCCCTCCATTTGTTTTTAATAAGCAGATGAAGTGCACAGATTGGTTGTTTGCGATTTTAAGTGTTTTGAACTTTGAGTAAACGCAATGCTTTGTAACTGAACACTGCTTAGTTATGAAAAGGAATGCATCGCGAGCATGAGAAGTTTATATGGGCTAACATACGTGTAAAAAAACATGCATTAATCCAGTTGCAGCTGACAGGTTTGCAATAGAAATTTATCACTACTATTTGTTAATAATCCACTCATATATGCCTCAGATGTATTCCTCATTTACAACTACTCCTGGTAAGACGCCCTTATGAAGGAAACTATTCCACCTCTAAAAAACCACTAATTCGAAACCAACGTTTTAAGAAGGAACAGTATTAATGAGAAAAAAAACGCCAGTTCAAAAAAGAAGTAAAGTGTGCGAAACCGACAGTAAGAATTACTTGCAAAAAAAAGGTCTTACTGTACCGTTTCTTTTCATGAAAACTAAAGTAAATTTCCAGCCACCTCCGCAAGTAGCTAGCGATTTATAGGCCTGAGAAAGACGGACATAAAGGGCAGATAGCGACGTAGCCACCTGATTAAAGGTGGCGGGGCGACCGCCTTGAGATAAGAGCAGTACCAGCTTCGATGCTTCCGGTGAACTCGCCGGAAAAGAGTGGTAGAGTGTTAACGTAGCTTAACCGAGTAGACGTGCTAAAGCATGTGTTTAGACTGGTTGACTCATTGTTTTTCTTGCTCGGTCGTCGGCACAATTGGCGACGATATTGGACTCAGGTTAAGCTCTGATCGAGGTTAAGATGAAGTGATCTGTTCGCGCCGCAGATGGAAGTTCATGAAGACGATGATGGGCTGCACAAAGGGCAAGATTGCGCTGTAGTTTAATACGAGGCGTGGTCGGGTGCAGCAGCTGCAAAGTGCCCTCGCTCAGAGGCGAGCCTGGCGGATCTGTTTGCACCGCCGCGGGCTGGAAACCCAGCCGCGGCGAAATTTATTTTATTTCTTAATATGCTGTCGCTATGCTAAGGTTTGCCGAGGTCACCTTGAAGGTCAAGCTACTTTTAAACTCGGTGAGCCGGTTAGACCTCATAAATTAGTACTTTCGCAATAAGAAAAGCCATCCTAATTGTTTTTACGCGCAATCTTAGTTGCGCCACCTTCAAAAGGCGCAATTGTTATGACCGCCGGCGAGCGGATGCATTACGGGGCGGGCCGCTTTCTGAAGTCTGCCAGAAGCTGGAGCAAAAAAAGACGTACTGTTTTCCTCAACACTAGGAAATGGAAATGCATTCAGCAAGGCACGCTGTTTTGTAGGGTAGTTGGTGGTAACGGGTGTAACGGGTCGCAGTTGGTCGTGTATACACAGCCCAGAACACAACTCAACAACGAAGCAGCAGATGCGTTCAAGGCAAACCACGCAGTCAGTAGCGTAAACCGTCCCTCATGACATTGAGAAAATCTCCTTGCGTGACGTCGCCGGGGGTGGCGGATGAAAGGGGATTAACTGCGGCGTCATGATGACCGGTCAACGCCATTGGCTGGACGGCAGCCTTTCAGGTAAATCTGCCGCTTTGTTCTCTGAGTTGTATCCTACGCTCAAGGTGAGAAAGGGTAAACGCCTCAGGCCTTGAGTGCATGGGAGACAGAATTTGAGCAGCGCCGCAGCGCATTGCGCATTGAAGTGGCACTACGGGGCAACGTTAGCAAGCCGTACAGCCATAAACTTAAAAAATTTTTCCTCGCCACAAACAAAAAACTTATAGCAACAAAACTTAGAATGAAGATTTAACACCAGAGTTAATCAATTCGGCCGCTTTTTGTGTTTCAACTAGTAACACCTCATATAAAATTTATAGCCGAATACGAGGCAAAGCACACTTTTTGTAACTTCGGCACTTTTTTATTGAAAACTTCTTTGGTATTGCTTTCAAACATTTTGATCCAGAAGTACATATTACGGCGTGATGAACAGTAGTTTTATATTGCTAGTGAATGTTTTGTACGTTTTCAAACTAGGAAAATCAATGGTTATTTGGCTGGCAGCGTCTTGCTACGCGATGTGAAAGTACAAGGCAAATTGCCTCTTCACATATATTTGCAAGAGTAAAAAAAAACAGGCCATTTTTTGAAATAAAGTTTTAATGTCGCTTTGTTTAGCAGTCATGTCGAACGCCATACATCATCGAGAATATTTATTCTTCACATATTGTAATAAATTAGCATAAAGTAAGGGTCCACAAATTTTCAGCACAGTTTACTGTGCCTGCATACGAAATAATTTCTGGGCTAAAATTCTCCCTGCAGTGAACTAGCTTTGGCTACAGAAAACCAAGAGACGCTATGCCATGAAAACCAATTTTCTGTCACACTTACGGCCTCCTCTCTGGTAAGAAAATGCGGCAGACATCCTGCGCCACACTGCAATTAGAAATTTTTAATTGAAAGCAGGCTGCTTCTTGGGTCGCAGGCGCTTGCAGAGAGGCACCTTTGGGAGATCTTTTTCAAAAATTCTACATATGAGCTAGAGGACACCTGGATGCGGCGGAACCAAAACTTGATGCATTTTCACCCGGTTCGCATTCACAAAAAGTAAAAACAAGCTAAAAATAGAATACAATGAAATGGAGCAACGTGCACTATTACGCGGTGCAGATATCGAGGTCTAGATTTGCATCCAAGCTTAACATGCGGGCCACTACGGATTATGGCTGAGCTAATTATGGCACTTATCATAAACATTTATTCGTTGCGTCCGCTCTCGGCTGTGTCGGGAAGCTTCGGTTTTCTCAACTTTTTTGCGTGAAGTTCAAAGTGGCCGGGAATGCCCACAGTAAGTAACAAATCGTTTTATCTGAAGCGATAGCAGAGCGTTTGTAAGAGCGGAGCCAGTCTGGCGCTGCTCCCAGCTGCAGTGAAAATGAACTGCGCTGGAAGAATAGCCATTTTGAGTAATTTGCAAGGGCGCATGAAACCACAGTTTCATTTTACCTACCGGCGTTTTTATATTATGCGAGTTTGTTACGACAAGGTTGTGTTCAAGATCGAGACCAAGGTATCCGCTAGAAGGAGACTGCATTTGCATTTGTTAGTAACGGTGTATTGAAGTGCGTGTCACCTTGTTGTGTTTTATTCCTTGCAAAGTTCGAAGTTGTGGCGGATCGCATTTCGCAGATGTGGACTTGCACAATTATTTTGCAATTTTGGTAAAAGACGCATAAATGCTTAAAAGGTGATAGCAAAATGATACTCGACAAACTTTATTTGCAACGTATGAATAATGCTAGACAAAAACAAAAAGTCACAAAACGAATTAACGTCTGGCCAAAACAAAAAGAAGTAGTACCTTTGTTGCTTTCCGGTGCTACCAGGCATGGCTTAGTTGTCCTTCGAAGGAGTGTGACAGATGCTGTTCTTTTCCTTTCCCCTAAAAAAATGCTGTAATGAGATGACTTGCAGTGAAGGCGCTTGGTCCTGATGTTCATATTTCTTCCTAATAATAATACAGGTACCAGAAAAATGAAAGGCAACAATAATTTGGCTCTGATGGCCAGAATCTAAAGAAAGGAAAGCACGCAGAGAAATTTCGAAAGCTCATTCCGTTATAGGCCATCATGCTCCGCTTTCTACAGCGCGCTTAGCTGCGTGCCCGGCTATAAAGGAAATCAGCAGACATAATAGCTGGGAAGTATGAAATAAGGCATTAGAAAAAACTAAAAAAGGAAACTGTAATGAGGAAAAACTGCTACCTGGAAGTTTGAAAACCTTGCTTTCCAAATATCTTACCGATTTCTTTCATCGCCTAACAGTTCAACTCTTCACTCAGGCGCCGTAAAAAGGAATGCGTTTAGTTTTCCGGAAAAAAGCCTGCGAAAACTAGGACAAAAGACAAAAAAGAAAGACATGCGCCCAGGCACGCACGCACGAACACACCGTCGCCCGACTTACAGCTGATTTATTTCTTACTCATCAAGGTACTTTAAACCATTTTTTCGCACATGCGCATATCCAAATGAAACAAAAATGATTCTCGGCTGTGATTTCATCCCCGATGAAAATCAGCATTGTTTGTGTGCGATGAGGGCACATGAAATCCTTCTGCAAGACGCTCATATTTTTCAAATTAAAAATGCTTCAAGCAGTTCTCGCTCGTGCCTGGATTTCGCACTGCCAATAAAGCTTGTACGGCGAAAAACAGGCGAAGATTTTTATTTTTTCTTAAATGAGTTCTTCGAGTTTATTTACTCAGGTGAATGATAATGCTTTTGCGCTATAGTCTCACTGCTGCCATTTTACGAACTCTGGGCGTCAGAACTTCAAGCTTGCAAGAAAGAACAGTGTCAAAAGAAGGAAAGCGTTGAGAGATATGACGAATAGAGGAGGAAAGTGGATAGGAAGAAACCGCAGCGTGTTCTCAGAGGGGATTGGAGATGAGGATAGCGGAGGAGGCAGACTGACGCCTTCTGCCAGGTGCGTCAGTTCTGTGAAGGTCTCCGCTTACTGATATTGGGTGACACCGGCATCGCGATGGTCGTGCTTACCCAAAGGCATATCCAGGTAAATGATCGCCGTGAACGTATTTCTATCGAACACATGAGTTAATAAATTTTCCGCCGCGAGTTTGAATGCCTCCATTACCTATGCATATGTTTAAATAGCCTTTCTTCCTAGCAAAGACTACCCATTTGAACGCCAAGAGAGACGTTCGCGTTTGCAACTAACACAATTTTTGATACCTCAGTGACCGACATAGTTTCATCACACCATAAACGTTATCTTCGGTTTGCAAGCCGACCAGTATAATATAGCAAACTCTTCACTATCAGATGTGTGGTGAAGGAATTTCGCCCGTGCTCCTTACTCAAGTTGAAAGGTTTATCCTAGTTTGAAGTGTTTGCAATACAGTGTTTGGGTACAGTCTTCAAGAGTAATTGATTTCGGTCATACAAAAGAGATCTCCCTCATCGCAATTGAGTACAGAACTCGAGTAACAATTCCCAAGGCGTATTCGTACCGAAAGCAGCGCTCTGGACATGCAGTTGCTATTCAGAAACGAATGTTACACACAACACAGGTGCGCTGTTACAAAATAATCAAAAGCGCTTTCGTACATGCGCCTCTGCAAAAAGTTGTAGAGCATCGCTGGTCTGCAGGCTATCACTCCACAAACCACATGTGGCCCTTAAGCGCGGCCTAAGCTTGTTTCTATTAGTACCGTGTGCTTGGGTAAGTGCGGAGATTTCCTCTAACATGGAATTGTCTCAACAGCGCGTCAGTGTCAGAAGGAGGGAAAGGAAATTGGAGGGCAATGAAAAGTAATAAACCGCTATTACCAAGGCGTATTCGCATCGAAAGCAGGGCTCTGAAAATGCAATTCTTACTCTGAAAGCGATTCTCCACACGACACACGTGGGCTGTCACAAAATAATAAAAACGCGCTTTTCGCACAGGTGCCTCTGCAAAAAGTTGTCGAGCAGTCGGCGGTCTGCAGGCCATCATGCCACACCGCGTGTGTGGCCGTTGAGCGCAGCCTAAGCTTGATTTTATTATTAACATGTGCTTGAGTAAGTGCGGAGAATGCGTCTAACCGGTAATGGCCTCAAAAGCGCCTCAGTGTCAGAAGGAGGGAGAGGAAATGGGAGAGCAATGAAAAGTAATAAACCGCAATTCCCAAGGTGTATTCGCATCGAAAACAGGGCTCTGCACATTCAGTTGTTGCTCTGAAAGGAATTTTCCACGCGACACATGTGGGCTGTCACAAAATAATAAAAACGCGCTTTTCGCACAGGTGCCTCTGCAAAAAGTTGTCGAGCAGTCGGCGGTCTGCAGGCCATCATGCCACACCGCGTGTGTGGCCGTTGAGCGCAGCCTAAGCTTGTTTTTATTATTACCGTGTGCTTGGATAAGTGCGGAGAATTCGTCATATGAACTTGTCTCAACAGCGCGTCAGTGTCAGAAGGAGGGAGAGGAAATGGGAGGCGAATGAAAAGTTAGTAAACCGCAATTTCCAAGGTGTATTCTCATCGAAAGCAGGGCTCTGCATAATCAGTTGTTACTCTCAAAGAGACGCTCCACACGACACAGCTGCGCTCTTACAAAATAATAAAAAGTGCTTTCGTACAAGCGCCTCTGCAAAAAGTTGTAGAGCAGTCGCTGGTCTGCAGGCTATCACGCCACACACCGCGTGTGTGGCCATTGAGCTCGGCCTAAGCTTGTTTCTATTATTACTGTGTGCTTGGGTAAGTGCGGAGATTTCCTCTAACATGGAATTGTCTCAACAGCGCGTCAGTGTCAGAAGGAGGGAGAGGAAATTGGAGGGCAATGAAAAGTAATAAACCGCTATTACCAAGGCGTATTCGCATCGAAAGCAGGGCTCTGAAAATGCAATTCTTACTCTGAAAGCGATTCTCCACACGACACACGTGGGCTGTCACAAAATAATAATTTCTTCTTCAACTTATCTTACACTTTCAACCAAACGAAAAAACCGTCACCAACATACCCATGCCCTAACACGATATTTCACGAAAACAAACTCGTTTAAGTACTCATACTTCCCGCGCACAATAAATGAGTGGAATGCAATGTCTGAAGAGATTGTCTCAATTGTGAGGGTTTTGAAAGGACTCTTAGCAATAAATTTTGATGTGCAAAAAGATGTGCAATGTATTTCCTTTGACAATTGTTTTGCTCATTTCCGTCATGTGTTAAACATTTTGTCTATGTACTATCTTTAAGGCATTTGTAAATATGCCTTTTTTATCTGCCCTTACTGCTTGGACCGCTTGAGGTCTGCGGTATTATGGGAATAAAAAATATACGCTAGCCATTCCCTTTCCAAGGCCGAGGCTAACTATTAGACAATTGAGAAGGAGCTCATTGCCATTATCTGGGCTACGTCGAAACTGCGCCCCTATCAGTACGGACGACCATTAAAGGTGGTCAGCGAATCCCACGCGCTGTGCTGGCTTGCTATTTTCAAGGACCCTCTGGCCGCCTCGCTCGATGGAGTCTGCGCCTCCAGGAGTTTTACGTAACCGTCGTTTACAAATCCGGACGCAAGCACTCTGACACCGATTGCATCTCACGAGCCCCAGTAGATGCACCGCTACCGGACGACGATGAGGACGCCTTCATGGGACCCATCACCTCCAGCTTTATTGCACAACAGCAACGCTCGGACCCCGACCTAAAACGCCTGATCGAGTACCTGGAAGGCAAGGTTTATTCCCTCCCCGCCTCGTTCAAGCAAGGACTGTCTTCCTTCTGTGTACCTAATGATATCCTCATGAAGAATGAACAAACAAACAGTACAAAGATTCCTGGCAATATTTATTTTCTGCCGCATTTAAGCACCACGGTGCTTGTGGGTGGCCGGCAGTAGCAGTGCTCACCATACAACGTAACACTCACAAATGTACCCATTTGATTCATAAATCGACAGTCTTAAGTAAAATTAAAAAAAGGAAAGAAGCGAAAAAGTATATCCTTAAAAAGTGATACCACACTCATGTACTGAGTTTAAAGACGTAACAATATGCAGAAGCATAGAAATAAATCATCAAGAAAGTAGTTACAATTTTTATACCCTGCTCTGTTGAGTAAAACACAGTAAAAAGTAAGAAAAGAAGAATAGACTGCACCATAAAACCTACCAGTTCTTCAAGTGCGCTTTTGATTTTCTGTTTAATGGAATACACAGTGGCGCTCACGAGGCTGAGTAATTAAAATGATATAAAGGAATAAAATAAGTGAAAAGTGTGACATCAAGAAAATTGAAATGCTTTCAAAAATAAGATTATGCAAAGCAGGAGAGCAGAAAAAAGAAAAAAAAAGAAACGAAATTTGCCACGAAAGTACCCAGTTTTTTTAGCAGGACTTTAGCTCTTTTTTCTGCAGCTGATATTCAGGAGCTCTTCAGATAAGGTGTTAAACAGCTGTGGCAAATAATATCTTCGAGTTCTTTTCCCATAATTAGTACAAACTCTTGGCATCACAAATCTCTTCTTTGGCCTCAGAGTTCATGCTTTCTTCACAGGTCCTTTGCAGCTGATGTCATAGTAATTCCTTGTCAAAAGCACACATTGATATAACTATCTTAAGTTCAATTGGCTGAGATAATTCATGGTATCTTCTGAATGTCTATTATAGAGTTGTGTCATGTAGACAATATTTCTCGTAATGTTACGCAGCAGTATATTAACGTTTGTTTGCCGAGTGAGCAACAGAGCAGCTGCCGTAGATGGTTATAGTGTATCGTGTGATGCTTTCGTTTAAAGACTGAAACACACTGTAACACATTTTCACATTTACTCCTTCTCGTAACTTGTATATATATGCCGCAACTTGCCTTAGCTTTTTACAAATGTATATGAGATCTTCATCCCAGGTAAAGTACTCATCTATGCACAGACACAAATATTCTTGATGACAGAGATTAAAAAAAACATGGACAGAAAGCAGAAAACATGAAAGACGACGTCACAGGCGCTGATTGATGTCACTAAGCGCCTCTGACGTCGTCTTCCATGTTTTCTGTCTTCTCTCCGTGTTTTTAAGCGCTGTCAGCAAGAATGGATCAGCACCAACTACCCCGACAAATTGTCCTCTGCAGACACTCTGCAGAGTGGGTATAAGGAACTGGGACGCAACAGCAGTTGTCACATCGCTGTCCATGAAGCCTTAATTCGTCATTACGTTCAACGCGCTTGTGACGATTCCTAATGCATATGAACTTTGTTTTATCACTATTTACGTATATGTAATTTTTAGGCGCCCAACTGACAATTTATTCTAATCACCACTCGTATGAGTGGTGATTTATCGCTCTTATAGCATCTTCCAAAGAAGGAGTAGAAAACCAGGACCACCAAACAACGAAAAACTTACCACGATTTGCGCATACACACTCACAATACTGCAACATAGAACCAAAAAGAAAAAGACGATTAGAAGTAAAAAGCATTCTCTTAATGAGAAATGGAGACCTACGGCGCTCTAAAACTAATGCACTAAGAAAATGTATATTAGCAATGCGCGTATCTTACTTTAAAGTAGGCAAGTTAGTTTTTTTAGATATGAGCGCATACAGACCAATTGGAATGTTCTATAGCTTTTACAATGCAAGTTTAATGTAATATCGAACAAATGTTCTTACTAAATAGCTGAATTAGGTACTTGAACTACTTGGTCATGCAGTCACACACGTCACTATCTGCATGTTTCATCAAGTAGCGTCAATCTGGCCAGTAGAATCATCTGCACTCGAACTCTGCCTTTCAGGGCCTCTTCTACGAAATCTGAAGTTAAGAATCCGATAATGCATGCCTCCTGTTTCAAGCACAATACAGCGAGAAGGAGCAAAACCGATACTATCAACAACGTCCTGCCGATGTTCTTAATGACTCCGGTGATTAACCTCTGCTTGAATAGAACACACACATCAAAGACTATGCAACTGCAGTATTTCCCGCTCAATTTAATCCAAACGCCAGAATATTTAATCTGAGTGCCATTAAATTTAATCTAAATTCCACAGAAATTAATCCAAGCGCCAAAGTATTATATCAAAACTCCAACGAATTTAATCCTCATGCATTCTCACACATGGACCGCTCAAACTTAAAACACGGTCCACAAATCCCAGACGCGTTATCGATGAGTTGTTACTGACGATGGATAAGCACCCAATAAGAAAGCAATAATAACAACTTTTTTTAATCATAACAAAAAACGGCCGTGTATTTATACCGCCCATCGCATCAATTGAAGTGGAGGGTGAGCGCGAAGCACAGTTCAGATATGCATCGGCGGTGTCCTGCAATTCGCATCATCATGTCACACCTTTGTTATCCTGTTAAGCAGAGCGACTCACTCTAGGGTTATGACTAAGATAAACTCCTTGTGATCAGCCGATAGTCCACTCACATGACTTCACATCACTTGCAACCTGACGTCCCACATTCTCAACCAAAGTCAAGAGGGGTATGGAAAGAAACGTTATGTCGAATGTAATGACGCTACCACTTAGACACGCCTTTAGCTAGCACATTTACTGTGCTCCTACATGACACTAATAAGCTGCCCAAAAATGTGCAATTCTTCCCGCCTTATAAAGTCACGTGACTTTCAGGAAACGGTACGCACTTTCGCGACCCAACAACATTGGTATCGGATTTCCCTGGACAATACGGCTATCATTTGCACACAGCTATTTCGTTGAGTCCCCTCTCCGCTCTCACGCGACTTGCAGTATCATGCATCACATCAAGTCGCTATTGCAATGTTATTGCTATCGCTAACTCTAAACGCTTTCGCTGCGTAATTACAAGTTTTGACGTCACAAGGAGCCTACTTTCTTCATGACGGGATGTTATGGCAACCCTGCAGTGGGTTGCAAGTGATGCAAAGTCTTGTGAATGGACTATCCGCTGATCACAGGGAGTTTATCTTAGTCATAACATTAGAGTGAGTTGCTCAGCTTATCAGGATAACAAAGGTGTGACATGACGATGCGAGTTGCAGGACACCGCCGATGCATATCTGCAATGTGCTTCGCGCTCACCCTGTACTTCGGTTGATGTGGTGGGTGGTGTAAATACCCGGCCCTTATTTGTTATGATTAAGAAAGTTGTTATTATTTATTGTTCATTGGGTGTCTAATAATTCGTCAGTAACAACTCATCTATAACGCGCCGTGGATTTGTAGACCGTGTTTTAAGTTTGAGCGGTCCATGTGTGAGAATGCATGAGGGTTAAATTCGCTGGAGTTTGGATTAAATGCTTTGGTGCTTGGATTAATTTCTGTGGCACTCAGAATAAATATTCTGGCGTTTGGATTAAATTGAGCGGGAAATACTGTAGCTAGATGCATGACAAATACAGGTGTCATTAGAAGGCAGTCAGAGACATTTTTCATGACAAATATCGGAACCTTCGGCCCTATTTCACAAGAATCACTACCTCATGCAAGGAGTTTTTTCGATATTCCCACTATGAATGTTTTTTCCGACATGCGCATTGCGAAGAACAAGGACAACACAAACACACGGGATAAAAGAGAGGCACCCACAAACCGCAATGTTAACAAGTCTCTCACTGCTTATCATTAAATGTTGCTCCTACAGAGAGAATTAGTTTGTAAGAGATGTCGTAGTGGCGGGGTACGGATTATTTCGACGACCTCTGATTCTATAACGTCCACTGACATCGCTCAGTACACGGGCCACTGCCATTTCGCCTTCATGGAAATGCGACTGCCGCAGCCGTGATCGAACAGGCGTCTCCGGCAGAGGGGGAACCCACAAGCCGGGCACCATAACCACTCAGCCAGCGCGGCGGTTGCTTGACGATGCTTACCAGCACAATAAATCGCTTATGAACGAAACGGCAGAGGCAACAGCACAAAAAAAACTGGCAAGCTAAGCCATGGCGTCGTTCCTAACGTGCGGCTGGATTTTTTCGGACAACGCTCTTTCGTCATAACCATTGTCCCGGACTTCACTGTCCAGGAGGAATTGATTAACGATGAATGGGTAACGACATCTTATTATTAAGATTGTTTCATGACTTTTTGTTTTTCTCGGGCGCAATGTCACGTTATACTTAAGTTCTTTATGCGTGCCACACCGCTCGAAACTTTTGCCTTGGTTTGGCCGGTTTTGGATTTTGAGGAAACAGTGCATTTATTTCCTCACATCTCGGCAGACACCCGAACCACACCGTAAAGGAAGGGAGGAAGGTTGGAGCGAAAGAAGAGAGCAGGAGGTGGTGGTGGGGGTGGAAAACATTTATAGGCAGATACACTTGCAGAAGCTTATGCATGAGACGACCCAGCGGGGGCTAGCCCTTACAAGTACTAGGTGGATGTTCCTAGTTCGGGACCCCAGTGGCGTCGGCCGCCGCCCGGGCTCACCCAAGCAAGGCCCGTTCGGCCTGTAGGTCGGAGCAGCCGAGCAGGGTCGCCTCCCAGTCCTTCCGGGTTGGATTGGGGTGATGCGGATAGCAGGGTTGGAGGGTCAGGCCCACACCATGTGGTAGATGTCCGAAGACTTCTCCGCACACTGCAGACTGCTGTCCCAGAAAAGTTCTTGAGAGTTTCCGGGCACAGCAAAGTATTAGGATACAGGCGGAGCAGAAGCCGCTCCTCCGCCTTTGAGAGACCTTTACACAGGCGGGGATAAAGGTCTTGGACATATTGATAGTCTGAAACAGTGTCTTTGAAGGTGTAAGCTGGAGTGAAGTCGAGTTCCTGATCGTCGGGGTCGGAAAGGAATGCCCAGTGAGAGGGCGTAGGCGGGGCGGCTTCACCTGCCTCATTTCTCTCAAGGCCTATGTGAGCAGGAGCATAAAGGATATTCCGGTGTGCGGGGTTCCCGGTGTAGACGCTGTTTTGGAGAAAGCAGTAGGCCAGGTACGTTACCCAGCCCTGTTCAACGTTCGGACAAGACTCTCGCGAATCGGAAATAAATGTTTGAAAGTGAGAAGAGATATGCAGCCAACGCAAAGGCAACCTCCTCCGCGTGTGTTATGTCACAGATTCGGAAAGTAAGGCTGTTCAATGTTTTGGATTGATGGACGAATGCGGCAATGTACCATTCTCCATGGTGGGGCCAGAGGCACCTAAGTAGATTACGCCAGGTTTCGATCCATAGTGGCGGGCCAGGGCTTCGGCCCGCGCCAGGCACCGGTCATTATGGTCCTCACGGTTCATGTTCGCGGGAAGAGGGCGTGCGTGGAGGGCGCATCTCCACTAGGATGGAATACGTACGCACTCTTCTATGACAGTGGTATGTTAGATATGTAGTCAAGCAAGGAGGCGGCGACCCGAAGATGCCGTCGTGGAGGGCTTCGAATTTTCTTCGACCACGTGGGAATCTCTAAGGGGCACTAATATCGCACCGCACACAAAAGCCTTTGTGTTTCTCCGCCATCGACACGCGGCCGCCGTGGCCGGGTTCGAACTGGGGAACTCCGGCTTAGTAGCCAAGCGCCCTAACCACTGAGACACCACGGCGAGTAGCATGATTCGGCCAGGTTGTTGTGTCCCGTGTGAAAGTCCTTGTTAACGTTCAGATTGGAGACGGGAAAGACAGCACTCGGCCAATATTTCGGCTCGTGCTTCCAGACCTGATTTCAGTGTCATGGGTCGATGGCAGCTCCACCGCGAAAGAAGAGTTGCGTATAAGTCACCATAATGATGTACTAACCCGTAACAGCATTTCCTTTCATACTGTTGTACTGTTGAGTGCTGGAAGGTGGCTTTCGTGTCATGTGGCGTTTTCATGTGGACGGTGGATTTAAAATCCGAAACAGCGCTAAAAAGGCCTGCGGATGTGTTTCTTTGCAGATGTACTGAGTGCGGCTTAGGGTTCGCATCTCATCGCATAAGATTGTTTCTCCCCCCTCCGGAACCTGTGAAGAACGCTCTACATTTTATTTGGTTTTATAGTCGTGGGGCCACACACCGTGCCCTTTTTTACTCCTGCACCTTCGAGGTGTAACGAACGCCTTCAGTTCAGCGTCTGCAAAGGAGACACTTCTCTAACCTCATAGGAAATTAGACACCCAAGAAGCCGTCTCTGGGCGGCAGATAACGACGAACACATTTGCAAACCTCCATAGACTACATCTCATAAGCCAAAAATTATACACCACAAGTGTTCAAGGTGCAAGGCCCACCCTGCACTCTTACACATTTCGTGGGGATGTAGGACCAAACCAAACACTCTGCAGACGAAAAATACGTCTTTTGACTGTAGGGAGGCGTTGCTGACCAGCGATAACCAGGAGGACCAACTGTTCCTCACACAACAGGTCCGCTGGGCAGCTCAAGACAGTGCACCACTGGAATAAGGACCTCTCCCTGAAGCTCGCACAACTCCCCTTCTTTTTAATAGTTTTTCCTCCTCCACCACCTGTGGTGGTTTCGCCTTTGAAAAAACACCATTTAGCGCCTTTGGCTCTTGCCAGCATGCCTGAGGATTCTTTTCCATTGGCACAGGGGACTGAATTCGACGTTGGCTAGCCGCAATGTGTTGCTGCGGGGATGCAATTTGTAAGCCTTTCTAAATATACCAGCATTCAGGGGCCACCACAGCCTTCTTCAAGAGGGTTGCCTTCGCCCGTGAAGAATGGCCTCTCCGCAAAATAACGTTCTTGGCGCCGCGATATATGGGAATCATTTATGGGAATCATCTTAAGCAGTAAGGTGGTTAACAAATTTCGAGTAATTAATTTTTCTTCTACTAGATTTAGGTGCCTGGTCGCAATTAGAGATTTGCAGCCGGACGTTAGTAACCGCTATATTAGCTTTTAGAATTTCGAAAACGCGACTGCGCTCGGCTCTGTCGCCCAACAAATTTTGGTTACAACTTGCCAGAATAAACGCGCACCCGAAGAGCCTGCAGGAAAAGCAACCCCACCAGTGCAAGTAACTAGTCGAAGCAGCCAAATCTGTCGAGCGACAGCGCTAAGGGTAATCGCGTTTTGGAAATTCCAAAAGCTTGTACGGACTTGGAATCTCCAAAAGCAGCCACGTGCCTAAATATAATAGGTGACAAGTTAATTATTGAAAATCAGTCAGGCAGCTTCATAGTTTATATTATTCGCCCGTTTTTTGGTGTGCGCCAAGCCAGGCAAAATCATGCCGCGAAATCCATATGTGTACATAAGAAATCCTACTTAGAAAAATTACTCATAGTCTTCCTTTAAATATTCGGTATATCAATTTTTGTGCTGACATATTTACCTGCCAAACTCTACCAGACCACGAACTCGTTTGGTGCGGTACGAGGTCGACTCCATCCAATGAAACATCTTGTGCCCATCTAGAAAAGAAATAATTTAGGTCAAGGTCAAGATTCCTCCCCCATGTAGTCTGATTTTACAATGCAAAGAAAAAATAATGGTTAACAAACATAGATCAAGGTGTCCTAACGAATCTTTCTGCGATTTAACTGCCCCAATTTGCACGTCCAGGTCTACAGTTCATTTACCTAAGAATGAGAAAGTTGTAATGGGTTACTCATAAGTTACACAATATTACAAAGCCGTACATCACACTACACCGGTTGCTAATGCGTATTGGATGTTAGGAATTTGTGTGTTACCGCTCCCTCATAATTTGTCCCTGTTTCAGAAATGCGCAAAAAAAAATCGCACAAAATGTATTATTTTCTTCTGAAATCAAATCGGCACAGTGACCGGACTGAAAAGCCCGAACCGATAAGAAAATGGATACCACAGACTACAAAGCACTCAGGACAACAAGAGTACGATGACGCCTCAGTTTGCTTTTGTGAGCCTTGAAACTCCTCAATCAAGTGCGAAGTTTTTCATGTCGTGTTTGTCTATCCTGTTATCCTTATGTCTTTTTTTGTTGCTGTTTTTTTCGTGACATAAAAATATGGCTTCGTCTTAGCTCAGCTAACCCTGTTTACACAAGCGAAAGCTTTGGTATCACCTGGTTAATGCTAGGTTTAGTTGCTTTCAGGGCTCATCGCACTCTTCTTTCGGCATATTTGGCTCTCCGTTGAGCGAGGCGAAACCCAACGCTATTCATCAGTTTCGGCTGCTCGTTTACGCTCCCTGTCGATTGCTAAATCCCTCGCAGGGTTGGCAATGTCGACCAGATGATCACATTCGGCCCGACGCCTGCGAGTACGCCAACTCGAGGTTGTCGGCTCCGGTTGACTTGCTTCGTCCATAGCGAGACACTGAGTAGGCGGCTCCAGCTGCAGCGAGTCACGTGGTACGCCACGTGGTTACGTACGAAGCTCCGCCTCACCTGTTTCAGGTAATTCGTGCAGACGCAGCGGAATTGGCGACGCTAGCCTAGTAAAGCTTTCGCTTTAAAACAGCTGTTCAGTGTGTTTTTCCTGAACTTCTTTCTATAGCTCAACAAGTGGGAAACAGTCTTAAGCTTTTGTCCTTTACCTTCTGAAGCACAAACGCAATAGAAATTGTATAAGCGTGTGAGCATATATTGCTAAATCTAACACATACGAAAGAATATAAAATTGCTAAAACGATGTCTTTATGCCCTTCACAATCAATATGGAACGAGATATTGGTCTGTTGTTATACCTCTTGAAAATACTGATCATGTTGAACCCCTGGAAGGCTTATCAGATCACAAGATAATTTTGTGCTCTTTACAGTTTCCCAGTCTTGTACTAGTGTTCGGTCTTACAACAACAGTGCTCGCGTTCAACAATTCAGATGAAGAGGCTGTTATGAGCAACTTAGCTTGCAAATATCGCAGCTTTCTATATTTGCTCCGGGGAACACAGCTATAGATGAGGTGTGGGCCGAGTTCACATTCATAATGCCGCGAATCTTTGTACTGTTTGTTCATTCTTCAAAGGAAGTCGACAGGCGTCTGTGTTGCTTTGTTTCTGGAGCAAGACCACATTTATTTATATTGATTGCATGCTCTCCGGACAGCAGTACGGAGAGCATGAAGACAGTATAATGCATTGTGACAATATAATGCATTGTGGAAACATCTTCGCTCGACAGCTCAAAGAACATCAAGAGAACACACTGTTTGGAGGATGTGTCGAGATATGCGCCATTTAGAACTGAACATTAAGAGAGTTTGGAAAATAAGAGAACTACGTGCATGTAGACAAACGGATTTCCAAATAAAAATGCTAACAAGGTCATTAAGAAATGAAATATGGCATTCCATAACCAATATTGTCATTTTCATCAAGTAGATTTATCAGCGGCTCACCTAAACATCACTGCGCTACTTATGTGCGAAAACGGTCTAACGTACCTTCCTTCAATCCTCTGGAACATAACGAAAAGTAAAACAATTTTTATAGGTACTTTCCATTTTTTTTCACCGTTGATAACAGTTCGTGAACACCTTTTCATCAAGTATGCACAATCTGCAAGCAAGTTTAATTACTTTTTCTTAAAGTCGATACGTGAAAGCCGCCTCCTGGCTGAGCGAGAGGTTCCAAAGTAACGGACGTACCAAATTCAAGCCGCTCATCTTGCCGGTCATACCACCGGCCCATCTCTTTACCATTCATCTGTTCAAAAATACTGGAGCACATAATTTTTTTAAAAAATTGCCACAATTGATGTGATCACCGAAATCCGCATGGGTTCCGAAACGGTCAATCAACAGTTAATCAACTGATACAAACCCTTCATTACCTGACTCAAAACATCAGTGATCAATTGTTAGTGACATAATTTTTACTGCCCTATCTAAGTCATCCGATCGTGTTCAAGAGGTTAAATTACTTCAAAAGCTTACGCGCCTTCTTGGCAATGGCCCTCTTCTTTTTGAATCGCTGATGTCCTGTCATACAGCACCCAATCCTTAGAATACAATGATCCCGTTTCTGATACTGTTCACGCTCCGTCCGGTGTACCATGGGGCTCTGTTCTGGCTCCACGTCTGTTCTTTTTGCCCATAGATGATTTAACATACTATGTAGACGTCACCAGTTTCCTCTTTTGGACACGACTTCACACTTCATCCCATCCCTCAAGTTGCTTTCGAGGGGCGTACATTAGGATGTGCGGTGTTTACTGCTCATTAGATTGCCTCAAACCAACTTTTATCTTAGTGGTACGCGCAAGCGGAGAACGAAAGGAAGAATGTCAGAAGGATGCATCCAGATCTCCGCACGAGAAGCTTCCTGTTAAACATATAATAGTGCGTGTTGCTGTTGTGTTTAATCCTTAAAGGGAGTACAATACATCATCATATCTAAGTCGGTTATAGTGCGGCTTATCGTTGTGCTGTTCATGCAGAACGATACTGAGGTCAATCCAAAAACAAAGTATAAAATTGATGACGGCCGAATAGTGGGCAGCGGGAAGCGAAACTGACATACTTGCGCCGTTGGTGCTCTGAATCCGCCTCTGGGCTACAAGTCTGGTAAAGGTGGTAGGTACAAATATTCTACGCCTAATAAAGAACAGCGTAAAAGGTCTGCATACGTACAGCAAGGCTCGACCCTGGCGCAGTAGTAGGCGATAAGCCAAGAAGACCCCACTGTGTCGAGGATGACATTGAAGACTTGATGGGGCGTGCCGACCTTCAGCTCAGCGGTGTATGTGACCTGGACAGGGCAGTATGGGCAATACTTGAGCATGCGTTAACTGGTTGGTGCCACCAGCACTTCCATGCAGGTATACACATCATAAAGTAACGATTTATCAATAACAATATAAGTAGAATAAAATATTTTATCAAGCCTAGCCAATTCGAACCTACGGTCCATTCGCTATCAGCTTTTGCGAGCACGAAAGACAAATACACCAATGACACTTTCCCACAAGAAATGTGAAGAAAATAAGCGGGTTCACTTTGTGCTCATGTGTCATACGCGTCAGTTTTTATGCGCTTCCATTACTGAATGCTATACGAACACGCCTAGTTTCTTATGTCGAACTCAGCTTCATTCATATGCATCGCGCTGCTATATCTGCGTTAAGTACTGTGCTGACAATAAAATGGATTTGTATTCTGCTGAGCGGAAATCGTTTCCCTTCCATCTGTTCTTTTTGTATTCATAATAGGGCGCAGCCGCTTGTCCGGCTTTCAATTTTATTTCGACCAAGTGAGCGATCCCAGACTACATTTCATGTTTCTCTGTCGAACTCAGCTTCATTCGTATGCATCGGGATGCTATGTCTGTGTTACGTACTGTGCTGACAACCCATAAAATAGATTTGTATTCTCCTGAGCGGAAATCCCTTCCCCGTCCATCTGTTTTTTTTTGTATTCTTAAGTTATAGGGCGCAGTAGCTCGTCCAGCTTTCAGTTTTATTTCGACTAAGTGAGTGATACCGGTCTACATTGCATATTTTTATTAGTCTTCTTATTATTAGTTATGTCTTCTCTTAAACACTAGTACATTCTCAAAATTCGTTGCTTAACGCACATGTCTAGCAGAACTTCCAAATTTCAACGCTGAATGTCAATGAAAAAACTGTTGCCTATAATGCAGCGAATTTGCTACCGCACTTTATTTACAGCAAACTTCTACAGATGGCGCGAGCTGCACCCACGACGGAGGGAAGAAAGCACGAGAGCCAGGCGCGCCGTCGTGAGGCCGAACAGAGTCTGTTACAGGCATGAAGGCAAGAACTCAGGAGAGGCGGTTACGTCAGGTTTTTTGAAGCCGATTGTCCCCTGCTCCACCCCCCCCCCCCCCCCCTACTTGGCCGCCGTACCGGTACGGTTGCCCATGCGCAGCCGGCACTGCAGCAGACGGCATCGCTGCGCTCAGCGTTACTTTGAGCTGCGCGGTCGGCCAAGGACTCCCAGTAGTCCTGACGAAAGCTCGTGACTTCCGGCACATTTTTTGGCGCGCAGCTCGGATAGCGAGGGTCTCTCCTTTCCTTCCTTCCTCCATAGTTACAGGTTTCCTTCCTCCATGGTTACAGGCGTTCGGCCCCTGTGGCCTTCAGTTCACTGCCAAGAAACGCTATCGTCGAGAATTGCGTGAGCGGACACGCGCTTCTAACCATAGTAAAAGCTTCTGCGACTGCTTTGGCGTTACGGCTATCGGGTTGTTGCTGAAGTGCCGTGTGCACACCCTGCTTGTCGTTATCTGTCGGGGCCATGTGCCTTCGGGGCACGTAGCTCATGGGAATCTTTTTCCTGCAGCCAAGCTACTGGGCTTGATTAATTGAGTACTGCCAAGTAAGCAAGCTTTCTGGCAAGTGACAGTAATACCGGTAGTAAAAATAACGTGCTTGACAGTAACAACAGCAGAAATGTTTGAATGACTGTTGCGAGTAGCTTCGCAACGAAATGATATGTTCGAATGCGCGGGCACAAGTACTTGATGCTGAATGCGTCTGTCATGCAAAGCCATACAATGTATGAAATAGCAACACTAGAATCAGAAATAAATTGTCAATTTTGTCAGTTTTAACTGCGGTGTTAGGCCTTATTTAAAAAAATGTGCTCTTCTTTTCCCCTAAAGCATGCAGGCTTTTTTTAAAAACACGATTGACATAAATGATCTAAAAAAGAGCGCTTCTGAGGATGCAAGGCAAAAATCTAATTTCAGGGGGTTTTATGCTATAATAAAACCGAAGTTATGGTTCCCTGACAAGAGCTATTGGTCCGTTCTCAGAAATGTATATACAAGTCGTTATTTTGTATATAAATACCTTAGTTATGTTCGATTCGCTGATGGCATTGCCTTGCTAAGTGACTTAGGGGAGGAATAGCAAAGCTTGATCAATTACTTATACAAGAAGAATAGAACGATGGGTACGAAAATAATATTCAGAAAACCAAAGTAGTGTCTTACAGTGTCGCGACGGGGCAGCAGTTTATATTTGGTAGCGAGGCGCTGGAGTGGTGAGAGGATAGATCTACTTAGGCGAGGTCGTGACCACAGGTCAGGATTACGAGCGGGAAATAACTAGAAGAAAAATAATCACTTCAGCGCACTTGACGAGGTCTTTCAGATCATGAATGGCAGTTTGCCAATATCATTAAAGAAAAAAGCATATAACAGCTGTATCTTACCGGCACTCACCTAAGAGGAAGAAACGTGGAGGATAACGAAAACGGCTAGACTTAAGTTGAAGAGTGCAGCAAGCTATGGAAAGGCAAATTATATGTTTAATGTTAAGTGTTAATGACAACCTAGTCGAAATCAAGAGTAAAATGAGATAAAGTAGTTCAATAAAGGAAAATTGGAGACGTCAGCCCGGGGTAAGGTAACTCTGGCCTGCTACTCCATACTGGGGAAGGGGGAAATTTAAAGTAAAATGAGAGTGACGGTGTGAATAGAGAGTGATTGTGAATTGCTTGGAGTGGTCTGGGTTAGAGGAGACTACCCAAACACTGGGTGGCACTCATCTCGCGAGATGACATGTACCACATGGAGTGCATGTCTTCCTCATGCAGCTATTATATACTTTTTGTAATTAGGTTACACTTACTAGCTTTAGACTTCTGGTAGTTCCTTTTTACCTGTGCAGTTTCTTTCTTTCATTCTATGGTATTTGTGAACGAGATGCTTTATATTCTTGCGGGGATAAGGTGGGTGCAGCTCGCGCAAGCCTGGTTAATCGGAGAGGTATTCCAGGAGAGGTATTTGCCCTGCAATGAAGCTAGTTAAGGTAATTCTGATTAGGCTAATAGAAGGTGTGTCCGCATTGTTCGTATATGGACACCTACGAGGACAAATTAAATGCTGTCTTTTAAGCCTGAGTAGCATTAGTTCAACATCGAACTCGAAATGTAATTGTCTCCTCATGTTCGCATAAAATGCTGTGCTATGCGCATGCAGGTGTTAGCGGTAAATGAACCTGGCACCGGATACTAAACTGAAGAGGGAAAAAAAGAACGCATACAAACAGCCTCGCAACGCAGGCACCAGCAGAGCGATTGTTTCAAGCCAGTGCGCATCCTGTGTGTGCACACGATAGAGCCTTTTCGAGGCCGCCGAACTTCGTCGCAGCTTTTTCTCTCTTTGCCGCGCTTTGTCGGGTTAGTGCGATCATTATCTGATGTGAAGTTGCGATAAATATATCGGTATGACCATAAGCTCTTCCAAGAAATTGCTTGCATGACTGAAGTGACTTTATGAAATAATGCATAAAATGATGAACATTCATATCTCCAGGTATGTTTCAAAACCCCGAACATGAGCAACAGGACATAAACATCACAATCACTGGAACAATTTCGATTCAACACAGACTGTTTTAAACATTCGTTTTTTCCTGCTCGCAACTACAGAATACTATAGCGTTCTATACTCCAAGGACACCCAGAGGTTTATTCATCAAATGTGATATTTTTAGAGCGAAATTTTACGAGTATGCATACATCCACGATCTCCCTCCGTGCAGTTGAGCTATAAGGAGAGTTCTCGCCACAACGATGAAGCCAGTCGCCAAGTTTATAAATGCTATCTAATCCGTTACCCTTAAAGACCAGGAAACCATTAAAGACCTTAATCTTTAGCCTTAAATACCTTGGTTTCTTATGGAGCAATGGAAAGTAAGCGTGCAAGAGGGCGGCAGAAATTTAGGCGGGCAGATGTGCTTAAGTTCGCGGGAATAGGGTGGCTGTAGTTGGCAGAGGGCAGAGTTAATTGGAGAGATATGGGAGAGGACTTCGTCGTGCAGTAGATGTGGTCCGGCTGAATGACGATGACGTATGCTACAAAGGGATCTGCACAGCAACCGTCAGCTCTTGAGAGTGGCCTTGAAGTTTCGTCCAGGGAAAGACGAACTGGTTGTATTTTCTGCACGGAAACCTGGCTGGCACGGAGTGTTATGCATTTTGCCACCGATTTTAAAGATAGGCTAGACCATGAGCTATCATAAGATCAAAGACAACCTGCGCTATCTCGGAGTGGTTGAGTTAGCAGTCTGGGAGCCAAGCCTGCTCTTGCCGCTGGCGCAAATACAAATTGCCACTGCTACCGGAGGTAATAACCGCCGAATAAAGGTACCTGAACAGAAAAGCGAAATACTCCAATCAGAAACCAGCCAGCCGAACTGCATGCTCTTACTATGTATCTTACATGGTGCCCAGAGAGCAGTGGTATGTACGCGCATCGTTGTTTTGCGGCTGGGAAAAAAATTCTGTCCGGGCCTGCTACAGGCAGAGCGCCGGACGGGAAATACGGAGGTCGTGGGTTCGGATTCCACCAGCAGCATGAACTCAAATGCGTACCCTATGAATTGTGGCAGATAGTAGCCACGCCGCTTCTCCTGTTTGGTCGAAATGCCATTTCGTAAAGAGGTCGACTTCTTAAAGGTTTCCAGACATCCATTCAGGAAGTTAATCAACCATTCCTGGTTTACCTTTTGCTTAGAGCGTAGTATTGTGCATTCCAACAAAGGCCCGCTTTAGCGACGCGACCCTGGATACTACGGCAAATAAAAAGCAGCGTACCATAAATTGCATAGAACCTTAAATACTTAACAAAACTTCATGCTGAGCATAATGGTTGATATCGATTTATGTTTTTTTGTGATGTTACGGGATGACATACTCCAGAACAGAGAAGGCTCTGTGTACTGTATAATGCTGTCCTGTCAGCTGTTCTGCTATGCGTGCCGCCGCGGTGGCTCAGTGGTTATGGCACTCGGCTGCTGACCCGAAAGACGTGGTTCCAATCCTGTCCAAAGAGGTTGAATTTTGATGTAGGCGAAATTCTAGAGGCCCGTGTGCTGTGCGATATCAGTGCACGTTAATCAGCCCCGGGCGGAAGATGTTATCCAGAGCCCTCCACAACAGCGTCCCTCATAGCCAGAGTCGTTTTGGGACACTAAATCTTGATAAACTTGCTGTGCTAAGCATAGTCCCGTTGTGCTCCGAATTACCCGTCCTCCTGAAATCTGTTTTCCGAAAAATTTGCTGGTGTTGTGCAACTGTCGGCGCAATAGATATGCACAGCAGCGGAAAAAGACGAGAACCACGAAAAGACGCAATGAGAAGCAAA
Organism: Amblyomma americanum; assembly: GCF_052857255.1. Lineage (NCBI taxonomy): Eukaryota > Metazoa > Arthropoda > Arachnida > Ixodida > Ixodidae > Amblyomma > Amblyomma americanum. The sequence goes on along the minus strand of NC_135501.1, from coordinate 121,578,943 downwards.
TGAAACGAAAGTGAAAGTGAAAACCGTTTCTCATGCCCTATTCAGTGCAATGCAAAGCTTGTCTTTCGGGACAACTACTATCTCGCTATGACTCGTGACTTGGGCAGCACAGCTTAAGCGTTCTCAATTATTATCATTTTTGCTTGCGGTTTCAGCCAAGGCGCCTCCACATTGCTTGTCTGCATGAGTATGCTTCAACGGGTGAACACTTGCTGAATTTTTGTCTCAAGCACGTTTTACACACAACAGTGTTAAAAAGGAATGGCTTGCCGTTTTTCGGCGCGACAACGGCCGCTATGATTTCTTTGTGCACCTTAAGCAACTGCACTGAAGACAGCACGACATGGGACGCTTCCGTTATTCGTCAAAACGAATCGACCGACGGCGGCAACAAAACATCAGTGGTGAGAAGATTGCAAGGGACGCGCAGCAGCGCTGGTCACTAACTTTGGGCAACCGCATATTAGTGTTGTATTTGGCAGCCGCAGTGAAACCTATAGCTCGAATACATTCATTTTGACGGAAAACAAAATGTCAAAGCGCTGCAGAACGACATGCTGTGAGACAACAGGCCAGCGCTTCATTACAGTGTAGTAACATTTTATTTACTCTGGGCGATTGATTTTTGAATTTCGCCATCATCTTAACGATAGCTCATCTAATATCTCTCGGCAATACAGCACTGTTACCTAAACAATGACATACACTCTTAATTGAAGAATGATAGTTACCAGGTCTGTGTTGAGCCTCCTCAGACGTTGTTTTAAACGGAGTCATCGATTACCGACACTGGTCCAGGTGGTTCCATGTGTACGAAAAATTTGCGAACGAGTGGTGTTCCATAGCTTAAGTAATATTCGTTTAGTTTGAGAAAATTTGTATTTCCGGCCCAATTTTCATGCTGCAGGTTGGAAAGCTCAACAATTTGGGTACAGCGAAAAAATTGGGCTTGGGGTTTTCAAAGTTCTCCTGCTGTGTTGCAAAGCTTCTTTCGCCGTCGTGTTGCCGTCAAATTCTCAAAAAAAGACTAATGTTCCTGAAGGGGATATTACGGTTTCACATACACTCGAAGGCGAACCGTGATTATGGGTACTGTCGGAAGTGCGATCAGTGCAAACCCTGCAAATAAGCCGAAGAAAACGCCAAAATACCCGTGAGCATGGCATTCTCGGTGCAAGCAACGTACGGAGGTCTTCTAAATTCAACGCCGTCAACATCATCATCATCTGCCTACATACGCCCACTGCACGACAAAGAGCTCTCCCAATCTCTTATCCATCTCTTATTATCTGTTCCAAACACATGACTGGCTCAGGTAATTTTTTTCTTCGTGATTTCCACTCTAGGACGTCAATAAAACGGGCTTCTTTCTTCAAAACCATTGTGATCTCTTCTTGTCTTTTGACCCTGCACCTATTGTTCTGTTTTCCATAAATCAGCCCATTGTCCACAACGTAAGTTCTGGTGCTCTTGTTAGCGATGAAGATTCTAACGCATTTATTTATTTATTTATTTATTTATTTATTTATTTATTTATTTATTAACTTATTAATAAATTACTTCTCAGTGTCAACAGTCTCTTGGCAGTCAGGGTGGAGGGATTGCATACATCGTGGACATTGGTGAGTTGCACTGTCATTGTTATTGACAAGGAGCCATTAGAGAATGCGCAAAATCAAAGAAAAACATATCCAAACTTTAAAATTCAAGCACTATAAGCGAATAAGTCCGCAATGTATCATGCAAACAAAATAAAGTAGTGTCAATAGAAAATACGCGCTTCATTACAGATAAGGTATTACGGCCATTACAAAACATTCAACAGAGTGCTTATCTGCAACGCAATGTGGTAAGGCGCTAAACTCTGCTATAGCTAAGTACTACATGTAAGAGCTCAGATATAGGTAGATATGTACATTAGTACTGGCAAGATATAACTGCTTTGTACTTCCCTCAAAAGAATCTAAATAATTTCAGAGCTGTCCATTGCAACCCCACTTTCACGCCTCAGTATTTCACTCATTCCTTCATGCCATCGTTCAAATGCGCTGTTGAGCGGTTCGCAAAGAGTGATTGGCTACTCTGCTACTGCTTCAACATCTCCTCAACATCACTTGAAGGCTAGAGTCTGACTGAAACCCGTCTGGTCGGGATGGTACATGAAGAAAGTAGTAGGCGCCGACCAAAAGAAAGGATGGGATGACGTTTCGACTTCCCCACGGGAGCCTTGTTCACAATGAGCTCATTGTGAACAAGGCTCCTGTGGGGCACCCGAAACGCCATCCCACCCTTTCGTTTGGTCCGCGCCTTCTACTTTCGTCACTCCTCAATACCAACTTTTAACATCGCCTTTGAGCACGCTTCCATAGCCGTCGTTTTATCGGAGGGCTGGCCGGGCCGTCGTAGACGGTGCATTTGTAATTGGCGTTTATAATTTCGTCGCTTCGGCGCACCCGGTGGCTGCAACAAGCGCATCGAAGTAGTGATAAGTGGGGGAATAGTGCTTCGATTCATCAGTCGCTTAAAATTAAACAAATCAAAAAGAGATAGAAGCATTCCCCTGTGCACCTCGGTTTCGGTGACTGTTGGCTTCCTTAATATGTTTGTCAAATGAGCCCCTCATTTGCGTTGTCTCGTAATAGTTCAACGAGGGTCTCGGTTTTGGCAGTCTTGATGCCATAGGTAGCATAAGTGGGCTCTCGCAGAGTTTCCTCCCTCGCCGTTAGATGACGTCCTACGTCACACTCGCGTTATTACAGGACGTGCTACGTCCACCGCTATGAACGAGGGTGGCGCTGGTGAACACTCTTAAGGTTCGCATGCATGCAAAAAACTTAAATTCCCATGAGAGCAGCAGATTGGAAAGCCGTCGCCATACCTCAGTTGGTAGAGCACCGGACGCGAAATTCGGAGGTCGTGGGTTCGGATCTCACCGACGGCATGGTTGTTTTTTCCCGCACCTTTATAAGTAATTTTCTTTAAGCGACAGATGAAGCGAACTATTATTTCTCCACTGATCAGCGCTACAAATTAAAAACAAATAGGAACTCCCCCTATGCACCTTGCTTTCGGTGACTGTTGGCTTCCTTCATATATTTGTCAAGCGAGCCCCTCATTTCCTTTACCTTGTCTTCTAATAGTTTAACCAGGGTATCGGTTCTGGCAGCCTTGGTGCCATAGGTGTATCATAAGAGAGCGCTCGCACAGTTTCCTCCCTCGCCGTTAGATGACGTTCCACCTCCCTCGCCGTTAGACGACGTTCCACGTCACACTCGCGGTAATACAGGACGTGCTACGTACGCCGCTATGGACGAGGGTGGCGCTGGTGAACACTCTCAAGCTCCGCTTACAAGCAATAAACAAATACCCCCAAGAGCAGCAGATTGGACAGCCGTCGCCGTATCGCAGTTGGTAGAGCACCGGACGCGATATACGGAGGTCGTGGGTTCGGATCCCACCGGCGGCATGATTGTTTATTCCGCCGCTTTGTAACTTTCTTTAAGCGACAGATGCATCGAAGTATTATTCCCCCAGTGATCAGTACTACAAGAAACATTCCCCTATGCAGCTTGGTTTCGGTGACCACTGGCTTCCTTCATTCCTTCATGTGTGTGTGTATATATATATATATATATATATATATATATATATATATATATATATATATATATATATATATATATATATATATATATATATATATATATATATATAGCTGTGAAAACATGAGGTACTTGACTGCTTAAAATAATATACATCTAAGTATACGCTTCATTTAAGGAAACATTTTTATTTGACTCGACGTTTCGATCGGAGTACCGAACTTTTTCAAGAGTGGTCCTGCGATCGGTCCTCCGATCGAAACGTCGAGTCAAATAAAAATGTTTCCTTAAATGAAGCGTATACTTCGATGTATATATATATATATATATATATATATATATATATATATATATATATATATATATATATATATATATATATATAGTGTTTGTGTGTGTCCCACACCGCCTTTCTGTTTGCGTGTAACATTCCTTTCCGCTCCCCTCTGCAGCTCACAAGCTTAAAACGTCAATCTGACGCGATACCAACTGAGTCCTGAAGAAGGCCCCGCACCGTGGTCGAAACGTCAACAATAAATGCGTCTTTGTAGAAGTGCGTACAGCCTCCAGGAGCACTGGAACCGAAGGGAAACCGAACTGCAAGTGCGCTTCAGCCTAATTGGAATAATTGCACAAATCGACCATCATTTTTGTCATACAGTTCATTGATCAGAAAGCTGTGGTGTAGAGATCTGGTGTGTTTATGGGCAGCGAAGTTTTGCCAATACAGATACTCATTCAAGCGTCAGCAGAGCGGGTTAAGCGCCAGCCTCAGCTGCTTCCTCAGCTCGCAGATGTCGGACTGTCAGCGATAGCAAAACTACCCCTTCTAACGCTCCGCTAAAGAGATAAAGGCATATCGTGTGATTACCGAAGCACCTTTACTTTCGGAGCTGCGCAAACCACACACCAGCCTCAGTTGCCCGGCATGATGATGCTGATCCTTCGGCTAACGCTCGCCATTTTATTGGGCTTCCTTGAAAGCAGCGCAGGAGAAAGAGATGGGTTCGTTTTATTTTTGCGTTTTTCTATATAACAGCCTTATATACCAGATTCCTTTTCAATGAATTTTATATGCCTAACCTTTCTTTCCGCGGTGGCCAGCTCTTGCGAATAAGGAGCAAATATGCTGCTGTCCGTATCTAACAAAATATTCATAACGCTACAGATAATTTTGTTGTGTTTTGGAGTCTAGCCTACGGCTGCTGATCCGGGTCATGTGCATAGGGATCAAAGGTTCCCCGCGCAGTGCAGAAAATTACAAAAAAAAACAAAATTTTCTCCTGACGTTTATTTTTATTTTGTTATGAATAAACGCCATGAAAAGCCGTCAACACACAGGAAAATAGCGGAGGAATTGCTGCGAAACAAAACATGAATATTTCTCGCGAGAATCACATCTTCACATAGTCCTCATGTGTAAATACATGTTCCTTGCTATAGTACACTTAGGTTGACTCGCCGAGAGTTATTTATTTCCACAATACTGCAGACCCTCATTTGCGTCCAGGCAGGGAGGGCAGAAAAATACATTCACTCAATGCAAGACCAGCTACATCGTAAACAAAGAGAACAATAAAATAGTCTATTGTAGTACATATACAATCTAAAATAGCTCACAAAGTGCCTTGCCAAAATCAACAGACGATATCAATCGTATAGAGGCAGGACGTTCCATTCGTCAATCGTTTTAAAAAAAGAAAATTTAAAAGCGTTAGTATGCGCGAAGTATGGTGCTAAAGTGTGATTATGACGACGACGAGTTCTACACCTTTCTAAAAACTGCACATAGCGGGCTGGAGAGACGCCTAGGTTTCCATGAATTAGTTGGATAAGGAAGGATAGGTGGGCTGTTTTGTGTCTGATGTGGAGAGGTTTAATATCATTTGCTGCCATTAACGAACATAGGGAATCAGTTCTATTTTACCTATTTATTATGAAGCGTACTGCGCGTCTCTATATTTACATGGTGCTTCGCTTTTTTGGTCTATACTTGATCAAGAAAGGGTGTATACTTAGGTTTGTTTTCTATACGTAGCTGTTTTAGATTTACGACTTTACTAAAAGTGCTTTACTCCATGTAAACAAGTGGATTTTTCGAAGCATGAATTTCAATATGGAGAAGTGAATGCCTGCTGTGAAGGCTATGTATATAACTGGATGTTGCCAAGAGGTACACAATACTTCGGTAGCTTTTAAAATAAAGCTGATCTGTACTGTACTTAGCCCTGCATGCATTTAGGGAACCATTTAATTTTGGCGCAACAATTATGGAAAACAAAAATAGCCATTGATGTCGCACTAAGCTATAAAAAAGCGACCTAGCTGTGAGTTTGTCTTGTTACAATGTAAAAAAATGAATGTTTTAAATAATTTCCAGCTGAGTTGGACTGGCCACAATAACTATTTAACAGCGTCGGCAAAAAGCAATCTAGGGCTATTCAGGGATGAAAAAAAAATGAAACACCAGCAGTGTTAGGAATCGGCATATATGTTACGCATTAAGTCGAAAACATGAATATCCAGACATATCTGGGCACCACACACACACAAAAAAGATATTGCAAAACTGGATAAAGTGGTGTTGCGCAGTGCGTTTTATTTAAAATAAATTTCGAAATACCGAGAGTACGTTATATAGAATTGCAGCCGATTAAACACAGCGCTTCTATATGAGGCGCGAAATTTCTCGAATAATCTTTATTTACTCTCTGATTAACGGAAAATTTGGAACCTAATTAGAGGCTAGCGCCATGCACTCAGTTAGTCGGAACACCCATAACAAGTATACTACATATTTGCCACCTACTTTGCAGTGACAAACTAAGATAAATATGTCTATTTCCCGCTAATTATTACGGAGTGGAACTCGCTACGTGAAGTGCTTGCAAATCAAAATTTGTAAATGCTGTCCCTAACAATATGTATCAGTCTCTTTCACTTCATGCCCGTGTTATTCTGCTTATTTGAAACTTTGAGCAGGGATCATTCACTATACTTGTCTGAATTGTTAGTAAAATTGTTTTTTGGCGTTAGGAATACTATTCGTTCCTGATCTTTTATGCAGCCAGCTGGAAGCTTATGAGTTCTATAGATATATGACATTAAATAAATAAAATGTAAATTCAGTGCCTTCGTTCAGATAAAAGTGCCGCAGTCAAGAGCCTTCTATAGGAATGCTTTAAAATACCTACCTTGCAATGCGAAAGCATAGCATGGAAGTTGGAATTTAATTTCGCAAAATAACCATATCTGAATCCTGACAGAAATTTCCATGCGAGAGACCGCTCCCAAACAATCTCCGTGCCACTGGTGAACCACAAAAATGTGAGTATTTTCCTACCGTAACAATAGTTAAGATCATCGTATAAGAACGTTCTCCGCAACTCTTCGCTCTCTACAAATCTCCCGAGTCGTTTATCGCCAGTGACGCATTACTGATCCCCATATCCGCATGAAAATTCCGTGTTTAGTTCAGAGACGAAATTATCTTGCTGTCGCAATCTCAGGTTGGGAGTCTTTGCGGACGCATATAATAAAGACAGGACAGCCCTTGCAAAATGTGTCATATTGGGAACAAATAAAGGCCGAGAACACACTTGCTTTGAAAAAAATATGTATGTATTGGGTGTCTTTCTTACGGTAGAGGTAAACAACAAAAAATGCTTTCCTTTAGCGGACGTCTACCCTCTTCGCATCGAGCCGCGCGTTTTCCCACAGTACAACATTGCGTTGAGATGGCCGTAAACTGACATTTTTATACAAAATAATGACTTGTAAATACATTTCTGAGAACGGACCAATAGCTCTCGTCAGGGAACCATAACTTCGGTTTTATCATAGCATAAAACCCCCTGAAATTAGATTTTTGCCTTGCATCCTCAGAAGCGCTCTTTTTTAGATCATTTATGTCAATCGTGTTTTTAAATAAAGCCTGCATGCTTTAGGGGAAAAGAAGAGCACATTTTTTTAAATAAGGCCTAACACCGCAGTTAAAACTGACAAAATTGACAATTTATTTCTGATTCTAGTGTTGCTATTTCATACATTTTATGGCTTTGAAAGACAGACGCAACCAGCATCAAGTATTTGTGCCCGCGCATTCGAACATATCATTTCGTGGCGAAGCTACTAGCAACAGTCATTCAAACATTTCTGCTGTTGTTACTGTCAAGCACGTTATTTTTACTACCGTTATTACTGTCACTTGCCAGAAAGCTTGCTTACTTGGCAGTACTCAATTAATCAAGCCCAGTAGCTTGGCCGCAGGAAAAAGATTCCCATGAGCTACGTGCCCCGAAGGCACATGGCCCCGACAGATAACGACAAGCAGGGTGTGCACACGCCACTTCAGCAACAACCCGATAGCCGTAACGCCAAAGCAGTCGCAATAACTTTTACTATGGTTAGAAGCGCGGGGCCGCTCACGCAATTCTCGACGATAGCGTGTCTTGGCAGTGAACTGAAGGCCACAGGGGCCGAACACCTGTAACCATGGAGGAAGGAAACCTGTAACTATGGAGGAAGGAAGGAAAGGAGAGACCCTCGCTATCCGAGCTGCGCGCCAAAAAATGTGCCGGAAGTCACGAGCTTTCGTCAGGACTACTGGGAGTCCTTGGCCGACCGCGCAGCTCAAAGTAACGCTGAGCGCAGCGATGCCGTCTGCTGCAGTGCCGGCTGCGCATGGGCAACCGTACCGGTACGGCGGCCAAGTAGGGGTGGGGGGGTGGGGGGTGGAGCAGGGGACAATCGGCTTCAGAAAACCTGACGTAACCGCCTCTCCTGAGTTCTTGCCTTCATGTCTGTAATAGACTCTGTTCGGCCTCACGACGGCGCGCCTGGCTCTCGTGCTTTCTTCCCTCCGTCGTGGGTGCAGCTCGCGCCATCTATAGAAGTTTGCTGTAAATAAAGTTCGGTAGCAAATTCGCTGCATTATAGGCAACAGTTTTTTCATTGACATTCAGCGCTGAAATTTGGAAGTTCTGCTAGACATGTGCGTTAAGCAACGAATTTTGAGAATGTACTAGTGTTTAAGAGAAGACCTAACTAATATTAAGAAGACTAAAAAAAATATGCAATGTAGACTGGTATCACTCACTTAGTCGAAATAAAACTGAAAGCTGGACGAGCTACTGCGACCTATAACTTAAGCATACAAAAAAAAAACACATGGATGGGGAAGGGATTTCCGCTCAGGAGAATACAAATCTATTTTGTGGGTTGTCAGCACAGTACGTAACACAGACATAGCATCCCGATGCATACGAATGAAGCTGAGTTCGACAGAGAAACATGAAATGTAGTCTAGGATCGCTCACTTGGTCGAAATAAAATTGAAAGCCGGACAAGCGGCTGCGCCCTATTATGAATAACAAAAGAACAGATGGAAGGGAAACGATTTCCGCTCAGCAGAATACAAATCCATTTTATTGTCAGCACAGTACTTAACACAGATATAGCAGCGCGATGCATATGAATGAAGCTGAGTTCGACATAAGAAACTAGGCGTGTTCGTATAGCATTCAGTAATGGAAGCGCATAAAAACTGACGCGTATGACACATGAGCACAAAGTGAACCCGCTTATTTTCTTCACATTTCTTGTGGGAAAGTGTCATTGGTGTATTTGTCTTTCGTGCTCGCAAAAGCTGACAGCGAATGGACCGTAGGTTCGAATTGGCTAGGCTTGATAAAATATTTTATTCTACTTATATTGTTATTGATAAATCGTTACTTTATGATGTGTACACCTGCATGGAAGTGCTGGTGGCACCAACCAGTTAACGCATGCTCAAGTATTGCCCATACTGCCCTGTCCAGGTCACATACACCGCTGAGCTGAAGGTCGGCACGCCCCATCAAGTCTTCAATGTCATCCTCGACACAGTGGGGTCTTCTTGGCTTATCGCCTACTACTGCGCCAGAGTCGAGCCTTGCTGTACGTATGCAGACCTTTTACTCTGTTCTTTATTAGGCGTAGAATATTTGTACCTACCACCTTTACCAGACTTGTAGCCCAGAGGCGGATTCAGAGCACCAACGGCGCAAGTATGTCAGTTTCGCTTCCCGCTGCCCACTATTCGGCCGTCATCAATTTTATACTTTGTTTTTGGATTGACCTCAGTATCGTTCTGCATGAACAGCACAACGATAAGCTGCACTATAACCGACTTAGATATGATAATGTATTGTACTCCCTTTAAGGATTAAACACAAGCAGCCACACGCACTATTATATGTTTAACAGGAAGCTTCTCGTGCGGAGATCTGGATGCATCCTTCTGACATTCTTCCTTTCGTTCTCCGCTTGCGCGTACCACTAAGATAAAAGTTGGTGTGAGGCAATCTAATGAGCAGTAAACACCCCACATCCTAATGTACGCCCCTCGAACGCAACTTGAGGGATGGGATGAAGTGTGAAGTCGTGTCCAAAAGAGGAGACTGGTGACGTCTACATAGTATGTTAAATCATCTATGGGCAAAAAGAACAGACGTGGAGCCAGAACAGAGCCCCGTGGTACACCGGACGGGGCGTGAACAGTATCAGAAACGGGATCATTGTATTCTAAGGATTGGCTGCTGTATGACAGGACATCAGCGATTCAAAAAGAAGAGGGCCATTGCCAAGAAGGCGCGTAAGCTTTTGAAGTAATTTAACCTCTTGAACACGATCGAATGATTTAGATAGGGGAGTAAAAATTATGTCACTCACAATTGATCACTGATATTTTGAGTCAGGTAATGAAGGGTTTGTATCAGATGATTAACTGTTGATTGACCGTTTCGGAACCCATGCTGATTTAGGTGGAGCAGACTGTTTGATCACATCAATTCTGGCAATTTTTTAAAAAATTATGTGCTCCAGCATTTTTGAACAGATCAATGGTAAAGAGATGGGCCGGTGGTATGACCGGCAAGATGAGCGGCTTGAATTTGGTATGTCCGTTACTTTGGAACCTCTCGCTCAGCCAGAAGGCGGCTTTCACGTATCGACTTTAAGAAAAAGTAATTAAACTTGCTTGCAGATTGTGCATACTTGATGAAAAGGTGTTGACGAACTGTTATCAACGGTGAAAAAAAATGGAAAGTACCTATAAAAAGAGTTTTACTTTTCGTTATGTTCCAGAGGATTGCAGGAAGGTACGTTAGACCGTTTTCGCACATAAGTAGCGCAGTGATGTTTAGGTGAGCCGCTGATAAAGCTACTTGATGAAAATGACAATATTGGTTATGGAATGCCATATTTCATTTCTTAATGACCTTGTTAGCAATTTTATTTGGAAATCCGTTTGTCTACATGCACGTAGTTCTCTTATTTTCCAAACTCTCTTATTGTTCAGTTCTAAATGGCGCATATCTCGACACATCCTCCAAGCAGTGTGTTCTCTTGATGTTCTTTGGGCTGTCGAGCGAAGATGTTTCCATAATGCATTATATTGTCACAATGCATTATACTGTCTTCATGCTCTCCGTACTGCAGTCCGGAGAGCATGCAATCAATCTAAATAAATGTGGTCTTGCACCAGAAACAAAGCAATACAGACGCCTGTCGTCTTCCTTTGAAGAATGAACAAACAGTACAAAGATTCGCGGCATTATGAATGTGAACTCGGCCCACACCTCATCTATAGCTGTGTTCCCCGGAGCAGAGATATAGAAAGCTGCGATATTTGCAAGCTAAGTTGCTCATAACAGCCTCTTCATCTGAATTGTTGAACGCGAGCACTGTTGTTGTAAGACCGAACACTAGTACAAGACTGGGAAACTGTAAAGAGCACAAAATTATCTTGTGATCTGATGAGCCTTCCAGGGGTTCAACATGAGCAGTATTTTCAAGAGGTATAACAACAGACCAATATCTCGTTTCATATTGATTGTGAAGGGCATAAAGACATCGTTTTAGCAATTTTATATTCTTTCGTATGTGTTAGATTTAGCAATATATGCTCACACGCTTATACAATTTCTATTGCGTTTGTGCTGCAGAAGGTAAAGGACAAAAGCTTAAGACTGTTTCCCACTTGTTGAGCTATAGAAAGAAGTTCAGGAAAAACACACTGAATAGCTGTTTTAAAGCGAAAGCTTTACTAGGCTAGCGTCGCCAATTCCGCTGCGTCTGCACGAATTACCTGAAACAGGTGAGGCGGAGCTTCGTACGTAACCACGTGGCGTACCACGTGACTCGCTGCAGCTGGAGCCGCCTACTCAGTGTCTCGCTATGGACGAAGCAAGTCAACCGGAGCCGACAACCTCGAGTTGGCGTACTCGCAGGCGTCGGGCCGAATGTGATCATCTGGTCGACATTGCCAACCCTGCGAGGGATTTAGCAATCGACAGGGAGCGTAAACGAGCAGCCGAAACTGATGAATAGCGTTGGGTTTCGCATGGCTCAACGGAGAGCGAAATATGCCGAAAGAAGAGTGCGATGAGCCCTGAAAGCAACGAAACCTAGCATTAACCAGGTGATACCAAAGCTTTCGCTTGTGGAAACAGGGTTAGATGAGCTAAGACGAAGCCATATTTTTATGTCACGATAAAAACAGCAACAAAAAAAGACATAAGGATAACAGGATAGACAAACACGACATGAAAAACTTCGCACTTGATTGAGGAGTTTCAAGGCTCACAAAAGCAAACTGAGGCGTCATCGTACTCTTGTTGTCCTGAGTGCTTTGTAGTCTGTGGTATCCATTTTCTTATAGGTTCGGGCTTTTCAGTCCGGTCACTGTGCCGATTTGATTTCAGAAGAAAATAATACAATTTGTGCGATTTTTTTTGCGCATTTCTGAAACAGGAACAAATTATGAGGGAGCGGTAACACACAAAATCCTAACATCCAATACGCATTAGCAACCGGTGCAGTGTTATGTACGGCTTTGTAATATTGTGTAACTTATGAGTAACCCATTACAACTTTCTCATTCTTAGCTAAATGAACTGTAGACCTGGACGTGCAAATTGGGGCAGTTAAATCGCAGAAAGATACGTTAGGACACCTTGATCTATGTTTGTTAAGCATTATTTTTTCTTTGCATTGCAAAATCAGACTACATGGGGGAGGAATCTTGACCTTGACCTAAATTATTTCTTTTCTAGATGGGCACAAGATGTTTCATTGGATGGAGTCGACCTCGTACCGCACCAAACGAGTTCGTGGTCTGGTAGAGTTTGGCAGGTAAATATGTCAGCACAAAAATTGATGTACCGAATATTTAAAGGAAGACTATGAGTAATTTTTCTAAGTAGGATTTCTGATGTACACATATGGATTTCGCGGCATGGTTTTGCCTGGCTTGGCGCACACCAAAAAACGGGCGAATAATATAAACTATGAAGCTGCCTGACTGATTTTCAATAATTAACTTGTCACCTATTATATTTAGGCACGTGGCTGCTTTTGGAGATTCCAAGTTTGTCATTAGTAACCACCGTACAAGCTTTTGGTATTTCCAAAACGCGATTACCCTTAGCGCTATCGCTCGACAGATTTGGCTGCTTCGACTAGTTACTTGCACTGGCGGGGTTGCTTTTCCTGCAGGCTCTTCGGGTGCGCGTTTATTCTGGCAAGTTGTAACCAAAATTTGTTGGGCGACAGAGCCGAGTGCAGTCGCGTTTTCGAAATTCTAAAAGCTAATATAGCGGTTACTAACGTCCGGCTGCAAATCTCTAATTGCGACCAGGCACCTCAATCTAGTAGAAGAAAAATTAATTACTCGAAATTTGTTAATCACCTTACTGCTTAAGATGATTCCCCGATTTTCTCGTGTCTGCCAACCCTGACAATGTTAGGCACCAAAAGCCACATTTTTACCTAAATATCCTCATTTTGAAAATTAAACTGAAAGAATTAAAGAGCTCTAGTTTTCGACAAAGCGAGAGGAGACTGGGATTAAAGGCCCAGAGAGCTGAGAATGGTCCCAGCTTCGTTCTCTATACAGTTACGTAGAAGAGATAATGCATTGCAATGCATATACATATGAGGCACACCTTGAGCAGCAAAACACAATACAGCAACAAATGTGATTTGAATATTCTTTGATTACCTGAATCAAAATAGAAAACACGTTCGCAATAACAAAAATACAATATATGAGGCGATATATATACACATAAAGAGATGTAAAGGCAAAAAAGTAACATTTAATAGCAAAGATAATATCATTAACATGTAACAGGGCACTTATTTTTTTTTAAAGAATTTTCTTAATTAAAAAAGGTCAGCAGTTCGCCAAACTTGTTTATTATTTCGGTACACTTATACATAAATGTTTGTTTCTAATATTTCTTTCGAGTTTTTGGAACGTGTTCGATTGCACCGTAGAGGGTGACGAGATGTCTCCTGACTACATGTTCTAGGCAATAATTTTTCCTTCTGTATGGCAAACTGAAGCTTATCATTGTATATCTTTTCTGCACGGAGGAGAGAATAGCGTTTAAACAGAAGTGGTGTTTAAAGGCTTATAGAGTGGCCATGGTAATTGCAGTATATTGGAAGGAATATACCTAATGTCTTACCTGAAGTCTTTCCTGGAACACCCTCTATAGTGCCAAATGGAAGCGGATACGGTGCAAGCTCGCCTAAAAGCCTAATGTTCCATGGCACAATGAATCTTGGGCAACCAGAACCTTCATACAGTTCGCACATAATGTACCATAGTTTTAATACTTGTCGGGGGCTAGTTGGTGAATGTTTCTAGAAAAGGGCTGTAGCGCCGAAAAAGACAACACATAGCAAGCGAGACGGGACCGGCGCAACTTCCAACTGTTTATTCACCGCGAATGCGAATGAATATAAGGACAAGAATCAAGAAGGGTAGAAAGAACTACACATGAACGCGAGGGTTTTACAAAAAAAAAGTGGATAAAATATAGGTGAGGCACACACATATCTCCTCCCCGTGTATCTTAAAAGCGGTTTCATTCTTAGAAATGGTGATAGATGGGGCACTAACACAATCGCTACAGTTTCTTTTAATATCGAAGGCCTCCAACAGTTCACGGGTTGTCTGGTCCTGTTTAAAACCTTCGTTTCTTTCAGCCTTGCCAAACACTTAATCTTCCTCTCTTCTCCGCAGGTTTTACAATGATGCGGCAAATGTGAACCAGTACCATTTTGTAAATCTCGATTATGTTCTTCTAATCGCTCCTTAATACAGCGGCCGGTTTGTCCGATGTACTCTTTCCGCATGTGAGAGGAATCTGATAGACGACTCCCACGGCACATTTAACAAGCGAAGCTGGATGTCTCTTTTGACATTCAGTTTTGTTTATCTTCTTGGGATCAGTTTTAACGCACAAGCCAGCCGGTTTCTTTGGGGCAGAAGAAACCTTATATTCTGATGCCACATGCTTCCAATTGTGCGCCGCCTTATGGGTGTACCGGATGACAACCGGTCTACTTTTGCTTCTGGTGACCTCATCTTGGTCACCTTTTTTACTACGTTCTTTCTTCAATTTTCGCAGCAAAGCTTCAGCTACTCCGCTTATGATCGACTTTGGAAAGCCTGCTTTTTCCAACTTCCCAATCTGGGTTTGAAAGCGTTCCCCCGCTTTATGGCAACATGATTTCTTCAGCGACGCTTCCAGGCACATCTTAGTAATGGCGCGCTTTACTGTCTTTGAATGGGAAGAATCATAGGGCATTAGTTATTTTGTGCGTGAGGGCAATACATCCAGCAACAGTTTTGGTATTTAAGGGTGATGTCAATGTCTAAAAATTGCAATTTGGATGTATCGCTCTCGTGCACAAAAAGAACTAATGCCCTATGAATCTCTCTATTCAAAGACAGTAAAGCGCGCCATTACTCAGATGTGCCTGGAATCATCGCTGAACAAATCATGTTGCCATAAAGCGGAGGAAAGCTTTCAAACCCAGAATGGGAAGTTGGAAAAAGCAGGCTCTCCAACGTCGATCTCAAGCGGAGTAGCTGAAGCTTTGCTGCGAAAATTGAAGAAAGAACGTAGTAAAAAAAGTTACCTAGGTGAGGTCACCAAAAGCAAAAGTAGACCGGTTGTCATCCCGTACACCCATAAGGCGGCGCACAATTGGAAGCATGTGGCAACAAAATATAAGGTTCCTGTGGTTTTTTCGGCCCAAAAGAAACTGGCTGGTTTGTGCGTTAAAACTGATCCCAACAAGGTAAACAAAACTGAATGTAAAAAGAGGCATGCAGCTCCGCTTGTTAAAGTGCCATGGGAGTCGTCTATTAGATTCCTCTTACATGCGGAAAGAAGTACATCGGACAAACCGGCCGCTGTATTAACGACCGATTAGCAGAACATAATCGAGATTTACAAATTGGTACTGGTTCACATTTTCCGCATCATTGTAAAGCCTGCGGAGAAGAAAGGAAGATTAAGTATGTGGCAAGGCTGAAAGAAACGAAGGTTTTAAACAGAAGTAAGGACCAGACAGCCAGTGAACTGTTGGAGGCCTTCTATATTAAAAAAAACTGTAGCGATTGTGTTAGTGCCCCATCTATCACCATTTATAAGAATTAAACTGCTTTTTTAGGTAGGCAGGGGTGTGTCTCAGCTATCTTTTATCCACTTGTTTTGTAAAACCCTCGCGCGCATGTGGGGTTCTTGCTACCCTACTTGATTTGTTGTCCTTATATTCATTCGCATTCACGGTGAATAAACAGTTGGAAGTTGTGCCTGTTCCATCTTGCTTGCTATGTGTTGTATGTTTCGGCGCTACTGCGCTTTTCTGGTACCATAGTTGTCTTTTGCTGGCTGGGGTGAGTTCTCGAAGCGCGCGTTGGTCAAACATTGCACGCATATGTATTCAATGGATCATGGTACATCTTCGCAGCGGCAACATCACCGGAGTCGAGTCCATGGACACGCAAGAACTAGGAGGCGTCGACATCGGAAAAATGTTTTTCCTTAATGGCAGACGTTTCCATGTGCCGAGCTTTGTGGACGACCCTTTTGACGGTGTTTTCGGACTTCGGCTGGGCCCGCATTCACCACTGAGCGAAATGGCTCGGTCCGGAGTGATAGGAAAGCCGTGGTTGGGGCTCTACTTCAGCACTGATGAGAATGTTCTCGGAGAGGCATTGTTCGGTGGTGTCAACGAGAGCCATTATCACGGCTCTCTTGGCTTCGTGCAAGCATTTGGCGATGCCTTCCAGTTTAACATTGACGGGTGAGTAAAATATTCCCGAGCAAGGGTTAACTCTCACTATAATAAATGTTTTCGGAATAACTAACATTTTCAGGTAAAAGCTCGGCTTTGTTCTAGTGCATGCAATAAGGAAGGAGCGTAAACTGCTTCAAGTAAATCCTGAGAATATTTGGTGATGATGTTAGCGGAATGGTGACACTTTGAAAATCTCCACGAATAGCTCTCCGTAATCAGAAAGGATGTAAACGAATTACAAAAAAATCCAAGCTAATCTGAAAGAGGAACAGTTTCGCAATTTCCTTTTGTATTTTCTGTCGTTCTGAAACTGTTTACAACCTCATTTTCAGTGCGAAGGTATTCTGTTTTTCTAAACAAAACGTTTTGCTTGATTACAATGTAGTCTTGTAAACAAAAGATTCAGATTTTTTAAAGAATTCAGGATTAGGTTTTATGGTTTATGGTAATTTAACGTCCCAAACCGACCTGGACTATGAGCGACGCCGTAGTGAACAGCTCCAGAAATTTCGACCACCTGGGGTTCTTTAACGTGCACTGACATCGTACCGTACACGGGCCTCTAGAATTTCGCCTCCATAGAGATTAGATTGCTGCGGCCGTGATTGATCCCTCGTCTTTTAGGTCAGCAGTCAAGTACCATAACCACTGAGCCACCACGGCGGCTGAATTCAGGCTAAGTTTGTCCACATGAAGCACAATGTTTAAACACATCTTGCTCCTGTGAACGGCGCAAGATTGGTATTGTATCAGAAATACGATTCATAGAGACAGCTTTCTATACGTTATTGCACCCTTTGCAATCTGTCTCTGTTACAATACCTAAAGAGGTGCGTGTTTGATGATGTACTATGCAAAACTAGCAACGGGATTTAGTATTGGTCCCGAGAATATGGTGAAATTTTTATGTCAAAGAAAAATAACAAACGCAGGTACCAGGTGGGCGCATTAAAGAAAAAGCTGCCCCCCGAAGATTCCAGGGCTCGGCTGGCTCTGACTGAGCCGTTCTTTGGAGGCCCGGCAGGCGACATCCAAGCAATCAACAAATTGCTTCGCGGGCGAAAGGTGGGAGGCGGGAGGGTAAGTCACTCCAGACCACTGCATGGACGTAAAACCATTCCGAGAATGAAATGTGCAGTAAGTCGTAAAATGGCCATGTGGAGTGCCGCATCCTCATTGAAAATAATGTAAACAGAACTAAAGTAACTATTACGCCAAAAAATAAACCACTGGACCATCTATCATTCTTACGGTTTGTTCAACACAGATGGAAACGACCTCCTCAGTAATGTATCTTTTGCGTGGCATTACACGTTAATATATCACAATACGTGCGTGTACAGAAACTTTATACACAAACTTGCCGAACGCACAGGTGTGCTATGCAAGGTGCGTTTTCCACTGTAACTTAATAGCAAGCTTTTACTTCACAACTCTCCATTCCTGTCTAACATTTCCTATTGCTACTTGTTGTGGAGCGCAACATCTTCAAACACATACAGATTACAAAAACTGAAAAAGGCCGTCCGCATTATTTCGAATGTCGCGTTTGATGCTGATACCAAACGTCTTTTTTTTTTAATAATTGAAAATATTCCCAGTCACAGACGTCTACAATGCATTGCTAGATCAACGTTATGAAAGCAGTCCAAGAAACATGATCCCTTTTTTGATCAGTTGGCTAAACTGCGATCAGGAAATAAATATTACACAACACGAAGCAGCGACGTCTGGTGTGCGCCGTCTTTTAGGACCAAATACGGTCGTCAAATGCTTTGCTTTCAAATCCTTAACCTTCTTAATTCCGGCAGCGAGTACTTAAACCTTGCATCTAACAAGATTTGTTCAGTACCTCCATAGACCAATTGTACGTTCCTGCTCTTTTGATCAAAAATTATGTATGTTTATGTACTCTTCTGTGTATCATTTGTGTCATTTCAGTGCTTGTGACTGTTTCTTAAAGCCTATTCTGCGCTAATATGTGCCAAAGTAAGCTTGGTTACGTTTTGTTGTTACCTGTACCATACCCAGCAATTCTGGACAAAAGAATTTTTGCGCGAAACAATTTATGAACTCAATTTCATCACATAATGAAAGATTTCATTAATACAATCAATATATCGAGGGATCACCCGACGGCAGTCTTGAACTTTTTTTCTATCAACGTTTTTGCTATCGTCAAAAGCCCTTCCCATTGGTTTCTAAGGAATTCGTAACTGTTCGATGCGACCGATGGAAACACTATGGAGGAAAGATTTTGCTGCATATAAGAAGAATAAACCACTACCTTCAATAGCATCGTAAAAGTGTTTTACAATTTTTCATTTTTTTCCCGAAATTGCTTGACTTCTCTGTAGAAACGGGGTGCACTCCTTTGTCAAGCTAAGCTAAGGCTTTTCGGGTACGTCTCCTAACATCATATGACGATGAAATAAAGGCTTCGCGTGTCTTTATTTTCATAAGTAACAATGCACCGAGCTAACACTGCTTTAAGACGTTTTGGCGAGAAAGTGGGTTATGAAGCATCATGAAGTGAAGAGGCCAATTCGACACACAAACACACAAACACACAGTGGGACGAAACGCTGTGCTTAATCTTATTCTTCTTCCCACTTTGTGTATCTCAGATTGCACTGTTCCCTTCACTATAACCCAGCTTTCGATGAAGATTTAGCTTTTCCATTCGCGAGTGCTTCTCAGGCAAGCCACTCATCTCTATAAATTTAGCCGAGGGGCAACCTTTTTTTGTTGCTGAGCTGAAGTCTGTTATAGTGTAACGATGCTATTCTCACGTGTTTACTTTCAGAATGAAAAGAATTGGTACGAATAGAGTTTTTATGTTTATATATGGTAGTGCTATATATGCCTTGTAAATTTCTTTCAAGAAAAGAATGCTGTAGTTTTTATCACTGCCAAAAATCTAGAGAGATTAAGCTTCGCAGGTATATTTCAATCTAGGAACCAAGCTAACAAGATGTTTGCGATATGCATTATTCTTAAGCAAAAACGGGCAGAATTTTTGGCTAGAAAACATATTTGCTAAGTAGCACCTTGAGCGTCTGAGCCTCTATTTATGATAGCTTATTCGCAATTTCACTGAATATATCAGAAACAGTGGTCGAACCGAAAATTAAAACGCGATATTTACGGCGCATCGCCAAAACGATGGAATCAAATTTCCAATAAGCAGATTCAAGCAACCCGAAAACATTTGGAAAGACACAGTAAGTCACTAGATTGCTGAAGGAAACGAACCCATGCAGCTATAGATTATTTGCACTTTCGCGTGAAGTAGAAAAGACTGCTTCCGTGGAGATATGCTCGCAATCTGTGCATACAATTTTTACCAGCTTATGTTTTATAAGCTCCTTCATCTTAATAAGTATATATCAAGAGAGAGAGGGTTTATTGACGGGAAAGGCAGAGTGGTTGGCCTGAAAAATAATTATCTTGCCTGCTGCTCTACACTGGGGAACGGGGAGGGATGAAAAGAAAAAGAGGGTCACGATGGGGGATAATGATGATGGGAGGAGGCAGATGAAAAAAATACATAAAAAAAACAAGGCACACTTTCTAACATGACAAACGCGAAACAAGGCCCGTGTCGCTTAAAAAGCGTGAGAGCGCTCGCGTTGCCTGTACAGTTTTCAAACAATCTGGCCAAGCGCCGAGGATCAAATCCTCCGAGAGGGGCCTTGTGTCCGTACAAAGCAGATGCGATATCAAGTTTTCACACGAACCCATCGTGGTTTCTTAGTGCGTTGGCACCAAGGCTTCCGCTCCAGCCAAAACCCGATTCATGACGCTGATTTGACTTTCACTTTTGCGAGCGCCGACGAATCAGAGGACGAGGAGGAAAGCCACGGTGTGGAGGAGCCAATCATAGGCGCGGGCCATACGTGACGTCGAAGATGGCGCAGCCATTCAGAGAGCGCTCACGCCACAGGTGACGTCACAGGCGGTTTCGCCACAGCTGCCGCGCCGGGGTTAGAGGGGAATGTCGTCACGTTCAGCATTCGCAGCTAGGCGTATTTGAACACCCTCTGCCACACCACTGCTTCTAGTGTTAACATAGAGGATAACCCGGGGCCGTACGGATGTCTGATGAGCATCGTCGGGCTCGACAACGATAACAGCAACGAGCACGACAGTGGCAGCCGAAAACCAGAAAAAAAAATAACGCTAAAGGGCTAATACACGTTAAACCGTGACTGTCCATGCCAGATAGACTGTCAATTTTTCGAAGGGCCTTTCGTGCCCTTTTATCACCTAGATGCAGCAATGCACATGCCCTTTCATATCCTAGATGCGGCAATGCACATACACTTTCATCCCTTAGACGCGGCAGTGCACCAGCGGTGCGTGTCCATACTCCACGACGCCTTTTTCTGGAAGTGGAGCGAAAGCGATAGGACGAAACATATACTTCCTACGCAGCGGAATATAGTCCAGCTTCCACTTATTAGCTTTCGCTTCGAACAATGTATGCAGTCAATAACCATTATTTAAGGCATATTTCTAACAAAACTGCTAAGTTTCAACATTAAAAGTCAGGGCAAAACAGTTTTCTTGGTTAAAACCAATTTCCTAGGCATACCTGCTCACTATCACCTCCCATACGTGGCACCAGCTGCCCTAGCTACGGATTGAAGGTGACGCGGAGCAATGTGCCAGGCGGCCAGTCGTACTGTGCTACGCCGAAACTGTTTGGCGCAATGACATTCACTGACACACCGTCCCTGTAGTTTTGCCTTGATTGCAAAAAAAAAAAATCTTTCAGCGAGTATAGTAAAGTATCTCTTTGTTGTGCCAAAACTATCAAAACGTTTCCTTATCCTTCGCCTAAAGTAGACACGGAGTTCGCGCCCAATAACCGGTCTTCTTGTTTTATTGCGAAAGCATTATGTGTCCTATTGCCTCCAGAGCGTCGCCGTCCATGGCCACAAATTCCGCATTGACGTCAACGTTCTTATGCTTAACGTCAGGGCTGGAGCATAATATGGTACAAGAACGAAGGAATATAAAACCTCTTCAAATGGCGTGGGGAATTCAACCAAGCCCGTTCAGAGGGCGAGTGTGCATGCCGCCCATTCTCGGTAATTTTTGTAATCTGTGTCTGTTTTTGCAGTAGTGATTCCGTCAAAAATGAGAACAGATCCTTCCAAACGCATATGATATATTTTCAGGCGAATGGGAGCGGATGTGTGAATTTTATGTTTTTCCCTGAAAACAATCTCTTCTGAACTTGGTTTAAACAGCGCAAAAGACGCGGACGCAGAAGGTACACACAAGACACACACTGCGTTTGTGTCTTCTGCGCCCGCATCTTTTGCGCTGTTTCAACCAAGTACGAACCACCAACTAGCCCGCACGTCTGCCCTTGTTGTCTTCTGAACTGCACTGTTCACTCTTTATGCACTTTTTTTTCTGCGCCGCATTACAGTACGAAGTTTCTTGCGACGTCGACGAACTCTTGTTATTGGGGATTGGGCCGAAATATTTCCCTTTTGGGCCAGGAGACTACGTAATCAAGGTACGTCGCTTGCCCACTGTCTAATTCCGTAAGTCTTTGCATAAGGACCTCTCTATGATAGCATCATTGAAGTGTGAAACAAGTGACTCGCTACAAAACACAAGCTCCCGAACGTGCAATCTAAGCCTGCCAGAGTACCTCACCTGAACACCGTTTATACATCCGCAATGGTCGACTTGACAGTGCATGCCTAAAACAGATAAAGTGATTAAAATTTTCATCCTCAAAAGAGACTACATAGCGTGAAGGTGTAGTTTGAAACTTACAGTAATAAATCGCAATTTTAAGAAGTTAGCATATTCACATACATACTCGTGGTGGTATAATTATCTTCGTGGAGTACATACGATGCAGACTTTATAGAATAGAGACACTAAGCATTCTCGGACCTCTTCCGAACGGGGGAATCCTAATATGAGTTATTAACCTTTATCGCTGCGGAATGTTTCATAGACACGTGCTCATTCGCTCCTTTTTTTTCAGGTCGACGAGCCATCAGGTACAAGGTGTTACAGCGGTTTCGTGGAAGCTGGCTTTATGCACAATGCGTCCTGGCACTTGGGGCTTGTCTTCCTAAGGCGCGCCTACACCGTTCTCGAGGCACCCCTAGAGCCGTCTGGACACGGACGTGTGGGCTTAGCGATCGCATCTTCACACTAGTGAATTGCGGCACCAGGTACATGCGGGTGGCAGAAGCAGCATTGGTCTTTAAGGCTTGCCGTCATTGTTGAATAAATGCTAACATTCACAGCGATCCATTGAATCAGTTAGTAGCAAGTTGCGTGTCCACAGGAGCGGCATGTCATGGTTATGGTTTATCGGGGTTTATAGTCCCAAAGCGACTTAGGCTATGAGGGACACCGTAGTGAGGGGCTCCGAAAATTTCAACCACCTGGGGTTCTTTAACATGCACTGACATCGCACAGTACACAGGCCTCTAGAATTTCGCCTCAATCGAAATGAGACAGCTACGGCCGGGATCGAACCCACGTTTTTAGGGCCAGCAGTCGAGCGCTTAGCCACCACTTAGCCACCGCGACGGCTAAGGCCTGTAATGGTGTGCTATTGTTAGCAAACAGTCGCACTGGGGCACGCAGATGACAGGAAAGTGATGAATTCTTCTGGTATTATCTGTCTCAGATAAATGAGCACGAATGTACCTCGCTGAAAGTTCATGGCTTATAGAAGCATAGAAAAATAATTCAAGTGGTGTCCAGCTTGAACTTTCGCTGTAGTGCGAATGATTATAAGTTGAGTGAAAAATTCTGCATTAACCTTATCGCGAACTGTACCAAAAGCAGCTTGCATCATGATTTAATGGCAGCTCTAGTTAACAACGCTGCATGTCATCCGGAGTAATATCTCCGTTGCATGTGGAAGCCAGCTTTTAATAGGAAGTGAGGCCTAGAAACTTCAGGAACACGGTGAATAAATTAAAAATTCGAGGTATGTGGCATAATTGTTCGTTGGAACTTCGAAGCCTTACGCAGAAATATTAACATTGTCTCAAAAGGTCTTATACTCTCAAACTTGCCGCATAAGTTTACTGATCACCCTTAGTCTGGTTTTCATACAGTTTTATTTTTATACTTATTTGTCAACCCATGACGTGTTTTTGACGTCTCCTGCTTCAAATTTGTGATGCCTTGGGGCGCCTGAGGATTCTGCGAGAAAAAAAAGCTGCTAAACAACTTACGTGCCTCTTTCCTCTTGCCTGTCGGGATTTGCGGCTCAAGCACATAATGTCTTTACATATTGAAGCCACGGGGACAATAACTGTCACTGGACCATCTGCACAATCCTTCGGAATGATGGGTACCTTATCCGTGTTATTAATACTTATCCAGAAATCCTGCACCAGCGCCTTTTTCAACGGGAAGTTGTTTATGAGCGCAGATTTTCACATATCAGCAGATTCCATAACACAACCAATATAATCACATATACTCCATAGGGACGCTTGTACTTTTCTAAAATTTATTTTTAAGACGGCACCCCATTCACTTTCAGTGGCAGTATTAACTCCTTTGTGCGAGCCCAGAACAAACTTAAAGGCGAGATTTTGCTACGCATCCGGGGTTAGAGCATTCTCATCAATATGTTCGTGAAAGTAGCTTAGCATATTCTGCAGTTTGTCTCAGAATGAAAGGTCGAGCTCAAAAAAGCTTGCCTTCAGGTTGAAATGCGCTCATCGCATCGGCTAGAATTGGCCTCGGCAACAATAGGCCTGCCCATGTCTCACCTCTACATGAGCAAAAGCGTCACTTGACGAGGTCAAACCGGCTGACCGGTTTGTTCGAGCGCCGAGGGTAATTGCGTTTTTGAAATTTAAAAAGTGGCACAAATAGTACTTGCGGTGGAGCACACGAGCTTATACACGAGGCTATACACCGCAGGAGACACAGGACATATGGAGGTGATGACTCAGGGCGGTACCAAAGCTTAGAGAACACACATTTCGGAGTCAAGCCTCTAAGAATCCCACTTTTGTCCAGCACTCTGCTTCAAGGATTTTCGAAACCCTTTTTCAATGTCAGACTGATGATCCAAGCGCACCAAACATTGTCGAAACATCAAGGGGGCAGGTGTTATTTCGTCGGCAATAGGCATTTGCCCTTCCTCTGCACGTCGAAGAAGCGATGGTGGAAGAGCACATTGCACACTGGTCTTCGGTGGTCAACCTCCGAAGATCAGTGTGCACTGAACTCTGAATACCCGTGAGACACCGGCTTGAATAGTTGAGCTGGTCTGTACGTTAGGCTTATTTCTAGCATCTTAAACAAGAACGACGGACTGCATTCCATTTTTCGTATTTAACACACAGCAGCGGTAAACACTTGCAGAAATTTTAGCCGGCGCTGGTCTTTTCTGATACGGCTAGGTTTTGCGAGATCGAAGGCTTTGTTTGTGCGATATCGGTGGTTGCCGAGAAGGAATTCACGACAGTTAGATAATGCAAACGCTGATCTAGTGCAGTCCTGGCAACAGGGACCTGCAATACAAGATTTGTTAAATTGCAAGCCGCATATATTGGATCAGAAACGCCGATCATAGGCAATGTGATCGAATCTGCCGAGCAATTATGAAGGTGGGCAGCAAGAATCTCCTGCGCGTCGCTTGTCGAAAACAAAGTATGCCATTAATTAACGCCAATGCGAGAGAACGTTCTTGTATAAGCAGCAATTAAAAATAAGGCATTGGTTATATCTAGGAATGCAGATAACATGCGGAAGCGCCGGTACTAAGAAGCGTCCACAGCACTCTTATCAACACTATAAACACGAATTCGCTTATATGAGAATAAAAATGGTAAATGATCCGAGATGTACTCTAGCACTCTTCCTTTTATAAAAAGGATTGCGCTAGAGGTCAGCTTACGCCCTTTTTACTCATTCCTGTTTAGAGCGAAGAGTTTCTCTTGGAGGCGGCCGCAAGTAAACCTACAATCGATGAAAAAGAGACAAGTATAATTAATTAGGCAGAACGCAATAAACTTTTATTGCTAACCAAACAAGCAGCAGATAAGTGCAAATGTGCAGTTTGGAATTATAGAGATTTCAATTTTCCAAACGTTGTGACGCGCCATGTCCGCAAATTCGGCGAAGTCAACTGCGGTCCGAACGCTTAACAGCCTTAAGGTATAGTTACCGCGCGACGTAGTGCGGTTTCACCGTGTCCAAGTACATGTCATCATAGTACTATGCGGAATTGGTTATCGTTCAAAGCCACCAACGGGTTTCCATCATAGCCTGCCCAGCCCCCTGTTGAAACAATGCCCGTTGCAGGGCTTCCGAAGTAAAATCGAAATGATTATTGCAATACGCGCACTTAGAGCCATTTTCGTGTCCATGTTTGTTTTTCGCTCAAACGCACTGGATTTTTTGGTGTTGTCGTGAACACCTGTGACGATATTTTGAATGCGCTTAAATATTTATCAAAAATGCGTGGTCAACAGCCGCTTTCACATATCTCGGCGTCAAAATTAGCGCGAAGCCCTGTGCTGTGCAGCGTAGAATGCGCGAAGTTGCTAATGCTTGGCCAAGAGCGCGCTATCGCGTGGAATTTTTGAAATTTTGAGGGTCTTCATTCCTGAAAAATGAAAAGCGCTGCGTTAAATATAATTCGTTGGAGCACGTGTGTCACAGCATTCTCATGATGCTTGATAACTGTCCAGTTTTTAACTGAGTGTTCAAAGCCGTATTTTAAGTGTTTATTGCTTATTACCGATCAAGAAATAAAATAGAAAGGAATAAAATCCAAACCGGTTCTTTTCCTAACTTGATGAAAACATGGCTCACTTTATATCACTTCTGAAGAACGCTTCACATTTAAGTCTTAGTAAGGAGAGCTCGGTTGGGCCCCATTTGATTCCGGCAACGAAGCGAAGGACATGGCAAAAAAGAGTGTTTTCTTTAGCATATTTATATGCCTCGACATTCACAGATCGTGACCAAGGATAATTTCCAAAAATCTGTGGTAGGAGACGTATGATATTGCAACCGCTTGTAGTGTTACCAGGTAGCGGCAGACAGACTTGCGCGTGAATTCGACCACAGCACATTTTTCAGCTGCTGATTGCAAACCGTTACGTCGTAGGTACCTTGAAGTAGATGACAGGGCACGTTGTAATCTCGCGCCAATTTGCGGACGTGTCCAACATGAAGCCCCGATGCAGATATCGTCAGGGTTATATAGGGTTGGGCCGAGAACTCCTCCCTAAGGAACTCCAGGCAAAGCTGATGACGAGTAGTCTCTCCACAAGCGTAGACATGTAAACGGACCGGCCGTTGAAGCTCACAATCCACGAGTACATCTGGCCGCCAACGCCCATGTCGTCAATGGCATCGAGAATAGCGTCATGAAGTACGGTATCGTAGGCCCCTTTGATGTCTAAAAAGACAGCAGCGACCAGTCGGTGGCTAGGTGTTCAAGTTTCACGGTCGATACGAGGTCGATTACGCTGTCAATCGAAGAACGTCCCGCCGGAACCCGGTCATTCTGCTCTGAAAAGCATTAGAGTCGTACCGCACCATACGCACCATACGCTCCATAACCTAACCGACGCAGCTTGCTAGTGCAACTGGCCTGTATCAGGCAAGCTCATAAGGAAGCTTTCCAGCTTTCAAGAAATCAACCAGGCGGCTGATCATTGAGTGTTCTGGAACAATTCCGGAAGCCCATGTATCATTGTAGTAACTGAGCAGCACAGTTCGGCCTTGCATGCCAAGGTGAGAGAGAGACGCGTACGAAATCCAGTCACGACCAGGTGTAGATGAACGCCAACACGAGGAAAGAGCAGCGTCTAGTTCAGGCACCGTGAACAGCATGTCGTAGTGGTCGCCTAGTGAAGTTGGCACAACTTCCAAACTGTTTGATGCCGCCTGAATTGTGCTCGACGGCGACGACGGGAGGGCGCAGGAATTGTGCGCCCGCCATCCCGAAGGATCTTGAGGACGTGGTTCGCGCACAAAAGTAAAAAAAGAACTGCAGTAAAGTGTAAGAGCTGCAAACAAGAGACGTTCGGTACCACCGCTTCTTCTTCTTCCCAAACTATTTATATTAAAAGGAGCTTTTCATTAAGCTTATCGCAAAGGTTAAACATTTTTGTGGCTAAGTAGCACGGTGAACATCCAACTTTAAAATTTTTCCAGGATAAGACGAATTCTCTTCGCCTGCTATAGAACAATAGTACTTTAGAAACTTGATCAAACGTTTTGGTGAACAACTCCGTTATGCGGACTGTTGAGCGTGACTCAAAACACGTTTGAAGTAAGTAAGGAAAAGCTGGGCGGAAGAGATAGCCCATTACTCATTGAATTTGTCACTTTTACTCGCGAGTGCCTTAACGGTCAGTCATTGGACTGCTTCTGTTTCTCATTTACATCAATGATCCTCCTTCCAAAGTAGCATCTAACATTCTTCTCAGCTGATGACTGCGTTATATCTCGCGAGTTAACATCACCCGATGACGCTAACCTTCTTCATACCGATCTTACCCATACTTCTACTTCGTGCAATAATTGGCTCATGGACATAAACACTGAAAAATGTAAAGTTATGCGAATATCCCGACATGCTCACACTCCTTCCAGGTGCTACTTAAATAACGTCCCCTTAGAATCTGTTACTACATATAAATTCTTGGGCATCCACATTTTTGCAGACCTCTCCTGGTAGCACCACATTGAGTACATTATTAACAACGCTAACCGCATGTTGTGCTACGTACCGTCTTCTCTTAAATTATGGCTTTACAAAACGCTGATTAGTTCAAAACTTGAATATGCAGCTGCTGTATGGGACCCCACCACGAAAATCTAATAACTTCGCTGGAGATGGTCCAAAATAATGCCGCGCGTTTTACGCATTTTATCTAACTTAAACGTGGCGCAAGCGTAACCAGCATACAAACTTGCCTCTGCTTGCAGCCTTTAGCATGTCACAGAAAAACAATTCGTCTCAGTCTTTTTCATAAATTGTGCAATCATTCCACTCTACGGAGCACACTCATTGCTCCTCCCCACTATGTTTCAAGCCGCCCCGATCATCGCCACAAGGTTGGAATTTCGACATTTAACACCTTATCAGCATTTCATTCCTTCTTGCCTCGTGCTTCACTTGAATGGAACCACCTTCCTGCTGAAATCATCGACATCAATGATAACCAGCATTTTCGCAACGCAATTGCTAACATTGTATAAAGAGCAGAAATTTTTTGTAATACTCATTTTCTTGTCTATGTATTTTTTTGTATCCACTCACCACATTAATGTCTCTGACCCTGAGGGTTCAATAAATGAAATGAAGATAAATTTCCGATTTGCTTCCAACTTCCTGTTTTGCACATCAAAATATCGGATGACACCCAAAGCCACCTACACTCCCCTCGGCACCCTTTACCATTACAAGGATGGTTATCAGTTCTGGCGGCATTGTCGGCCATTCTCGGGAGGCACGTACAGTGTACCTTTATCAACTCAGCAAAACATTTAATCTTACTGACGCCGACTTAACACTCCTCAACATCACGCAGCAAGACTTCCTAAAGACTAAATATTACGGTTTGTGACCTCACAGTGTTTGCACGAACTTCCTGGGATGTATGTGGCAGCTGCAACTCCTAGCTCATTTCTATACCCGATGTCTGGCTTCACTATCAAATCTCTTCATTGACTGATCTGAA
The DNA here is from genome assembly GCF_052857255.1 of Amblyomma americanum. Classification (NCBI taxonomy): domain Eukaryota; kingdom Metazoa; phylum Arthropoda; class Arachnida; order Ixodida; family Ixodidae; genus Amblyomma; species Amblyomma americanum. The sequence continues at coordinate 121,549,482 of NC_135501.1, read as the reverse complement.
AAAGCTCGTTCCACTGCTAACACTAGGGAGATGTGGAGCACAGGCCGCTGCACCTAACTGCCGAGGACTTGTTGGCCTTTGAAGCTAACCTTGTAGACGGCCCCGAGAAAGTCATTCTCGTTTGCTTGTCCTCCGAAGCGAGCCTGTTATCACTTGGAGTGGCTCTCAAGTATTCTTGGAGGGTGGCGAGATTCTTGACTTCAGGGACGTAGCGGCGAGGAATGTTGGTGCTGTCACTCATTAGCGGGCGAGGAAATTTCTTTTTTGCTCTGTTAACATCTCGCCTTAATATATTGTCCTTCTATAAGTGACAGCAAAGCATGTCCAGAATGCGGGACGATCCAGAAAATAGTAGACGGCTGTCATTGAAACTGAAAGCCTGCGGCCAGTTTCCCTCTCTTGCTGCTTGACTGGACGACCCTTAGGACACATTTTTCCAAGGTGCTGACTAATAGCAAGTTGCTCGACAGTGAAAATAATAGAGACCTAGGTAGGGACAGTAAAAAAGGGAAGAAGGTTTATTATTACTGCATGTTCGAAATTTCAATATTCGTTGACAGCGACATTTAATTAATTCCTGCTCTCTGATGAAACGCGAAAAGTTGAAAGATATCTCCTTTTTATTCATTAGGGGCTACACAAAAACAAAAATGCATATCCTTAGGAATGAAGGCAAAAAAGTCAGTCCTTTGCCGAGGCAGCCTTCACCAGGGAAGTGAAAGCCTTGCGGGCACCTCCAGGCCGGATTAATCTTAGAGTCTGCCACTAGTAACGGCATATTTTAGATATCAGTGCCATAAACGGCATGAGAAAACTTCGACTAAGATAAAGAATCGCAAAATGGCATTTTAAGGTAACATCTTTGATTTCAACCAATTGAAATGCCACACAATTCAGGAAGCGAAATTGATCAAATATCTCTCTTAAAGAGAAACAAAAATCCAAAGCGGCCTCTGCGGGCAGCCCTGTGAGCTAAGTATTTTAGGTCTGATTTAGAAGCGGTGTGTAAGAAAGCCGGATATTCCGTACGTCGAGAGCACACTCATCAACCGTTAAAAGCAATCACTACACTAAATGCAAGAAATATGAATGGAGCCTTGCTGGAAGTCGTTATATTCTCAGAGATTCGAAAAATGCAATACTAAATTTCGCGTGCGGGAGAGTTCATGTCCCTGCTATTAGCATACTAACCTCGCCCGGTGCCAAACCAACACGCCCCGTGGAGCCGCTCTGGGTGCCTGCGCACTCAGGCAACCCCAGCAACGAGGCCACCTATAGCTGAGCCCGAGGTCCGATAAACTTGGCACAGGCGGCCCACGCATCGGAATTTTCGCGGGAGCGCATGCACACACTCAGTGAGCTGACTCAGGCTCACCGAGCAGAGAGACGCCTCTGCTTGCCACCACATACTCACTTGATAATTACCACCAAACCCCAAGGTGCCGCTTCCAGACGCGAGCCCTGTCATCCCCTTATACTAAATCCCGCTGCCACCAAACGCTCGCCTACCCCTCTTGTAGCCTCTGCAACCACCCCATCCCCACCTTCACCAATATTCTATTCTAATGACCGGTGGATCCACTCCCGAGGGGCCTGGAGTACCTGCCCAGCTGGGAGGTACTCCAGGCTGCTACGCTCTGAGGACCCGGTCCGGCAGAAGACCTCCACGGACCGGGCTGCCGATCGTCATGGACTGTAGAAACATGAACGTTAGAATGTAGTGAGGTCATGTGGTGGCCCAGGGGCCAGTGTGTCCCAAACACCTATGTCAAAATAAATGTTTTTACCCCCCCCCCCCACCTCCCCTGCAAGCCTTGCGTTATTTTTCATGGAGACATCTTTTTTACTTTAGAAAAGCGCAATCAGAGTTGATATGTAGCTCTAACAAACCGGAAGCTTGACATTGGGACACGTTCTTGATCTTAACATTGCCACATTCGGTGCATTTAGATTCCAAATTCTTATTGCTGGAGTGTTTGTTATACGTAATTTGTAGCCATTTTTAATGAATGCTATTCACTAAGAATACGTAGCAATAAAGTATTTTGTTTTATTGCAACTTCGGGTTGTTTCAGCGGGGACATTTATCCGAATGAGCACTTGCAAACATGAAAGGCTATAATAGGGGTGCACCGTTACAAGAAACAGTGACTTGGCCTATGGGACCACACGTTGCTTGCCTTGCCCAGGATAAATGTCATTACCATAACCCAGGACAAATATATCCTTCCGCAACGAACATAGAGGTCCATAGGAGTACCTATTTATCTTCGCGCAGTGATCACAGTATTCGCCAATGGGCACTTCTGATTGAGATAAAAATTCTTGTAGATTGTTTCACATTTTCTTCCACAGACAATAAAATTTTGCCATTTTTGCAAAGAAAACAATGACATTTTACGCCAGAAAATGCCTTGAATGACGTTTGGCCACATATTCAGCCATCGCATCTTGTTCTCACCATAAACAGCCAATTTGATGAAGCGGCACAGCGCGATTAGTACATCTTTAGAAGCGTTGTAGGGCTATCGGATAGTCGTGCTTTACAAATAATTCCTATTTATAGACGCCGAAGCGGTTGGTCGGTGGCTATGCTGCTCGGCTGCTCACCCAAAAGACCCGGGTTCGATCCCGCGGCCATGATGGTCGCATTTCAATGGAGGCGAAGTGCTAAAGGCCCGTGTACTGTTTGATGTCAATGCACATTATGGAACCCTACGTGGTCGAAATTTCCGGAGTTCTTTACAATGGCGTTTTTCATAGCTTAGTCGGTTTGGGTCGTTAAACCCTCACAAAACAAAGAAAACCTTTTTAATTATAGAAAGAAATATTTTGCTCATCCGCTTTCAGTATAACCTCCAGGAGACATTTGCGTTTCTAAGTGCTCATTATATTTCCCGGAAGCTAGCCGGGGTTGTCTACTATTTTACATAATGTTACGTGACGACAAGCCGATGACGACAAGACGCCATCGCTCACCCCGATAGCACAATTTAATCGCCACACTCTGCGAGTGCTCCACTCGCACCACTGCCAGGCTTCTTTGTCTTCCTATGGTTCGTTACATCGCCAGTGGCCATAGAGAGACACTCCTGATTGCCAAGGAGAATGAATGACACAGTAGAAGAGATTGAGGGCATGACGATAAACCGAAGGTAAAGACCTTGCAACCACGGCTGATGAGAAGATGATCGGATGAGCTCTGACCCACTCACGTTCTCGGAGAGGCGTCACCAAGATCTTACGGCCGCGGCCTATGAACGGGCGCAACCGCACGGGAGGGAGGCTTGTGCGCTGAAGTGTTGGTGGCTTCTCCGGTCTTTGGGACCGTAGCGTCAGGGCCGCGCCGTCGTCCTCAGGTTGTCGTATCCTCTGGCCTGGGCTGGGATGCGGATCGGGAAGAGCAACGAGGTACCATGGACTAGGGCCGGGCGAAATGCGCCACAAATTCGCAGCTGACGACCAAGGTCGACCGACGTAGGGTGTTCAATTTGGTGGAATAGGATCATGAGGAAAGTTCGCGCCTCCATCAAGTGATCAGGAGCGCCCGAACTCGTCCTCTAGCCCAGACCAACGGGCATGACGTAGGGAAGGCTACGAAGGGAACCTTATAATACGCCGACCGATTCTGGCAGGCGCTCCGTTCTGATTTCCTTCTCCTCCAACTTGTATGCTATTCACCTTATATTTTCTCTGCAACAATCCTGTCGCGCTCATGATCATGTCCCGCATGCCATTGACTGTGTTAGTCTTTTTATTTTGCGATCATGCCTACCAGGCGTTCAATATTTTTTAATACAGAAGGTACCACAGATACGTCAGTGTTATTAGACTAGGTCGATTATGCGCCTTGGCGCACATTACTTGCCTGATAAAGCTGTATAGTTAAAACAGTAAGTAAATTAACCCATCCGTTTTTTTATTTTCGACTATAGGGGACAATATTTTTTTCTGAGTTTGAATGCCGGCAACAATGTAGGTAAGCGCAGTTTATAAATATTCTTACTCGGGGATGGGGATTCAAATATCGGCTGTCAAAAATACTCGTTTGAAAGCCAGTTGAGCTGGCTTTCTCGCATTGCAATTTTATAAAACAGCAAGCTGCAGCTTTTGAAAAATTTTGGGATATTGTCCCTATTAGTGGCCATGGCGACGAAAATTGATGGCAACAAAGACGTGAAAGAATAAACAAAGAAATATTGCTCATGCAGCGTCGCCGTGAACGGCGTCATTTTTGCCCAAACTTCTGGCGCAAGTCACTTGAAGGTCGACTCTAGGTATCTTGATCGGAGCTGCAGTGTGCTGCCGGTGTGGTTCATGCTGCTGATAAAACCTTTCAGAATTGCGAAAAAGAGCGCCAATGAGTTATTTGATAAAGCCCATACCGATTCTAAAACAAAAGTTTCAAAATTACAAAGCATAATGCTTCCTCAAAAAAGCCTTCGTCCGGACCTCTCGAGCCCCTACCGGCTCGTTCACGCACGTTTCTCTCCTCCACGTCCCTTCCGGTTGCTTTATTCCTCTTTGACACCCTTCCATGCCTCCTCATGCCCGGCTCCGGTCTCCTACATTTACCAGGCGCATTGTATTATCAGGCACGCAAAGGCTGGTTTCTCAGGATACCTGATCCGGGTCCAAGTGGACATATTTTTCAACGCAGCAGAAGAGCCGGGAGCTTTGAGCTCCAAATGCAGCGGTGGCCTGGTGATCTGAGCATCATACTAGCATGTGAAAAGTGCCGCCAGGCACCTACCGGTGATGCATTGGGGTTAAGCTTACCACGGGCGAATGCTTAGAAAAGGGGTCTTTCACCCCATCTTGTATAGAGGAAAATAACATGTGCCATGACGCTCTTTGACCAAAGAAGGGCGTCATGAAAAATCATCATCGTCATCGTCACCTTTGAGTTGCAGCACACTTGGTCCAAAAGTTTGGTGGCCTGCGGTTCCTGCAGAAAATTAATTATACCATCGCCTCTAAGAAGTATAATTAGAGGATTAGAGTACATGATATACATTACATCTCGTAATATGTGCAGCTTTCATAGCATGCGTTATTTGATTCGGAGGCTTTCGACTTTGCTATCTCAAACCTGTACAGTCTGTGAGGCGCCTATTATACAATGTGTAAAATGGGAATATTTTTTATTTCTGCATGCGGAACTGCAACATTCGCTGTTATGATTACAGGGATGTCTGCTTAAAATTGTTTGCGAATGTATGAAAATGTGCCAGCTAACACTGATAGTGAAGTGCTCCTGAGAATTATTTATGCAGCAGCTAAGGCGAGGGTCAAAACAGGCTGAAGTTCTTGTAAGGACAACGTTGCAATAAAGGTAATGGAGGAGTTTTAAATTAGGTCGCTACATGCTGAACTCAGCTGCTTTTATTGTTTTTTGTTGTCCTCTGGGGGTGTGGCACATATCCACAGTGGAGGATTGGCCAGGGCGACTTCTACAGACATACAAATGTGAAAAATTGGCTCATTTAAGGTAGCCGAGGTTGAATTTCGTTGGATACTGTAATTTAGCTATATCATATTTCTCTTTTCCTTCCTTTGAAATTATTGCAATGTGGGGACCATTAATGATCAAATCCCACGAGTCGATAGCATGTGAGGACGTTTTAAATTATTGGGCTTTGATGGCTTAAACGTTCTGCAGCCACAAACGTGCATAGAATAACTTTGCAGGTGCAGTATAGCCCCGGTACATTTCGAATATATATTAGTAGAAATGTGATGCTGAATGTGCCTAAGTAATATACTTTAAAAGGGTGGAGTGCTGCTATGAAAAGAGGGGCCTGATAATTATTTTAAAACATACGAAGGCACCGTGGCAATATTTTTACAAGCTACTGCGAAAAAGGAGGAGTGAGACTTCCACATGAAATACAAACATCGCCAGATTACGCGATTGTATGGAGCTCTTCCAATGGACCTTTTTTCAGCAGTCACGAATGCTGAAATATTCGATGCAAACACTGCCAGGAGGGTTTTATTTCAATTATTTACGTAATGTTTTTCGTGGTGAATAAAAATAATGCTTGAATTAAGCACTCTAAACTTCTTTTGAAAAAAGCCACCACACAGGAAATTTTGAGGACGCTTTTCTCATTAGCCCCGTTCTTAAGGCTCAAAGCACGCTGTTACCTTTGTACGAAGATGTTTTCAAGAAAAATTGATTCTGATACCTCAGAACTTATGGTTGATTTTGGACTTAGAAAAAGAGTCGCATTTCGTATCTTCGGCTGGTCTGTTTCTGTTAATGGTACCAAAAACTGAAGTACAGAATTGGCGGGCTTTCAAACTGCGATATTTGCTAGACAGATCCTCGTTCCGTTGCCAGCAGAGCAACTCAAGTGCTGACCTCGCCAGCTTCTTCACGTCGGACATATCGGACTCTCAACGATAGCAAAACTAGTCCTTCTAACACTGCGCTGATGAGATACACGGGTTTCGTATGGTTACAGAGGCACATAACGTTCGAAAGAGAGCAAACGTCACAGACGGCTCAGTAGCCTCGCATGAAGATGCGACTTGTATCGCTAAGCCTCGCCATTTTACTCGGCTTCCTGCGATGCAGCTCCGGAGAAAACGATGGGTGCGTTGTATTTTGCGTGTTTCTGTATACCAGCCACCTCATTCATTGAATTTCTTAAAAGTTATTTCGGCATACCGAATTTTCAAACTTTACAGCAGGTAGTTTCTTTAAAAACCAACTATCATGCTGTGCGGTCTCAATCGGACAAAATATTTATAATATTGCTTAATTGACTAGTGTGCAAGCCACTCCTTGGCCAACACAAACGTTGGCGGTCAATGCCGTGCGCACAAGGCACAAATGTTTTCCTTGTAGCGCTGTTTTCTACACCAAAAAAAATGTGAAAACTCAACTGCAGAGAGGCAACATGCGGGCCTGTGCTTCTCTGTAAAAAGTAAAGAATTGATACCAAAAAACTTTTTTAGATTTTCTAAGCTGTTTTCACTCGGTTGATTTGGATATCAAGACACAAAAAGCAGAGCGTACGACTACCGTTGGTTAAGAACTAAAAACTGTTGAAGCAAACATGTGCCGATCAGAGCGCAGTCCACAAATAGTTGTTTTCTAGAATAAAGCTCTTAGACTGTGTCAGTGCCAATACCGTGGTCCTTCTGTGCCTTAGCCTAACATGCTGTTTTTTTATATTGGGTCATTTAAGAATGTCGACTTTACTTTTACCATTATTTTAGCTTTGAAGTGAGAGAGATTAGCAGGCTCCTAAATTCCTGGAGCCACCGGAGCGTGTATATTAACAAGCACTAAAGGCAGCGTCTTTTCACAAACATTTATGTATTTCTGTGTGGGACTTCTCAAAAAAGGTAAAAAAAATGCTCAATCGCTCTGTACGTCTTAAGAAACCACTGAATTTCGGCGCAATATTCGAGGGCAATGTATGTAATGGCATGGCTATAAGCTCTATTTCTTCAATCTGAATAAGCATACAAGATATTGTAAATATCGAATATCCCAATCAAAAATTGGACACATCAGCCGCAATAAGCAGCATTATGCGCCAGTGTTGCACAATATCGCCCATAGCATTGGGGAAAGTAAGCGTTCAGGTAAGAATACCATTCGCGAAATTAACCACGTTTGTCTCTTGATAGAAGTGCTGGCCCGGACGAAGGCTTGAAAACAATCTCCGTGCCCTTGGTGAACCACAAAAATGTGAGTAGTTTTACGCTGCGCCAGCATTAGTGACTTCCCTTATGAAAGATTTGCGCAAATGCATTTGCGCTCTTTTATGCTCGTAACGCGTAATATATTCACTTAGGCTTTGCGTGTCTTTATGTCTACAGCAGTAAGACGATAAAATAATCTTTTCTGAGAACCCTATGAAAGATTGCCTAATAAATTCATGAGCAATGGTGACTGAAAGATTAATGCTGAAAAAGAAAAGCATCTGTCTTGAGCTTTACTTGGTACAGCGATAAAGAACAAACTCCTTTCTAGCGACCGCTGCGGTCTACCGTTAGAAACACATGTGTTCATTTACTTCTGCAACCCATGTGCAATACCAATATTAATATTAGTGCATCGGACTTTTACTTAGTGCAACATTACGTCCCAAAAGACATACCTTGCAGTTTGGCACAAAGAATGAGTGATTAAAGGAAGGGTGAGTAGGTAAAACAGCTCTTGGCAGGGAACTATCACTCCCATATTGACATACAATTAACAGCCTAAAATTAGCTCAAACCACTGCGTTCTGAGAAGCTCTGCTTCTTGACTTCGTCAGTTCTTTCAACTAAAATATATTGGTCACAGTTTAATAGCCTGCACATGTTTAGAAATAAACGGTCGCCTAATTAATAATGTAATGATTAAATGAGAATTCACGGCTCTGTAAATGCACATTTTGCTATTTTAATTTGGGGTTGCTATTCCTGATACGCTTTAATTTTGGAGCCCGCACACAAGCAATATAAAGTTATCTACAAAACGCAATTGCAAATATCAATATTTCGTACAGAATAATAAAGCCAATGTCTTTTTAACATCTTTGCTATTCCTGTTTTTTAACAAGGCCTGCTGTAATAAAACGAATGCTTGCTACTGGTTTATGTCCTATGAAGGCAGCTAAGCAACGCTAGTACACATGCTAAGCAAAGCGAAAATGCTTGCGATAAGCAGCATGCCCAAACGAGGCATGGCCGCGAGCGATAACGGCGAGCAACCCGCCAAAACGGCTCGTATAACACCGTGATAAGCCTACGCTCAAAACACGAGCGGCCGCGAAGGTTAGTGCAGCATAGCTGCTCGCTGCTGTACTCCGTGACAACTTGGCAATGAAGGGCAGGCGACAAGGGCGGAGTTTGCTTAACTATGTCATACTGCGAGATAGTTCGGACGCACAGCTGTGAGCCTGGCTGTCTGGCGCGTTGCTCTTTCCGCGTAGCCGAAACTGTAAATAGCAGAGAGTATATGCGTTCATACCAGGAAAGCACTCAATACCACAGTCTAAATCGACAAATTTATCCACCAGCGAACACATAGCTCCATTAGAAAGAGCAGGTTATGTGGAAAAAATTAAACATGGGTTTTTTTTTTTCACAGCCCAATACTCTACAGCAAGTGGCACGCTGAAGTCTTCAGATCAGAGGGCAAATTTGCCGACGAGGCAGCAACTTTGGTGCACATGGTGTGGACATGTCTGCCTAGGCGCGATAGCTCGAGCGCTCTAGAATCCAGGGAGGCCTTGCTCTGCATCCCAGACCCTAACGTCTAGCTGGACATCATCAGTAAATCCCTTGCTGCTGCTGCTGCGTCACAAGGGATTCCGTCCGACGGATAGGGGCGACGGGGGAGATTGACTTCTCTCCTGGCGTTCATTGACTGGTGTTTCATAAAACCTGCTTCTCTCTCTCTTGCACGTTACCATTATAACGCCGAGAGTGCAGGTGGCGCCATCCACGGAAGCTTTTTTTATCTAAATGTGCGCCCGGCAAATACTTTGCAATAATGACGTTTTTGCTTTAATTTTCGACGTCAAAAAGTTGATAGTTTCGTGAGGGACATGCTTGAAATAACGAGTTTTGGCAATATAATGCGTTAGGAGCAACCTAATAACTGCAAGCGAGGGCTATATTCCGCTCCATGCGCAGGAAGGGAATGCTTCAACTTGTCAGCTTCCGCCCCCCTGAAAAACTTGCACAATATGGGTGATGCACCGCGATGACAGGGTTCTCCGGCCGCGTAGCATCGAGTCTGCAGATTGTTCGAGCGAGTTGCTTCAAGTGGTTCTGAATGTGTGAAAGGCACGGATATGCAACAGACCTCCACTTAGAACAATACACGCACATTTTATTCATTATCTAGATCGTAGTTACACATTGAAGTAAAACTAGTTGCTGGGCTAGTTGATGCATACTGAATAAAGGAAAAGTTCCACAGTGCTAAAAAGGACCAGCCGTTCTGTCCTTGCACTGTGTGTGCTCGTACTTTTTTAGCTGTGTGGAACTTCTCTTTTATTCGTTACACAGTCAACAGGGCCTTATGCACTTGAAAGAAACGGAGTTAGAAAAGGAAGCCGGACGCTTTGGTAAAGCTTTGTAACAGTTGAGGCTCGAGAAGAACGGCCGCGAAAGAAACCCACGCACAAAATGCATACATTATATGTGGGCACGTTGTATTATGCGAAAGTTTATTTTGTGTCAGCTTCTCTTGTGCTCTTGCAAAACTAGGATGCTGAATTAAACGGAGTTTTGAATTAGGCCAGATCAACTGGAGGCACTTAGGCACAGCTTTAATGGTATGCCCAGATACCGTATTGGGCAATTCCCATATATGCAGGCCATTCTCTACCTTAAATTCATAGATCCCTGGGTGTCCTCAAATTCCTTCTTTCGCAGTGGTGCAGCGGTTAGGTGATGTGCCTCTGCCTTGCGATTGCAGGTTCTTACAGCGGTTGCCTTGTGCGATAGAGATTTCTCTTCCAGAGCGACCAATCAACTGACCAATTCAATTGACACCTGCAACAGTGGGCAATTTGGTCACTATCCGGTGGCCAGGTTGAGATGACGCCTTAAGGGATCGCGATCTAAGTGGCTCACCTGCTTATTTGGTTGCTCTATGGTGACCACCTGCCAGAACAATGCCAGTGATTTTTCTCTCACAAAGCCGACAGCGCCGACAACGCCGACAACAGACTGATTCGACAACGGAGCCTTTAAAACTGTCCCATTAAACACAAAGCTTTCTGTGGTTCCGACCTGTACATGACGGCCTGAGAAACCGGTAAACGACATTATCTAACAGCGTCGTGTCCCGCCTGTACCTTTTTTGTCTCGTGCTGCGCAGTCCCTGCCACAAGATTCCCTGACAACGTCCTCGTTTTTCTCTATCCAGCTTACGTACACCACTGTGCTGAAGGTCGGCACACCCCATCAAGAATTCACTGTCATGCTCGACACTCTCGGATCTACATGGCTTATCGCTTACTTCTGCGCCAAGGGGGAGCCTTGCTGTACGTATGCAAAATTTTCCGTTTGATATTTATTTAGCCTAAATTTTTTTGAGCCTCAATTTTCAGAAAACTTGGGTGAATATTCCCTGAAGCTGAAAGAGAACATGTACCTGAACTGGGCGATGACCGTTAAACAGAACGCGGAGCCGAAATTGTCCGAAACAATCCGAATGCATTCCTTCGAATTGGAGGAAACAAAAACATCTGCTATATATTAGCCTCTATATACCATACATTCAAATGGATTGAGGTACAAACAGATCAGCTGCATTTCCCGATGATTTCAAACAGTCGACCACAACCGCATTTTAACTGAAAATTTTGTTTCTACTAAATTGTGGAGTACGTTGAACGAAACCGTCACTCATACTATGACTGGCACAGGAAGGATCAAATTTTCCCATCCCCTCTAAGGTTTTAAAGCAAGCAGATTCTCCAACACTTCTTTAATAGGCAGTCTATGGCTCTGTGCTTTGGACAGCGTTGTCGTCGTCTTTCATGATCTTTTTCAGCGCCGCGTATGTTTACAGAGACCGTTTACGGAGAGCGACTACATGCTGTGATATGGATAGCTTCAGTAATACATACTTATTTTTTTATTCATTGTACCCTCAGGTCCCGAAGGCATTACAGAGGAGAGTGGGGATACATACAAATTCAGCATAAACAGAAACAACAAGGAGTAGATAAAACAAAAATAAACCAAGAATACATGATAAGTGCATACTCAGGAAGGCAATGACATTAGAAATGCAGGGGGGGGGGGGGTACATTAAGACAATGTGTAAGCAGTGAAAGGCAAACTTTATACACTAATAAACAAATACGTGCTTAGAACCATTAATGACTTTTCTGAATGTAATATTGTCAGATATACCTGCGATTTTGCGGGGAGGTGATTCTAGCTGACACAACTTCGGGGTATGAAGGAGTCATGAAAACATTTTGTGTTTTCATGACTCAAAAGCGTAAAAGAACACCGCGGCGCTAGTTTTGTAGAAGGCAAGAAAAATGCTTATTGTACTTCGCTTGAAGATATGAAGAAAGCGGTTGCTGAAATATATTTTAATTCGCCCGTTTTTCTGTCATGCAAAATAAAAGAGGGCAAAACATAAACGCTTCCAAATCAGTGAGCAGTGTGAGGTGGCAATGTCATCTTCCTTTCATAAAAGCTTCAAAGAAAAGCAAGGGTCAGTCATACCGCTTTGATATTAGAACCGTTGAAACTTGAGAATTCGTCCCTTTTAATTACATCGCTCAGTTAAGAAACGAGTTATCGTAAAGGATTTGCACAATAGATCCCAGTGCCTCCCCTCCCCCCACCCGGCTACTTGCTACTCGGGCACCGTCACCCCTGCTTTCATATATCACGTGAGATATCAATAACCATATGTTCCCGTTTCAGTGTTACCTCAGTATACTTGATATGTGACCGTGCCATCATGTGGCGTAACAGTTCAGGAAGATTCATTTGTATGGGCTGGTTAAGCTTTTCTCTGTTTTCGAAATAATGGCTGTCTGTTTGCCACAGGAGGCAAATCTAAGCCCATTTTCACTTCTTTTCTAGATGGGCACAAGATGTTTCAGTGGACGGAGTCGAGCTCGTACAGCACCGAATGGGTCGATGGTGTGGTAGAATTCGGCAGGTAATTATGAACACGCAGATCGATTTAGAATGTGAAAATCGAAAACCGGACGGCGTATGCCTCATAAAAGGGGCTAATAAAACAACCAAATAAGTACTTATTTCTTTACTGTGTACATAAGCACTGTGCGCTAAGTCCATATTGATTCCCAAGAATCTTTTGTTGTAATAGCTCACATTGAATTTCTATTCACAGCAGCACACTGTTGCAATATTTGACGTAAAATAGCGATGATAAACATTGTAAAATTGCTGCAAGGCCGATAGGGGCCCCAGAGAAAGCACTTTACGAGAGAGTGGATGTTGCATGAGCAATATGGTAGGCAACAACTATTGTCAAATATACGCATTCTGTTGGTGCGAAAACACGGTGAAAATACAGCGCGGTGCCACGTTAAGAGGCGACAGAACGCAACCTGCTTTGCTGTTCGGTAGGATACGTCTTTGGTCATGTTGATGCCTGTGAAAATAAGCCAGATGGCATGCGCATTAAAGACGATCACATGGCAGGCACCTGTTGGGACTGGCTCAACTTATTGCTTTGCTTTAAGCCTCTGTCAGACCAGTCCCGTCTGTTTCAGTTCCAGTTTATTATTATAACTTACAACGATATCACACAACCAGAGAGTATTATTACAGACAAGGATCTGAGAGTCAGGGACTAAAATAAAGCCTTCGAATGGTTCTCACAAAGTGAGAAGAACGTTAAAAAAAAAGATCAATAATTACACTTCAAGTAAGAGACCAAAAGATTGAAAGGAAAGACGTATTTAATACTCAAGAGCAGGAATGTATCAAACACAGAGTGCACAATTTTGAAAATACAATGAAAACGTAACAAATGAATAACAATGATGTATCGGAGCAGTGGCAGTTTACTGGAAGATAATAAAGAAAAAAAGGAATGTAGCACCATCAAATGCAGCACGTTATAGCAGAGACTGCCTAAGCATGAGACAGAAAGGAATGAATATCATTCCTACATTGAAGCACTGACCGAACGTAGCGAAATAAAACATGCCTTGAAAGCGGTTCACAAAATTTCAAATGAGAGCGATAATAAACAACGCTTGAGGTCAAGTGTAAATGTATATGTGGCAGTAGTGCTGTTTTAATTAGTTGTAATATATATTATGGTTGAAACTGCGCAAGAAAAAAATGAAATGTGATACTCAATTTTGTACAATGGCCACCTCATTTCAAAACTCTATGGCACAAAAGATAAGACGGCTCTTTTCCATCGCAAGCCTGGCATTTAGCAAGAACTTTATATTAGCAGCAAATCTAGTGCAGTTCAGTTCATAGAGTAACTTGGTGGCGGTGAATCCGTAAGAATATATCTGATTAAGTAGCCTCTATAACATTCTCAGATTATGCCTGAACCAGTTCATTTACAGAAGCTACTGGCTTTCATTAAAATGAATAGGCCGGCATGTTCGGATTGCCTGGTCTCGTAAGCGTTGCATCGATGATAGGTGAAAACAGTACGGGCTACCGTACGAAGCGAGGCGTAGGTTAAACGAAAATGTATGAAATCAAGTACAACTAAACGAATGCATCTCGAGAAAAAATATGAACGTGCTTTGATGAGGGGTAGTAAGCCGAAGGCATTTTTTTTATCAAGGCCATGTGCGGAAAGAACTTCATATGAGTACCCAATTTCAGCTTAAGAAATGTTATAAAATGTAATGAGTCAATTTTATGACCAGAGTTATTTTAGGTGAACTAAGGAGAGCCGCTTTAAATATTAAATTTAAAGATTAAATGGCTAAAATAATAGCTGTAATCAAGTTCTGATTGACAGTTGTTCAATTGTGAAATTAAGTTAGCGGTTTGTCTCACAAGGAAACTATAGGCTCAGCCGCTTTTTCGGGACAGCATCAAGGTGATATCATTAATAGCGGTCTCAAATTTGCAGTAGCTAGCCCAGCTGTACCCACTAAAATGCATTTCTAGATTTACATTTTTTGAGTTGACAGAATTGGCCGGCTTTATACGCAGCTGAATGAGGGCTTAATGATTTCAGTGAGAGTTGCTCTGGATCTTCCATTATGCGACATTTAGATACTGTTCACTGGCTTAACGAATCTTGCGGAAATAAATTTTGTTATTTTAGGTAGGTTGATGTCTCTATATGCGCATTGCTCAAACATTGCACGCATGTGCTTAGTGGGTCTCATTGTATTTGCGCAGCGGCAACATTACCGGAGTCGAGTCCTTGGACACCCATGAACTTGGAGGCGTAGACATCGGAAAAGTCTTTTTCCTCAACGGCATAGGGTTTCATGTGCCGAGCTTCGTACATGAGCCCTTCGACGGCGTTTTCGGACTGCGGCTGGGCCCGCATTCAGCACTGAGCGAAATGGCTCGTTCCGGAGTCATCGGAAAGCCGTGGCTGGGGCTGTACTTCAGTCCCGAAGAGAATGTTCTTGGGGAGGCCTTGTTCGGAGGTGCCAGCAAGAGCCACTATGATGGTTCGCTAGGATTTGTAGAAGCATTTGGCGATGCCTTCCAGTTTAACATCGACGGGTGAGTCATATTTACAAGGTTGAGATAACCCTTCTGAACAAAGAGATTTATAGACTAACTGGCGTCTTCTTGAAAATGCTGCGCTTCGTCTCAGTGAATAAAATTAGGAGGAACAGTCTCTCTCAAACAAGTATTTATTAGTTTGCGGGAGACGATCGGGCAATGTTGCCATCTTGATAATCTTCATAAAAGCTTCCTGTACTCAACCAGCGTTTAAACGAACTGTGGACCAAACAAGACTTCAAAGAAGAAACCGTCTTGGTCAGTTTTTTTCTATTTTCTGTCACTGTGAGAATTTTGACGGGGTCATTTTGTTATGAAAGCTCGTTTACTGTTTTTTTTCTCGACTAAACTTATTACTTTATTTTGATATCTTCCGTGCCTACTGAACTAATGTGGCCTTCCTTTCATCAATTCACGGGAAAATTTAATTAGACGAAAACCAATGTTTAAACGCATATTGTTCCGGTGATTATTACAACTGAGACATTCCTTCAAAAACAAAAGAAATCAAAACATATTTCCAAACATTCCTTCATTGTTATGCACTCGTCTCTGTCAGAAAACCTGAAAAATTCTAGAAAATTGACGTAACATGCCGCCGCGGTAGCTCAGTGGTTTTGGCGCCTGGCTGCTGATCGGAAAGACGCGGGTTCTATTCCGGCCCTGGTGGTCGAACTTCGATGAAGGCGAAATTCTAGAGGCCCGTGTACTCTGGGACGTCCGTGCACGTTAAAGAACCCAGGTGGTCGAAATTCTTGGAGCCCTTCCCTACGGCGTCCCTCATCGCCTGAGTCGTTTTTGGACTTTAAACCCCATAAGCCATAAGCCGAAAAGACTAAACAGTCGTGCGCTATGGTAGGCTATTTTCTAAAATTGACGCAAACGCATCGAGAGCTTCTTTCTATATGTACCGCAAACCAGCCTGAATGTTCGATATCAAGGAGATGTGACACATGCAGGTACGAAGTGGGGCCATTGAAGAAAATGCTGCCCCCCGAAGATTCTCGGGCGCGGCTGGCTCTCACTGAGCCTTTTACTGGAGGTCCGGCCGGCGACATTCAGTCACTCAACACCATGCTTGGCGGGCGAAAGGTGGAAGGAGGAAGGGTGAGAGAAACTGCACCACTACATTGAAACAAAATTAGCCTGAGATCAAAATGTTTAATAAATTTTAATAAGTTTCAGCTCTTCGAGCTTGCGCTTGAAATTTAGCTTTTCTGCACGCTTGCGCTGCCTAGGCAAGCCACGCAGGTTTACAAGCTTGTGAGCCGAGGGGACTCATTTTTCGCAGTGCGCCAGTCGCCTGCAGCGCAGGGTTGCGATTCTCGTATGTGTTTTGTCACTTCAATAAATGGTCTGAATGTTTCATATATATCGTTCTTGGAGGGGCTACATCACTCAATTAAATTCTGTTTTAAAACTAACGCTATATTTGTTCCTACTCTGTAAACTCAGGCAATAACATAAGCTTGCTGATTTATTTAGCTGTCGCAGAGCTGGTCAGTGTTTCGAACATGATCCAAGTAGCTCAAATTTTCGTGTCACTGCAATATAGGCACAACTGCTCTGAGAAAGAAGCTAACAGGTTGTTGGCGACATATATATTTGTGGAGTAAAATGTGCAGTATTTTTAAGGGGTACGAATGCATATGGGAGGTCGCACCAAGTATCCGAGGCTGTCTTATTGCTGCGTGATTTACACTGCCGAAGAGTGCGTAAAAATTGTTAACGTTCAAAAATAAACGAGGATAAGCACGATTAATTTCCAAGACAAGAGAAGCAGTTTTGTCATCAAACATGAGCAAGCGATCCGTAAATAATTAGAATGACACCGCAAATCAAGATATGCTGTTGAAGGTAGGCGAAATCCCACGCTGCTATATAGCAACAGCATTTACACATTCTGTTCAAGTAAAATGCGTGCTTGCAGACGCATAGTTTTGATCACAAGGTTAAATTCTAATTTTTATTTTAAACTTAAGCCTTACAGGCTCCTTGATTTAGTCGTCAAGGTATAAAGCATGCACCACGTACTTCATAGCAACCTTAATTACAGAAGCCACTCTGATTTTTCTTCAAGCGCATTTGGTGTAGATTCAGTGCTGCATATGCACAGTAACAGTTGCGCTCATAACTCAGGAACACGACATGAGCCACTGCCACATAAATACTCCAGCACTGACCCAATGAAGGTTCCCTCCGTTTTACTTAAGCTCTAGCGTCCCAACCTGTTTCGTTATGCCTCGTCTGAAGGCGACCAGGAACTGTAGGCCACACCCATTAAGCAGCATTAATCGTAAGACTCTTTCATTGATTCTTGTTGTGTCTGTAAGCAATCCGTAAACAATACCAACACGTACTAGCAATCGCTCAAGATATAATTTAATGCGAAGGATAGCCAATGTATGCTTCCTTCACGCGTCTCTGGCAACGAAATTTTCTGGACTATTTTGTTCATGCTTTGCGCACTTTCGTATTTCGTTTAATGCAGTACGAACTTCGCTGCGAGGCCGACTCTCCACCCTTGGTTTTCGTGATTGGTTCCAAGGAGATCGAATTTAAGTCTGGAGACTACCAAATCAAGGTACGTCGCATTTCGACGCTGTAATTTGCTAGGCCTTCGCTTTAGAGTAAATCCATTAGAATCTTACTCAAATCAACGCAAGAAATTATGAACGAAACCCAAGCTGTGGTACTCACAACTGTTAGCCTGTCACGCAGACGGACCTGCACTGCTGTTTAATCCTTCCTTAATGGTCGGCACGGCACTTCAAGCTTAAGCGAGATAGAGTACTAAAAAATTCAAAGCACAAGAAAGATTATTCAACTTGGGGGGAAGGTTACTTCGTATACTTACGATAAGAAGTCTATCGGTTTTGGAAAAAAGCCGATTCTCTAACATACGTATGACAGTGTAATTTTCTTCGACGTGCATATACAATTCAGACTTGTAAGAAGCGGAAATCATCTATAACGATCGCTTGCACAAGACACGAGTTAGAGCCGTTTCTCTATGCATTTCTGTTCTCGTTAAGTCTAAACGGAAGTCCTTGTCCACAGGTGTACACGATATGTTTCACTTGCCTAAAGATTTACTGAAGTGGCTGGTTGGACGCGCACTTTAATACCAATCCATAATTCTAAGCTACAAGCTTCAAGCGCGCAGTTCTATCTCACTTTCATTCGAGATAGGGGAGACGCTTAAATTCGGTGCAGGGCAATTGTTACCCCACTCGAAATCTAGAAGGGCTTCTTAAACACTCCACTACTCCCTTGCGCAAAGCTATTTTAGTTACTAATATATCCCGCTTCAGAACGTTTGACAACGAAGTGCACCCTCTCCACGCAACCTCCCCAACGCTCGTTTTTCAGGTCGACGAGCCATCAGGCACGAGATGCTACAGCGGATTCATGGAAGCCGGCGAGATGCACAATGCGACCTGGCACTTGGGCCTCCTCTTTCTAAGGCGCGTTTACACCGTGCTCGAGGCGCCGCTAGAGCCGTCGGGCCATGGTCGGGTGGGCTTCGCCAGCGTTCGCTTACCGGCCTGAATTGCAAATTGCAGTACTTATTATACGCGGGGTGCCCAAAAGCAATGGTGCTTTTTGAAGCTTGCCCTCAGCGCTGAATAAACTGACGTCATGCACAACGATGTCTTGGCTTAGTCCGGCTGGTTCAGCCATCGCAGCGAGTGGCGCGTACGCGTCAGCGACCTGTGGCAGGGTGCAATTGGGGAAGATGGTGGCGGGAGCAATAGGTGCTGCTGTGGTATTACCAAGACCAGATTAATCAGCGCGAATCTACCCTCCTATGATGTCACGAAGAAGCCCACTTACGGTGGCTGTCTGGTGCGTTGATTTGCAATGTACAGCCACCCTAAAAAGTATACAGCTCATGGGGTTCGCTTTTAAGCTCTTTAGTGGCGCTCTCTACAACATCTAGCAATCCAAAGCTTGTGAAAACTGAGGAGTCGAAGACATTTTTCGTTCTAGAGATTACGGCCGCTTAGTGTGCATATCCAGGCACACTGAAAGCCTCGCAAGCAAACCCCTGGGGCTGTATACTTTTGGCGCTGGTGTACATGTAGCGCGCGACTCCACACTCCTGTGGATAATACACCATTCAGCCCTATCGGATATTGTACAAAATCCGCTTATAATATTATTTCTCGCAGTGGTCCGACTCTTACTATTGCAGGTCATTCGACTCACAATTATGGTTGTTTTTAGAGCCCAGCTCTTAGCATGGCGTGCTTCATGAACATTTCCTGTAAGTAGTCTAAAATTGAAATCTTCGAACTATACTGCATAGTTGGCGAGAAAAACTTCGTGACTCATGAACCCTTGAAGAAAAATAAGCATTTAGAACATTAGGAAGAATTCGCCTCACAAAACAATATCTCCTACTCGCGGTTCTACATCTCCGCATCGATGCCGCTATGACTAACAACAAACCAACACAAAATTTCACGGCGCTGAAGTCAACTTTAAAGTGAAGTGCGACAGCGTTAGAAGCAACGTTGTATTCTGTGTCTGTTCTTTGACCGCATGCAAAATGGGCTCACTGTCATCTTATATTTAATGGCACACACACAGTCAAGCGCCTGCGTATATCATCGTCCAATTTCTCTTCATACGCCTTTCCTGCGTCTGCCCCCGCGTCGGTGCCTCAAACGCCAAAATTGACGACACCATCTATGTCGACGCCTTCCACCCAACCGTTTTCTGCCTGCTCGCCTGCCTGCGCTGTACACCGCCGCCGAGTAGTAGCGCGAATAACGATTTTATTTGGACGAGTAAGAAGGAATGCAACTATCTCGGAATGCAGCACGTTGAAGATACATTACATTTTCGAAAATCGGTAGCAGTCATGTATAGAAGCAGTGACACTGCATCGCAAGAAAGTAAAAACAATGATACAAGAAAAGCAACAAACGCTGAAGTGAACAGAGTAGTGGTGACCTGCATGAAAATTATACAGAAAAAAAATATTTGCGGGTCATACGTTGAAGCGGGGACAGTGCACAGGAAGAAATAAATACTACAGCAACTGTGATCAAAATTTTTATCAGAGTGCTAATAAGAAGCGCTTGAGGTCACCTTTAAATCTCAGCAATGGTGACACTGATATTTGTTTGAAGGGCAACCCATTTGGTAACTTTGTAGCAAAAGCTGTGGATTGCGCATTTCTATAGTTCGTTTGGCGTTTAGAAAGCAAAAAAACGATATCCGCAGCAACGATAATGCAGCTAAGGTATGTGAGTACTTTAGTGGCGATGAATTTTGAAAGTTATGCTTAAGAAATTACAGATTGATATGACGGGATATTGTAAAAGTAAGCGGCTGCCGTTAATGTGAACAGGGCTGCATGTAATAAATACTTCAGAGTGCCTCGTTTTTTTCGTCCTAGGCTGGTGATGGATGATAATAGGCATAAGATATGACTGCGCACGAAAGCATATTATAATGATAACAATAAATCTGAGAAAGAATATGCACGTGCTTTGATGAGAGCTCGTATGCCAGAGGCTGTTTCCAGCTTGCGGAAGGCAACGTGCTAAAAAGTTTAAGCGAGCATTCAGTTTAACTCCAAAGAATGATGCACAACCTGTTGCATAAATGGAATGATCGTAAAGCGCTAGTTAGACAAACTCAGCAGAGCTTTTGTCTGGTGAAAAAAGCGTGAATTGAGTTTTGAAGCTTTGAGGAGTAAACGATTACACTTGTAATATTCAACAGTTTCGAATGATTATTTTGAATTTATCGTACAAATTTGCTGGACGAAGAAACGTCTTTACAAGCCACTTCTGTCCGAAGCCAATACTCTGTTCACTAGTCATGTTCTTGAATCTGCACTACGTAGCCCAAATAAAGTCACTCGTGTGCAGTACATAAGCTTGCCTGTATTGAGTTGATAAGCCGGCTCGAAATTAACGAAGATGGCTGTCGGTTCAGTGAATTTAAGCACATGTGTACTCAAACGCATTTCAATAGTTCTTCTACATAAAGTTATGTTCACTGGCAAAATATATAATTCGCAATTATATATTCCCATACGGCGTGCAATATATACCCAAGTCTTTTTCTTGCAGGGCATTTTGATATTTCGAGGCGCGCACTGCTGACACATTGCATGAATATGAAGTTAGTGAGTGGAATTACATCTTTGCAGTGCAACAAAGTAACGCTGATCACTACTTTGTTGATCGTTACTTTGTTGCCAGTGTTCGCATGAATTGCCGTTTGATATGTACAACGTTTACGCATTTGTGTATATGGCTTGGTTGTGGTATAAAAGGCAGGCTAGGTGCAATAAACCCCAGTTGTAAGTTGGCGTCAGTCCTGTCTTTTGTGTGCCTTCTGTGTCCCCGTTTCTTGCGCAATTACCAGTTTTTCTTTCATGCCGTTCTCAGCGCAATTCGAACGGAAGCCCGACGCCTGCGAGAGGAGGGCTACACTATTGTTATTAGATGGATTCCTGCACACGAAGGAATCACTGGAAACGAAAAGGCACACCAGGCAGCGCGCGCTGCAGCTCTTTCCGCACCTTTGCCTGGATGCACACTCGTTTCCGCTTCTAGGGCCCGTGATGACGTTGCACATCCGTCGTCACCTCCTTTGGATAGGGCCAAGACATGGCATCGCGCACAATGCTATCGCCGCCGCATCCTCCAGCACGTGGCGAACCCTGAGCAATTGTACCGCCGCCCACCTAGAATTTTCCGAAGGGTAGAGGCGGTACTCCTCCGCCGCGCCCAGACTGGCCAGCTTCTGTCGCCAGCAAAGCTCAACCTCATGAACCCGCACTCATACCCGACCCCTCAATGCCCGGCATGCCCGGCCAGAGGCACGGCCGAACACCTTTTGTGGCGCTGCCCAGCTTTTGACGTGGTGCGGGAGCGAGCACTTCAGTCCCGGGGCGGGCACTGACCTGGCACCTTGCAGGAATGGGTCGATCCACCATTACACATCGGATCATCGGACGCACTCCGGCTCTGGCGGGCTTTTCTCCTATACTTCAAGGAAGAAGGGCCTGGCCGTTTCTTCGCAGAGCCGACCACAGGACCACCCCACTTTGAAGAAGTGGAGACCGGCCCTCCTCCCCTTCTCCCACCTCCACCCCCATGAAGCCCCTCATTTCTGCCGCAAGGCTAGGCGTACTTTATGCAGAAATAAAGACGTATAAAAAATAACTTGTGAAGGATATGAGTGTTAAGTTTTCAAACTACGATTTCACATAATTCACCCTGCTTCATAAGTTCTTTTACATTTCTGTCCTGCAATGCTTACAAGGCATGCCATGCGGAACTAATTATTTCAGAACCCAATGAAGACTGTCAAAGTGATGATTTGTCTTATGCCGCACTAATGAAATTCTTATATGTGTTCATTAGAAAAGAAAAAAATGATTTGAATGCACAAAATATAAATCCCTGCTCGAAGGTTTTATCTGTGTTTAAAACTATTTTTAATTTATATGGGTACAGCTTCAGAGCTGTCAAATATCTAAAGGCAAATTAAGCTTGCCAGCTATATTAAGTACTCTGCAAGGAAGATCACAAGATGGTTCGGCTTATAATATTGTTACGTGACGGCCAGCCAAAGTATGAGACGAGATGACTGATGGCAATGAGATGGTTTAATGGCCGCTGGCCTAGCGCGAGCGCTCCATCTCGGGCCAGTGCCAACTTCGTCTTCTTCGTCACACTACCCGGGCCCACCGACCCGAGACGCTGCCCACACGTGACGACACCGTTCCCCTGCCCATGCCGTTCGGCGCGTCCTGGGGCCCCAGCCGTCGGCTCCTGGTGACCTACGGCCACGAAGCTTCGCGGGCCAGGAATCATTAAGTCATCTCCTTCATCGTGGCGGCCAGCACCTCACCCCTTACTCGTTCCTGTCCAACCATCCTCTGAAGCCCATCACCACTTCGCGCGTCTCTTTGCCACCGATCGGGACGATAGCTCGGTGGGCCCGGGTAGTGTGACGAAGAAGACGAAGTTGGCAGTGGCCCGAGACGGAGCGCTCGTGCTAGGCCAGCGGCCATTAAACCATCTCATTGCCATCAGTCATCTCTTCTCATACTTCGGCTGGCCGTCACGTAACAATATCATTGACCAAAATATGCCGCACTCCTAAGCGTTATGAATGCATTTGGAGGTTGAGCTGCGAGTATCTTATATATTTTTATGTTGCCTAATTTGCGGTTCTCGCTGAGTACTTTAGAAAGGTAATGGTCATGCTGTAACATAAGCTAGGATCAGCAGGTCTCATTGTCATAAGCAGAGTACTAGGTTTTTCGCGAAGCTAAACCGACCAGTCAGTAAGCATTTTCGTTGACACTTTAAATGATGGTACACTAATCAAGGTTAGGTAAAAACCTACGCCGCTATAGAAGCGGAATTTAAACATTTGGGTTAAGTAAAAAAGCATCTTCCCATACAGCATGATTTCGAGGATGACGTGGACGGCTTAATCATTCACCTTATGCATATAGACTCCTCAATCGAGATGACTGGAGGGAAAGTAAACATCTACTATTTCACATGAACCATATGTTTACAAACCATTTCCGGTTTTGTGAATACGCCTTTCGCGCCCACATTACTACTGAGCTACTGAGATTACCAGCTGCATTTGCGCCCCCACATGTGATAATGAGCCGCTGACACCTTGCTGCTGTCGTGCGCGTGCCGTGAAGTACGTCTTTACTGTTATAAACCTCCAATTTATCAACAAGTTTGGTATGCCTCCCTTGAAAACGACCAGACGCCGAAATGGTACCTGAAAGTAATACATTCCTTCTGAGTGTTTAAATTACTGTAGCGAGAGCTACACTGGGCTACCAGTCGAGCATTTCGTGGTACATGGGAGAGGGAAGTTGTGCGCATGCGCCGTTGCCCTGGCAACCGAAGAGGAGCAAACTGCGGCGTGCGCATCGCGGTCGCCGCGGCCGCTCCACCGTCGAAGCCGAGAGCGACGTCACGCGGATGAGCAGTTGTGCGCGTACGCCGATACCATGGTAACCAGAGAGATCCCACAGCTGCGCCGCGTTCTTCGTCGCCGCCTCGCCGCAGCCGCTCTATCTATCGAATCCCGCAGCGCATGCTCAGGATTGCATATAAAGGTGGAGAAGAAGTGTGCGTCTCTATCACAACGTTTGACATGCATGCAGAAAAGAAGAGTCAGAAGAGTCCAGCTTCTGCTAAACGACGGTATAGACAAGGGAAGATTAACTCTTCCGATCCTGAGGTTGGCGCCTGGCACTTGGCTTGAACCAAATAAGAACGATGGAGTCTGTGTGTACGTGCAACAAGCTATCACCGCTGTCAGACGTCTCCCTTCGATCGCGGTGAATAATGGTGAAGCCTGCTATGTTCAGCTATTGGAAAGCAGCTTTATCATCCAAGGAGTCTACATGGAACCGGGAACATCTCTCAGGCTGACGATTGATGTGGTTGCCACGTGTATAGCAGCCTACGGCGCGGTTTCTGAGTTGTGTGTGACTTTAGGTGATTTCAACAGGAAACAGGACTCTCTTAGTGAGTTTATGAAAGAAAAGTGACTTTAATATAGCTTCGGACCCTCACGTCCAGATTACACAATGGGGAACTACTAAGCAACTTGTATACTGAAGAGGTTCTGCCGAATCGAAATTCTGTATCGACAAAATTGAGACCACTGGATGCTGCTTCACCGATCATCGGGCAGTCTTCGTCTCTGTCAAGCAAAATGAATAAAATATGGGTATACCTATTGTCTCTCATTTCTGAAAATGCAGTGACCACCACAAGCTCAGCCAGAGAAACGTACCTCTCGCTACTTATATCCTGCAAAAGCCGAGCTAAGCCACTGCTCATTTTTTTTTCAGTCACTTTGTAATAATTCGGATCAAAAACATTACGTCTTTCAAAGCGCATATAACGTAAAATCGTGCGAATGAGAGCAAACCTATGCATCTTTCATGCACCCCTTAAAATAATCTCTTATGAACAGCTTCCTTCATGTTTTCCCACTTATCTCTGTGGCGTAATGCAGTATGAACTTCACTGTGAAGCCGGCCCAACCGTTGTGGTGTTCACGATTGGGTCCAAGAAGCTCGGATTTAAGCCTGGAGACTACGTAATCAAGGTACGACACATGGTCATTCTGTAACACGCAAGGACATTATATGACGGTGCTCTTGCCTTACCGAGAGTCATACTCAAGCGCACAACAAGCAAATCTGCAATAGCACTGTGGTTTGGGCGCGCTGGTTCTTATCCATGTTTGTGGAGAGATTCACAGCAGAAATTAAAAGCAGACACAAGTGCAGCACAATCTTGTATTATTTGTTCCTGCACTTGCGTCTGCGGTTCATTTGTGCCGAGAATGTTTCTACACCATGCATGATTACGTAGTCCTGAACGGAAAAAAGCCTCCGGTAAGCTCAAGCGTAAGCCAGCCATAGTGCCGGATCTACGCGCCATGTCTTCCTTAGACAACGGTCAACTAGACAGTGCACGCGTAAAATTAATAAATTGCTAAAAATGTCACCTTGATTAAAAATACTCTGAGACCGAAGGGCATTTAGGATGCTCATGATGAAAAATCGCGAATATTTTAAGTACACAGAAAGCACTGAGGACGAAGCCAGTACAGGACAAGCGCTGTCCTCGTTTCGTACTTCATAGTTACCGCGCTTTGATTTCTCAGTAGAGATAAACCAATATGCACAAACATATTCCCTCGTTAGAGTGCGCCGATTGACATATCATACGTTAGGACCATAAATCTTTTTGTTGCGCTATATACAATGAATAGTTTTTGGAGTGACAATCGAAGCAAGGATCGATTTCATAATAAACTGCTAAGTAAGAGCCCTGCGTTGGAGCTCACTAAAGGGCTACACCAAACGCCTAACCTATTTATGCACTGATTCAAGCCGTTTTTGGGTCGCAAATTTTCAGAGCATCCTATATTTCTCAGCTGCAGTCTTTACGTGCGCACTTCTGCGTTGCGTCTATTCGAGGAGGCGCTTGATCTGATTGCTGGTGCCATCTCGCTATTCCTCCTTTCAGCGCTCTATACGAACTTCGTTCAGGTCGACGAGCCATAAGGTACGAGATGCGCCAGCGGTTTCGTGGAAGCCAGCAAGATGCACGATACCAGTTGGCACTTGGGGCTTGTCTTCCTAAGACGCGTCTACACCGTGATCGTCGCGTTGCCGGGTGGAGGGAAAAAACGCTAAGGCGCCCGTGTGCTGTGTGATGTCAGTGCACGTTAAAGATCCCCAGGTGGTCAAAATTATTCCGGAGCCCACCACTACGGCACCTCTTCTTCCATTCTTCTTTCACTCCCTCCTTTATCCCTTCCCTTACGGCGCGTTTCAGGTGTCCAACGATATATGACAGATACTGCGCCATTTCCTTTCCCCCAAAACCAATTATTATTATTATTATTATTATTATTATTATTATTATTATTATTATTATTATTATTATTATTATTAATATTATTATTATTATTATTATTATTATTATTATTATTATTATTATTATTATTATTATTATTATTATTATTATTATTATTATTATTATTATTATTATTATTATTGCCGGGTCCATCTGGTAATGGACGAGTGTGCTTTGCAAGCGCCCGCGTACCCATGTGAATCGCGGCGCTAAGTACATGCGGGATGCCCAAAGCAGCGTTGTTTTTTGAAGCTTAGACCCATTGCTGAATAAAATGACGTCATGCACAGCAATGACTTGGCTGAACCCGGGGGCGGGGGGGGGGGGGGGGGATAAGCTATCGCAGCAAAGCTCGTCGCAGGAGAGCTCATCGAAAACGGAGTAAGAGTGAAAAACTAAAAAAACTTCTGTGAAACTATACACATGCGAAATCGCTGTCATTTTCTTTACCACAATAATTAGGAAAGAGCTATCAAGATGGAAAGAAACGCGAACAGCGGAAAGCGTGGCTTTCCGCAATATCAGCGCAGCCTAGCGTCGGCCCGCTGACCCGAGGATTCGTGTAAAACTCCGGAATGTTTGGCTGTCGCTAGGCAGATCGGCGCTTTCAGTCCGCGTCGCCCTAGCGCTAGAATCTTGTTGCGGCCGGCGCTATCGCATCGCGTGTGTTTGAGAGAAAGATGTGAATACCTAAAACAAAAGCTCAAGCAGGCACAAGTGCTGAACCTATCACAAAAAAGAGCTGGTCGACAAAACATACTTTGCAATAATTAGTATTTGGTTAAGTCTCCTTCGACAAGGATGACAGATTCCATTCGCCGTGGCATAGAGGCGAACACTTTTGTGGCTAGCTCAGTGCCGCGAATCTTGTCCTACTCGTCATGAACAGCCGCCCAAAGGGAGTCTTTGTTCATTTTATGGAGCTGCAGTCGCAACAAGCTTGATTTCATAATTCCCCAGGCATCTTCAGTTAAATTTATGTCTGCTGCTTTTGCTGGCCATGAAAGTTTACGGATGTCAAGGATCTCTAGCAAGCTTTCCACGGAGCGTGAAGTATGGATTGGAGAAAGGTCATTCTGATAATAAAACAGCCCATCCTTGAATGGTACATCCAAAGCATAGGGCAGGACAACCTGCTCGATTTCATTACTGTATTCTGCTGTGGTGAACCGTTGATCTAGCCATATAAGGGGTCCCAAGCCATCGGCTGTGATGGCTCCCAACACATTCACGGAGCAGCGCCTGCGCTGAGGCTTGTTCGCTTGAAGCAGACGGGATCAAAGCTGCATAATTTTTTTAAAAAGTTAGTTTGTGCAGCGCGCTTGAAAATGGTAAAACGTGCTTAGCAGAACCCCTGCTCTAACGAAACCCACTTCTTGTACATTTTTTCTAAGTAGGCACAAAGCTCTAAACAGGATCGCGCTGTGACTGTAATTTGGTTTATATTAGTTCGCTCAGAAAGCACCTCGAGCCGTTAATTCATGCGTGCATCAACCGAAAAGTAGCCAAGGTAAGCGCAGGACATGTTTCTGACTTGAACACACTAATATATAAATTCTCATGGGTACAAAATAGGAACACAAAACTCCGGCTCGCGAGTAGTCCACGCGCACGCACAAATACAATTTTTGCCCGAGTTTGGACGAAGGATCAACACCGATGCCACCGACGCAGTTCGCAAAATGCACATGGCAATATTATTCCCTATAAGCACTCGGCAGTCGCACTCTCATGTAACAAATGTCGGCGGGTTATATTCGTTACATTTTGATACTCTTATCACACTAGCACTAATTAACAATTTTATGACCACTTTTTTATAAACAGCATAGGAATTAAAGAACGCGGTGATACAAAGGCTTACCTATGATTGTCTGGATGCCACAGTTTGTGTGTCATTACACTTTGTGGTAAATATGCTCTCACCTGTGAAGATCAACGGTCCCCAATTCTCCACCGTCCAATCCTTATGCGATTGTGCAAACAGTAGACGGGCGGCTTTGTGGTGATCCGAAAGCAAGGGGTTTCTTTCAGCTATTCTGCTTCGAAGGTCATCTTCATGAAGGCGCTGTCGCGCCACTTGGACACCCACGTTTAGTCCGAGCTCGTTTTTGATCTGCTCCGCTGTGAAAAAACGGTTGTCTACGGCGGCTGCAACAATCAGTGGGTCTTCCTCCGTGATTGGGGAACGTGGCCGCGAACCGTGAGGAAGGCCCAAGTGTCGACCTTCAGTTTTGTAGGCTCTCATTTGTTAGGCGTCATTTGTTAGGCGTCATTTGTAGGCGTCATTTGTTAAGATACCTGTATGAATTAGCTACACGAAAACACGTCTACACAGAGAGAAGGAGCGCATGACCAGAGCTGACGAAACTTCGAACTTTGTCGCGGTAAAAACACCTCGTCATGTAGTCTCTACGCAGCGGTAGTGGTTTATTGAGATGGAAGATTTTAGGTTGAGTCAGCTCCAGTCCTGTGCTTCTTCCGAAGCTTAGTCTTATCCACCTGTTTATTTCTTAGTTATTTTAAACCATCCACTTTACGCCGGGGAATTTCGTCTTAAAGCTTTGAAGGGGTACAAAGCGCTTTAATGCTGCTAAAGAGCTGTAATCGGCGGAAGATGCATTGGAATCAGAAAAAGGGGACATGATTTGTTCTGCACACACTATATATATATATATAAATAAAATGAGGGGCTCGTTTGACAAACGTGTTCAGGAAGCCAACAGTCACCGAAACCAAGGTTCCTTGGTTTCGGTGACTGTTGGCGTTGGCTTCCTTAGTATATATATATATATATATGTATATATATATATATATATATATATATATATATATATATATATATATATATATATATATATATATATATGTATACGGTTAGTTTTCCCAGAGGCAAAACTATTTCCTTACCTTTTCACTTTAGGTAGATTTTTGAGGGAAGTGAGCCATCCGGCATAAATTGAGAAAGGGGGAAGGAATGCAGGAGCCAGAAAGTTAAATAAATTGAAGACCGGTTGCTCTGAATCGGTCGCAGAGGTAGCCGATGAAATTATTGTTTATACAGCTCTAAATTATTGTTTATACAGCTCTGTGTACGGAAGAAACCGTTGTATTTTTACAATATATAAAGAAAACGTATTTTGTTGAATGGCCTTGTTTAGCAGCTCATACTTAACTACTACATATCTCTATTGGGGTCATCTGCTTACGCATGTAACGGGTTGCAAAACTCACATACGTCAAGGAAAAAACGAGCTTAGGAACAACAGTCCGCAGAATAAACAAGACCCTTGACTTCAGTAAGGCATTTTCGAAATTAACCTTCTCACTTTTGACAGAACCGCTGGCCCAGGAGAAGGCTCCAAAACAATCTCCGTGCCGCTGGTTAACCACAAAAATGTGAGTAGCATTCGAATGGGACGACGCTACGGTCTTTACTTATAAACGCTTTACGTAACTGACGCTCTTCTTTTCTAGCTCGTGAGGCGCTTCATGTTCACTTAAGCATTATGTCTCTCCATATCAGCAGCGGAAAGTCGGGTTCACTTCAACTTCTAAATAATCATATTTGTGCACTACTCAGAACCGAAGCCTTTGAGCAAGCTTATTATCCAGACAAGGCAACCGTTGGAAAACATTTCCTATCTAATCAATGAGCAGGGATGTTTGAAATATCATTAGTATTAAGAAAAAAAAGATATATTGAACTGCATTCTTGTTATACCGCGATAGGAACACAAAATACGTACCTTGAACGCGATCTCTAGTGGCTGCCTTTCGAAAGTCGTCACTGCACTCTGCCAGTACAAAAAATGCACAAAATAAGAATGCTATGCATACAGCCCCAATTTTTCACTCTCAAGAACACTAAATTTTGAAGGCCGTTCAGTGCCCCTTTTATAGGAACAATGGCTCTTTTAGAAACTGAAGGTAAAGTGCTACAGCGCTAAAGAAAGACGTGCATAACAGTAGACCATGCCAGTCCTGTCCATTATCTATATGCACGAGCGCATTGTTTATATGTGTTTTTGTCTTTCTTCAGGGATGTTGAACTCTTTGTTATGAATTATTCAACTAGTCAGCAGCTCCTTTTATTGGGTTTCTAAGAGGATGCGTAAGAACGGAAGTACAGATTTTCTCATTTAACCGGTACTTCAATTTTGACAAAACGTGTAACACAGGAATAACTTGTTTTCTACGGGCCCAGCTTTAAATAAAAAGTATCGGCCATGGTTCAAAAAATGCGCATCTCTTTCAAAAAGGGGTAACAATTATGTAATGAGAGCTATAAATGCTTTAGGCCTAATAAAAGAAGAATGAGAGTTTGTATTCTAGCTGTCCAATTGTTTGTACTTTGGAGTTTTGCAGGAGTGACAGATGCAACGACGAGTACTTTATGGCCAGTGTATTTTAGAATGTTAGTACTCTGTTTCAAGTGAATATGTGTCGTTTACCTGCTTAAGCAAATACTGTTTTCAAGCACGCCTTCCAGTAACGAAAAATCAGCCCGTTGTGTCTCTGGCGGTGCGAGCGCAGAAATTTTCTTTTTAGATCTTTTTCTAGCCCAATCGACTGTTTGTAACTACAAGTTGCCAAGTACCGTGCTTTCCGAACTTTAGTCTGCGGACTATATATGTTTAGTATGTAATTTTTCACATCTTGCGTACTATGTATTGATGCGGACTTTACACGATTTAATTAAACGATTTAATTTTTTATCCCAAGAAGGCTAGAATGGCTGTTAAAAAAAACAGGAGCTAACTTCGGCGGCGACATTGGGCGTGCTAAATCACATAGCGAAATCAGTTCCGAGACGCAAGCAAATGCCACTGGAGGAACTTGGAGTGCCTGCTTTTCGGTGCTTGCATTTGTGAAGAGATACGAAAACCCTCGACGAATTACGCCAGAGGAGTCGTAGTCCGTCTTGAAGAGCGGTTACGATGTCCACAAAAAGAAGAGCCTTTCCGTTAGAATTCGAGTTCTGTGTAGTGGATGGTGCACAAGGGGTAAAGTCGAACCTATGAGGGGAGAAAGAATTGGATAGCGTTGAAAAAAAAGTGCCCGTAAGGAAATCTGGGCTGCTCCTCTCATAAATTAGCGGGAAATCTATGAAACTTGTTTTAAGCCAAAATTCGCCCCGGCGGACTATACACCAGATGCGGACTATCTACCTAAATTTTTTTTTATTTTTTGGACCAAAATTTTCCCACGTCGACTCTACACTATAGTGGGGAGTATAGTCCTGAAAATACGGTACTTTATTTTTTGCCACGAAGGCAACTAAGCAACGCGAGGACGCACGCCGTTGGAGAGCGCGTATAGAGCTGGCGATAAGCAGCGTGCCCAGACGTCGTATGGCAACGGGCGATAGCGGTAAGCAGTGCGTTCACACCGCAACAGCTACAGCGCGATGACATTGCTCGTAGAGCAGTCACGAGAACGGTTTCCATTGCTGCCGGCGAGTAGGCGCTCGCTGCTAGAATATCGTCAATGCACCAGGCTGCCCTTTCGCCGGCTCAGGAACGTTGGTTGTGCAGGTTGACTTTCACTTGAAAGCTCTCCTGAAAGAGAAGCGCTTATTTGATGGAATGAAATTTCTGACATTTTTGAATTATTAGCAGTAGCATATTCTTGTCATCAGTGGGTATGAAGGTTGCAAAAATGTTTACTATTATTTTAATTAAAATTCCTTATTTTGAAAAGTGCCTACTTCTCTGGCAGTTGCCAGGTGCCCTTGTGCCTTGTGTCCAAAGTGTCTTTGATTATACTCGCGCGTTCGCATTAAGGGATGATTCATGGTTTGAAATATATGTGTTTTAATCCACACCGAACCACCACGTTTAAATGAAAGTCGAATGAATTGCTCTTCCCTTAGTACATTTGAATGTGCAAAAGACACAGATGCGAAATAGTCTTTCGGACCGGAAAAAAAGCAATCATTTTATATTTTATTCATATACTAGCTAATGGCAAAGAAAACAGCCCGATGCACATAAACTGAACAGAACTCGAAATAAAGGCTGGGCACGTTGATGATGCATCGTAGTGCTGGGAGCGCGAAAGAGGCGGACAATGTTTTGTTTTCTGGTTTGTTCGGTTTAATGCTGCAAAAAATCTAAGGCTATCATGCGCCAAGCAGATGGACAATGAAGATACAAATGGTCAAAGTGCACTCATATTCGTTCTTCGAAAGTGTCCTTCGTGACTGTGTCCTATGTAGTCGAATTATGTGGAAGTTCAAATGCGCAGTTATGTCGAGGCGGGATCGAGTGAACAAGATATAATTCCACTGATATTATTATTTATCTTTGCCTGATTTCACCAAATATGTATGTGTATATCTCATGATCAGTTGTAATAAATTGATCCTGATTTGATGCAGAGGTTTCCGTGTCGGCGACCTGTGCATTAGTGCTATTGCCGCCGGTACTTCACGTACGCTGACGTCGTGCGCGTTCTGATCTTTCCAGCTCACCTACACCACTGTACTGAAGGTGGGCACTCCACGTCAGGCTTTCAATGTCATGCTGGACACGGTGGGGCCTACGTGGCTTATCGCTTACTTCTGCGCCGAGGGCGAACCTTGCCGTAAGTATGCGAATATTATCGCTTTGCTCTCTGTTTCGACCCCAGTTTCTTTCGGCGCATTATTTCTCACTTCTGAGAATGTTTGTCTTTCAGCACGCGTAATGGAATTTTAGTGACTAGAAAAAAACAAGATTTCGATTCCTTACATAACTTTAGCAAAATATTCGAACAAAACAGGAGCCAGAATATGTTATATTAAACTTACACGATCAAATTACGTAAAAAAAAGAGATACCCTTGAACGCGCCCAATGGTACGTGCGAAATGCCACAAAATGATGCCCTTTTAGAGCGACTATGCGCTGCAATAAGTGGTCAATTTTGTTTATTTTATAGTTGCAATCATTCTCGATTAACGTTGCATTAGTGTCGCGGATGGTGAAGGAGGGACCCAGGACCTCCTGTTTTGTTACGCGCCGCTCTATTATTATTATTATTATTATTATTATTATTATTATTATTATTATTATTTGTTTGTAGAAATGCAGGAAGGAGGTTGCAAAAATATATGTAGATTCGATGGCTTCTACCTAACCAAAAATTAGTACAAGAAAAGACATAATAACTCTGAATGGTCCGCGAAAACTGGCACAAGAAAGTGAAGAAACGTTTCACATTTTGCTCAGAAGCTCGGTAAGTTTGAGGCGACATTCCACTCATCTTGCATCAAATGGGTCATGGTCTGAAATATTCTTAGCTTACCATTCATTTCGGAACCACAAGAGGCGAGATAATAGGCGCTCTTCAATATTTCGTGTATATTAGGAAAAAGAACCCAAGTCATAGAGAACAAAAGTACAGTGAACCTGAGTGCGCAATTTATACCACTGTGGCAGCGTTACGTTTCTAATCGTATACCGTGTAAATTATAAACGATCCTCTATACAAGGTTGATGGTTACTTCAGTGTAAGGTACGCATGGAGGAACAATTCGGTGCCTTTTAAATTCACAATCATTTCTTTTTGGAAGCTTTGGTTTTCGCTCGGTAAACCTTTTTTTTCATTTGCATTAGTAGCGCTGTCGGCTGAGCACAAGCGTACGTGCCTAAGCTGAATTTTCTCTTTCCAAGATGGACACAAGATGTTCGATTGGACGGAGTCGACTTCGTACAGCACCGACGGGGTCGATGGTGTTGTAGAGTTCGGCAGGTAAATATTATCTTGTTGATCGATGACAAATCTGGCGCGCTGCATCGCTGACTATAGGTGGGAGGGTTTGAATGTTTATTGCACCTTTCTTGAGAGCGTACCAGTGTTCAAAAGATATTACGGAACACGCTTCGGCGTTTGCAATTTTTGCACGCCTCTCGTGGAGAAAGTATGTTGGCTTCTTGGGTTGAGAAGCAAGCATATAGGCGGCATGTGACTGACATATGTATGTACAGTCGCGGGCAAAAGTAAGAACCCCCCTCCAGCCCAGTGCGTCGGTCTAAATAGGAAGGCTTCCTTCAGATGGCACCGCTATGCTGAGCGGCCAGGTTCGGAACACGAGTGGGGTCTCTTAATTTTTTTCTGAGCTACGGTTGTATGTACTTTTTAAATTTGGCTACCTCTAAGACATCAAAACAGCTTGGTAGCCGAAGCGTGCTCTGTATTGTTATGGCCAGGACTGCAAATAAGCATGTTCAGCTATGCCGACATTGAGTGCCACGTTTCTATTATTGAAATAGTCTTCGATCAGTTTATAATCTTAGAGGTATGCTCGAAGTATAATTTTGCACGATAGGCGGGAGAACGTTCGCTGAAATTCCTCTGTGGTCTAATAGGTTCGTACAATCCCATTATGAGAGGAAGAGAAGTTCTTCATGTGTGTGGTATTTAAGAAAAAATATAAAACACGTGCATTTACGCTTCAATTAACGCATGATGGGAACACAACGCATTGACTCTAACCATAATAATAAGGAACGCACTGCACCGCCCTCTGATATTAAGCAGGATACGCTGTCGAGAGAGCTGGCGCATAATAAAATGTGCTGGCTAAGATGCGCATTCTAGTCGATACCAAGGTAGACAGAAAGGCACCGCTGCAACTTACAACTGTTAGCATCCTTGAGCCCATCTTACCCCTCATTTGGTTGTCTCAAATACGAACTACAGAAAGGTTCAGCGGTAAAATGCACTTTGCCTAGTTTGAAAACGAATCAGTCGACGCAGTTCGCAGCGATGTTGTTGTGTCGCCAAGCAGGTCAACGTTACCACGTTCATTTTGCTTACACATTTCGCGCTTATGCGGTTACTGGATCCCTGCACATCTTCACAGTGGCAACATTACCGGAGTCGAGTCCTTGGACACCCATGAACTTGGAGCCGTAGACATCGGAAAACTCTTTTTCCTCAACGGCATAGGGTTTCATGTGCCCAGCTTCGTAGACGATCCTTTTGACGGCGTTTTCGGCCTGCGCCTGGGCCCGCTTTCGCCACTGAGCGAAATGGCTCGTTCCGGAGTCATCGGAAAGCCGTGGCTGGGGCTCTACTTAAGCAGCGATGAGAATGTTCTCGGAGAGGCCTTGTTCGGTGGTGCGAACGAGAGCCATTATCACGGCTCTCTTGGCTTCGTGCAAGCATTTGGCGATGCCTTCCAGTTTAACATTAACGGGTGAGTAGAATCAACTCAGGTTTGAGTTAGCTCTTCTGAACTAAACAACTTTTGGGACAGACTGACATCTTTTTCAGAAATTAGGGTTTCGACAATGTCAGTAAAATTGAGGGAACCAGATCGGTTCAAGAAAACCTTAAACATTTCACTGACGCTACCCTCAGATCAGTGGCACGTTGAAAATCGAGATAAAAATCTCTGAGCAGTAGGTAAGTGCCTAAATGATTGTGGACAAAACTGTCAAGCCATCTTGAATTAGGAACGGCCTAGCCTTTTCTGTCTAGCGCTTTATTGTTTATACAATATTTTCGAATGTACGGGAGCTATCTCAGCGCGGTCTGTGCAAAGACGCACGTTATTTACGTGAGAGATCTCAACTAAAAGAACATTAATTAAACACGATTATCTAGATATTTTTATTTTAATATTAGGGCGCAGGCTTATATTGAGAAACTGATGGACGAGAACATCAAAAACCAGCAAAGTTTATAAATTTATTTCTCAGCATTGTGGGTCTAAATATCAAACGCTAAAAATACGGAACTGAAATCTCGTTGAGGCCGCTTTCCTCCGTTGGTATTTTAAAGAAGGTGGCGCTGGAGTTTTTTATGCATGAAATATAGACGGAACATCGGTTTTAGTACGGAGAGATAGTCAAGGTGATTTTCACGATTACACTATGCGCAGCGAAATCATTGTATAAATCACTTACAGTCGAAAACGAACTCAACAAGCTTCGAAATGCGTAATTTTGAAATTCGACACTTTAAACTGCGCTGGAGATTTAGAAAATTTAAATGCCCGACTCACCTTTGATATTTAAGGCTTTAATTTCACCATGTAACTTGCCCCCTTAAACTAGAAATAATATAAAAGTTTCTGAGTTATTTTTAATATATAATAGTATATTTATTGAGATCTATTACGTACCTTTTCTCCTTACTGCACAATCGAGACGTAGCGACCGCACCGACGTTTCTCTCAATGCTCTCAAAATAAAAACCCATGCATGTTAAAAAAATTGTCCCCAGTAATATTTGTCGCGCCCAGATTTTTGAGGGTGTCATTATTGCAATTAAAGGCCGTTCAATGTTTTTATTAAGATATAACCACTGCTTTTTAACTATACCTTCGTTTCCTATTGAAATAATTAAGGGCTTTTATTCAACTAGAAAATTGAACTGAAATAGGAGAAAAAGCAATGTTTAAACATATATTTTACCTCAGAATTATTCAAGTGACAAAGTATCACAGAACTGAGGGGTAGAAAAGAATTCATATACATTGCAACTATGTTACTGTGTTCTATATCTACCTCTGTTACAATATCTGAAAATGTCAGATTGAGAACGAGAAAGAATCACGAAACGCGTTGAAGCTAGTTTCGTAAATTCAAAGTAGTATAACGAAAGCTACTGCAGGCCCTGCCAATCCGCAGAAATTTCGATGCAAAGGGATGTGACATATGCAGGTACAGAGTGGGCGCAATCACGAAGACGCTGCCCTCTGGATACTCCCGTGCCCGGCTGGCTCTTACTGAGCCGTTCATTGGAGGCCCAGCCGGGGAAATTCAGGCACTCAACACCTTGCTTGGCGGGCGAAAGGTGGAAGGTGTCAAAGTAAGTAGAACCGCACTCCTGCGCGAATTCGAAATCTGCCTGCAAAAGAAGTGCCCTAAAGTTGTAGTCTGGACGTGAGGGTCCGAAGCTAAATTAAAGTCAAACTTTTCTTTCATACACTGACTAAGAAAGTCCTGTTTCCTGTTGAAATCACCCAAAGTCACACACAACTGTGAAACTGTGCCGTAGTAGGCTGGTATACACATGAAAACCAAATCAATCCTCTGCTTGACAGATGTTCACGGTGCCACGTAGACTCCTTGGATGATAATACCGCTTTCTAGAAGCCGAACATAGCAGGCTTCACCATTATTCAGCGCGATCGAATGGCGATGTCTGACACCGGTGATAACTTGTTTCACGTACACAAAATCTAGCGTTATTTGGTTCAAGCCAACTGCCAGGCCACAACCTCAGGATCGGAAGAGTTAATCTTCTCTTGTCTATACTACCATTTAGCAGCGGCTGGATTCTTCTTCTCTGCATGAATGTCAAACGTTGTGAGAGAGACGCCCACTATACCTCCACCTTTTATACGAAATCTTGCGCTTGCGACGCGGGTTACGGGTTATAGAGCGGCGTAAATGACGCAGAACCCGGCGAATCTGTGGGGATTCTCTGGTTACCATGGTATCGGCGCATGCGCACAACTGCTCATCTGAGTGGCGTCAAGCTCGGCTTTGACGTTGGAGCGGACGCACGGCTGCGGCGACGGCGAAGTGCACGCCGCACTTTGCTCCTCTACGTTTGCCATGGAACGGCCCATGCGCAAAACTGGCCTCTCCATGTACCGCGAAATGCTTGCCTGGTAGCCCAGTGTAGCTCTCGCTACAATAAACAAGGCACGGTTTATCGACAGAAGAACGATCAGAATCAAGCAGCCTGTAAAAAGTTCAATTAACGCCTGAAACCAACGTAGACTACTGCAGTGAAGGTAGAACTAACACTGCTGTAGAATCAGCACTTGAATATTCACTTGATGCAGAAAAGCGTGCTTGCATCTACTATTCTTACGAAGCCAATGCGGCCAGGTAGGTTTTCAGCCTGATAATTCTAGTGTTCTTGATCCTGACATCTAAGCAGAAAGTAGACAACGGGTATTTTGCACGGACCACTAGTTTACAATCAACTTGCTGTTCTTGCTCATCTTGTTCAGGTATCTTTCATGCTCTAGCTGCAAATTGCCGTGGGGAGAAGCTCAGTGCCAGTTTCTCCCTCCAGCTCGGCCTGCGCATGCTTCACTGGCACGTGTGCCACCTGTAGCGGTACAAATGTCACTTACGTTTTTACTGTTCTGTAACAGTAGTGTCAAAAGTCGTGTTGTTATGCCTTGCCTTAAGATGAACAGACGAAGAGGTCACGCTCAGGGAATAACATTCTTCTTGTGTACGTAAATTAATTTTGTACTCGCTGTTATCTTTTCGTCAACGATCACGACATGTCCTGTCAAGCGCAGATGATGAAATTTCGTACGAAAGAGTCACTGTATACAAATTTTGTGCGTTCCAGAGGCCGATCTCTTCTGAGCTGTTTTGTTCAATTTTTGCGCACCTTTGCCTGTGGCGCAACGCAGTACGAACTTCGCTGCGAAGCCGAATCACCACCCCTGCTCTTGAAAATTGGGTCCAAGGCGTTCCAGTTTAAGCCTGAAGACTACATAATCAAGGTACGCTGCATGCCCATGCTATAACGCGCTCCAGGCTTTGTATAAGAGCACCATTGTGAACGTCTTACTGAAAAGCAAAACAAAGGGCTTTGAATAAAAACGAAGCTTCGCGAGTAGCAAGCGAAATCCTGCAGCAGTGCTAGACCTACCCTCCTGTGTAATCCTACCACAATGGTAGACTTTAAGAGATAACTTGCTGTATATTAAAAAGAACAATATTATTCTTAACATTACACCAAAAATCATTTGCATACTTATGATATTAAATCGGTTATTTCAAGTGTACCCCTTACTGTCAAGCGTAAACATGAGACAATAATTCTATTTGTTATGTTCTATACACCATGTAGACTTCAATGAAATTAAAATCTACATAAAGAATCGATTTCACAATAAATTCAACTACAGCAGCTGCTTTTTATGCTCTTTTCCTTGCATTTATTTTACTGTGGATTTCGCTACCAGGCTGCGGTAAATGGTTCAGCTCTTTTCGTATTTATTCAAGCGATTGTTTTCAGCGTTAATGTACACAGCACTCCTTAATTGTGAGTTTCAAGCTTCACACGCGTGCTTCTACTTTGCTTCTTTCTTCATTTTCTCTTGGAAGAGATTCTTGATCTCACTGCAGATGTAAGTCACTTTACTCCGGCTTCCAGAGCTTCATAAGCACTCCTTCAGAGAAACATGCAAATGCCTCATAGAGATTCAAATGTTTCCGGAGAGACTTGTAGCGGCTCGCAAGCCAATCTATAAAAGGATGAAAAAACTCGATGTAGAGGAATCGACAGCTCCTAATAGGTGTTCTTGTGAATTGTTTCAGGTCGACGAGCCATCAGGCACGAGATGTTACAGCGGTTTCATGGAAGCCGGCGAGATGCACAATGCGACCTGGCACTTGGGGCTTGTCTTCCTAAGGCGCGTTTACACCGTGCTCGAGGCGCCGCTAGAACCGTCGGGCCATGGTCGGGTGGGCTTTGCGAGCACCCGCATCAGCGGTGAATAGCGGCAATAACTAGACGCGAGATGCAAAATCGCAGCGGTGCTTTTTTAAGCTTACCTTGATTTCTGAATAAATGGGTGCTATGCACAACGATGACTTGGTTCAGTCCAGTGGCACACATCCACGGCACCAGATTTTTGATGTCTACGGTTGGCATGTCTATCTTAGCCAGCCGCTCAGCGCACCCCCCTTTTAGACAGCTCCGTCGCCAAGCCCGTCCCTTTGTCGTGCGTGACCAGCTGCTTTACCGTCGGAACTACTTGCCAGATGGACGCAAATGGCTGATATTAATTCCCCGGCATATCTGCTCCGCCATTTGCGCCAGTTATCACAAAGACCCACATTGCGCCCGGGCCAATCTGCTGAAAACGTTTACTCGTCTGCGTGTTCGGTATTACTGGCGGGGCATACATCGTTTTGTCCGCCAATATGTGCGCTCTTGCCTGGAATGCCTGCGTCGCAAGAATGCGCCTCCGCGAGCTCCTGCTCCTCTGTAGCCTTTACCGTGTCCATCCCGCCCATTACACCGTGTTGGGATCGACCTTTATGGCTGTCTTCCCAGTACTTCCGCAGGACACCGGTGGATCATTGTCGCAGTTGGTCATCTCACGCGCTATGTGGAATCTTCCCCGTTATCACCTGCCACAGCCTTTGATGTCACCGGTTTCATACTTCAATACATCATTCTTGGTCACGGTGCGCGTGAGGAATTGCTCAGCGATCGGGGTCGCGTCTTCTTGTGCGGAGTCGTGGGAGCCCTCCTGCGGGAGTGTCGTATCGATCACAGCCCAACGTCTTTGTACCATCCGCAGACGAAGGGCATGGTCGAGCGCTATAACCGAACCCCCGGCAAGATGATGGCCAATTATATTTCTTCTAATCACTCCAACTGACACCTTGTTCTAGCCTTCGTTGCCTACGCTTACAACTCTGCAACACAAGCAAGTTCTCGGTTTTCCCCGTATTTTCTTGACTACGCCGGGGAGCCTTCCTCCATCATGAACACCATACAACCTTACCGCAAAGATTATTGCGAATTTACAACCGTCTCCCAAGCCACCGCTCATGTCGAAGAATGCCGTCAACTCGACCGTTCTCTTACATCTCACGACCAGCACCGACACCCTGCGGGTCCACATACCGTCCAGCAAGCGATCCCTGGCATCGTATTGGGTTAGTGGCAGTGACGAGACCACACGCAGCGTTTCAGTGGCAACAGCAGTCCACAAGCTGTCCATCCCATCATAGTTCACCCCGGCGGCAATTCCTTCGTATCCGCTGTGGTGTCTGCGGGAGCCATGTGCGCACATTAGAATTTCGAGGATAGCGAGAAAACTAAACTTAGCGACGCCGGCTTTTAAAAAGTCGAAACTCTGCCTACTCCACTCCGAATATAGCGACCGCACTCATTTATATACAGATGGCTGGGTCAAATCTACAAGTCAGCTTGCGCCGTGTACAATCCTGCAACACAGATCAGTATTAACCAGCTAACGTCGCATCGGACAGCATGCACTAGATCAGAATTGGCCGGTCTTAATGCGGCTCTACAGTGCATCGTTGCGCAAACATCCCAAAATTAGTAGTTCACTAGAATTCAAACGCTGCCCTACAATGTTATAAGTCTGCTTTACGCCACGGTGATCACGAGCAACTGGTAGCCGAGATCAGACATCTTCAACACGAGGCACTGGATGAGGGTCATGAAATCATCTCACAGTAGCTACCAGGACACTGTGGCATTTTCGCAAATGACGCAGCTGCCGCTGGAGCTAGATTAACCCACGTCAGTAGCGACTTTCTCCGGATACCGCTGACAAGAACCGACGCAGGAAGACATCGGCGAATGCTTGGCCGAAATTAGATTTTACGCCATGGACTTCCCCTGGAAATTTGGCAGGGAGTTTGCACCACCTCGACCCCTTACGTCAACTTCATCCTCCGTCTGGCCTATCCCGCCACGATGCTACGATGTTGTGTCGCCTGTGGCTGGTAGTGGCGTTAACAAAATCTACTGCCAATTAATCGATATGGCAGACTCTCATGCGTATGAGAACTTCGGGTGCGACTAATCAATTGAGCACCTACTTTGTGACTGCCCTCGGTTTGGGCATGAGTTTGTGCTTCTGGCTGGAAAGCTACGCCGCTTAGATCCTCGTCCGCTACGGAAGGGAAGATTCTGGGTGCTCTGAATAAACCTTCACCGCAGAGGACTGCTGTGAAAATGCTTCTGCAGTCCTCCTGACTGCAAATCTGCGTAGCATAGATCTCGTCAACTACAGAAGCCAAGATTCTGGGTGTTTTGAATAAACCTTCACCATAGAGGACTGCTGTGGAAGTGCTTTTAAAATTCCTGAAATACTCAGGACTGAGTTCAGAATTATAAACTTTCGCTGTGTGCTCTGTGCACCCTGATAGCAATGACCTACAGACAATCTAAATTGTGATCTCCCTTTCCTCTCTCTCTCTTTTCTATCTCTCTCTCTCTTCCCCTTCCAACGTGCAGAGAAGCACAGCGGGCGTCGCCTAGTTAACCTCTCTGCCTTTCAGTTCATCGTTCTCTCACTTTCTTTCAAGTGGTATCTTGCCTGCAATGCCTGTTTAGTGCACATGTCTCTCAACCTCAGCCGGAAATGATATAATCTCCCTATCGTATTCTGTAGGAACTTCCGCTTGTAGAATTACTTCTTAACTTTCCTAGCTCCGACGGATAAACGTGAGTCGGCTGACCAGCATTGTTCATGCGTGTCAAAGCCAGCTTTCAACCTTCGGCCGGGAAAGTTCCGGAAACCAGTTTATATAAAGAACTTGTAGGTATATTCTATAGTTGGGGAGGATAACTTTCTGAATGATATTTCGTTGAAGCCCTACATAAAGGCAATTACCGTATATGACACGATATTTAGTGTTCGTTCTTTCTGCGTAAGCTGAATACCACACTTCGCGAACTTTGTCTCGACTGTTCATTTTACTTTTTTTTTCATTTTGAAGCCTAACCTTGTTTCATAGTTTCCTTTTTCTTGCTTTCGAGGCTCTTCGGGCCGTCTCATGTTTCGGCCGTTATTTAT
Organism: Amblyomma americanum; assembly: GCF_052857255.1. NCBI lineage: Eukaryota > Metazoa > Arthropoda > Arachnida > Ixodida > Ixodidae > Amblyomma > Amblyomma americanum. The sequence goes on along the minus strand of NC_135501.1, from coordinate 121,506,307 downwards.
AAGAAAATACATTTCAGTTAACATTATGCATTCTTGGGGGCATCTTTGACACTTCCTCGTTGTCTTCTGTTACTTGTTAATATGACTCGTGTTACAAGCAAACATTCGCCCTAGCTCTGTTATTATTCTTATTTACATCGTTGGACAGTCTCAAGCGTACCATCGATTGGAAGTTTTTTAGTGAAATAAACGACTGTCCAGTTCTTCACAGCCACATTGCAAGTGTGTAACAAGATATCTTTGCACTCGCAATGACTTCAGGCTATAAATAAAACCACATTGCTGTTCCTCTGAAAAACTGGTTTGCCGATTCAATCTACTCGTTTTGCTGAGTCTTGTTTTAATCATAGTTCACGTGGAAAAGTATACACTGTTGAGAAAAAAATATTTTGAGTTTTTTATATCTACCCCTGTGAAGCGAATCTACTGCTTACTCAAGGAGTAGAAACTACAGTTTGGCTAAAAGTACAAATTCAGAGAACTTAACGAACTAACCATTATTATGGAGTGTGCTGCCACTCGCCTAAATAGGTGGATTTTAGTTTCCAATAAACATACAGCAAATTAAATTATTGCTGGGAATCAATATTCTTCCAAGACAGCTAGGTAGAAGATTTGTCTTTCAATGAGCAATTTACAGAAAACAATGCAATTCTTTAGCCGAGGTGCTAGACTATTACAGTGCCGATACTTGAAACAGCAGCACGTCAAACGCACAAAGACGACGATGGACGTTAAAAACGCTTCCAAATAATTTATACATCTATCTATCAACCCACCTTCCGAAGACTTCCGTTGAACACAATACTGTCGAAAAGGTTGAATCAAGGGCACAATAATGGAAGTTACGTTGTCTGCGTAATGTCTTAAGAACGAAGATCTACCTGCGCTGTACCTTCAGGTGCTCTACTCTTAGCTTTTTGCAATATGCTCGGAAGACCGACAAAAATTTGTCCTTCAAAACTGAAGCCTCCTCCCGAGATCTTGTAATAACCATTTAATCTAACATCCATTCCTCGCCTATAAATTATGCTTAAAGGAGACGGCCTAGTAGTTAGTGAAAGCTGCTAACACCTGATTATCTCATGGCATCGCATTTTTCCTCTCACACAGCGCTATTAACCCTCTCTGAGCAGGTGTAGTTTCCCTCTCACTACAGCACCGCTGACAGTTATATTGGGTTTCCTTGCCCCACACAAAGAATGTCCCTAAATGACTTTGTTATAAATAGTTTTTACGGCATTTTGTTTTGTTTCCTTACCTTTCAGCTAACCCTCATCCGAGTTTAGCCTGCCTCGAAAAACTCTCCTGAATACACTTTTGCGCGTCATTCAGCATGTCCCTCAATATACTATTGCGTCCCTTATGCCGATTTTAGACATTGTGTCCTGCAGACACAAGGACCCTGTGTCCTTAGTTCTCTTAATCAGTGAAGTGGCCTTCAGTTTCGTCAAAATCCTTCAAGAGGTTATTGTCAAATGCAATTTGTGGAATAGAAGAAGCGGCACCATTTTGAGGCCAAAAACCCACCTTATCAAAACACATTTCTGCTTCAGTATGACGGCCCTATTTTTGGAATAAAATAAAAAGTTAATATACAGGCTATATGCGTTTCCATCGTACTACGCGCCCTCTGTCTACAGAAACTGCAGCAGGTATCTGCCTGAAAGCTGAGTGGGCGAATTCTTTTTTTGTTATCGACCAATTACCAACTGATGATGTGAAGTGATAAAGCATTCTTACAACTCATGATTGCATTGGTTTTACAGGGTTTAACCTCCAAAAGCGATTCAGTCTCTTAGGGATGCCGTAGTCAAGGGCTCTGGAAATTTCGACCACCTGTGGTTCTTTAACGTGCACCAACATCACACAGTACACGGGCCACTAGAATTTCGCCTCCATCTAAATTCGACCCACGCGGCCGGCATCGAACCAATACGTGAGCAGTAATTTAGTTAGGGAAGAGTTTATAGAGCGTATATATGCATCTATACAGAAGTGTTTGCAGCTCACTTTTTTTAAGAGCATCTTATTGACGATAAAACTAAGTATTAGACAGCCGTAAACGTATAGGGCCGTAAAAATCGGGAGATATAGTTAGAGACAGGTTCGTGTTTTTGAGTGGGTCTCTTCACTCCGGCGTGACATTTTTTCCTTATGTGACATCAATGAGCTTTAATTGCCATAATTGCCGAAATAGAAAAAGTAATGAAAACAATGTATTCAGCGACTGAAAAAAAGGGTTGCAGCCTCCTGCACTGCCCTGAGACCATATTTTACCACACTTCCTCAACCTAAAAAATAAATACGCTGTAATAAAAGCTATCTCCGTGGTAGTCAATCTTGAAGCACCATCTGAGCAAAAATTGGTTCATGCGACTTGCCGCTAATCATTACAATGGCTAAATGTCACGTAATTTAATTGCAATAGTCATGTTCGCCGGCTCTTGTGAAGGGGTGCTGGTGTCCATTTTGGAGTTGTAGTGAAAATATTGTGCATTTAAAAGGAAAGGTGGCTGTACAATAATGAGTGAGAACGCAGTGATTATTACGGCGAGTATAAAAAGAACGAAACGTAAGAAAATTGCAGAAACGGAAGAGTGAAACACGCCGTTCTGAAAACTGTGGCCTCGCCTACACTTCCTCAGCATCAATTCCGTGCCCGTTGGCTCTTAAAAAAGGTTAATAAAAGACAGCCTAAGGATTTAGCCGACCCAACAAATCGATGTGGGCCGTAACCATTACTCTCGCAACACTTACAGCTGCGCCAAAATTCTAGCGCGAAGTTGACGGCTGCGGCGGCACCCTGTAGTTTTAGCTGAAGGGGCCCGTGTGCTCGACAAGCTTATGTGCGCCGCTATGCTTGCCTAAGCGCCCCCTAAACCATACAAAAATGTCCTATGGCCGGCTATAGACATTTGGCCCAAATAGCTATAAACCTTTCCTATTTCTATCTATAGCTGTAGATAGAGGCTGAAATATTTTTCTTTAGAGAGCTTAAGACAGTTGTATGCTTGCAAAGTTATAGCTTTAGTGGCATAGATTTTTCAATAGCTAGCAATAAGCCCCTCTCTATGTGCTTATAGACGTTCATAAAAGGCCATAGACGGACGTAGCTTTTTCCAAAGACGCCCATAGGAAGGTTTTGTACGGGAAGTGTTTCTTTGTCAGTGTCCAGCGACATTGAAGTACCGCGGCGTTCGATGTCCAAGAAAGGGGGAAGGTTATGTGAAGTTCACCAGCACTGAGAGCAAAAAGAGACTTCTCTGGTTGTCCTAGCTCCTTTACAACATAGTGAATTCCTAAGCCTTCTCGTGTAATCTTCGATGTGACGTGCAATGCGCGATTAATATATGTGTAATCGCCAACGAATCACAGCGTCTACATTGACTAGCATCAGTGGTCCAAAAATCTCGGATGACGTCACCGTGGTGTCAAAGAATAAAATTTCTTTAAAGGCGCGGTAATTGAACCTAGCACTTTCAGATTTCCAGGCGAGCACGCTGTCACATATATTAAGGAGCTTAAATTAAATTTTAAGGAAAAAGGGTGTGAAGAAGACAACGCGAATTAACCGAAGAATAAAGAAGAGGAAGAAGCATTCGTTGAGGTGGAGAAGCAGACGGTGACGTGGAGAGAGATGATTGGTGGAGAAGAGAAGACGACGACAAGGCTTACGTGGACTAACACCGAGGCTATATAAGGGCGAGCGAGAGCGAGGCGCAGGGCGAACAGCAGAGAAGCGGAGGCTCCGGCGGGTCGGGGACACTTTGGCTGGAAGAGAGCGACGCCGGCTACTGCTCCGGTGAGCTCGCGTTCTACGGCAACGCATCGTGGACCTCCTGCCGTGCCTGAGCCCGTTGCGGGGAGTCAACGGAGGACGCTACCACCTGCTACGGTCAGGTGTATCTCCAGCGCTGTTGCCACCCATCCGGGTGTTGCCCCCAATGCCAACAGCACCGGCATCACCTCCACGGGCGCTTGTACCGGGAGCTTGTACGACATAGCCAGCGACGAGGCCAGCGACGCCAGCCCAAGCACGGCGAACGCCGCCTCGACGCCGCCTACTGGATCCATACAACGCCGCAGCCACACCGAACCAACCGTGAGCACGAACGCCGACCGCTAATAGTAGAAAACTAGTAGTAGACGCTAGTAGCAGTGTGCCCGGGTCGTGTGTATTTATAGTTTGTGTGTTGTGTTAGTTTTGTTAGTTTTGTGTTCATGTGTGCGTGTCGCGTAGGCTGTATTAAACATGCGTTTGTGTGGGTACACCCGTCGCCTAGTATATTCTTTCGCCCGAGTGTTCTCCGGAGAGATCCGTGACAAAAATGAGTGGCGAGCCGGTGCCAGGATTCATTTCCTTTTGTCTTTTTGCTTTGTCTCGGTTTTTTCCGATCTCTCGACTGCAGAAAGGATGGATTTGGCAAGAACGTTAGAACTGGCGCTCAAGCTAGGGTTAAGCAAGGAAGAGGCGATGCATCTCTATGAGGAGGAGGGAAAGAGGCAGAGAGAGGAAAGGGCGCAAGCACGCGCAGATTCTCGTGAGGCAGAAGAGCGAGAGGCTAGAAGGATAGAACGGGAGAAGGAGTTTCTTTTGTGGAAACCGGCGCATGTCGCGGGAGGATCTGAGGAAATCACGGATAGTGATCAGCGTTCCTTAGCGGGTAGAGAATCTCCTAGACCGGCCAGAGTTTGTCCAAGGAAGCTGATGGCTTCCTTCGATGACAAAAGAGATGATCTGGACGCATATCAGCAACGATTCGAGCGGATAGCTTTGGGGCAATGCTGGGAGCGCAGTGAATGGGCCACGGCATTGAGCATGTGTTTAATCGGAGAGGCGCTGAATGTGTTTAGAAAGATGCCTGCTGTTGATTCCATGGACTACGAAATGTCAAAAAGCCACTTCTCCAAAGATTCAGGCTTACGGCAGAGGGTTTTCGTGAGAGATTTCGCGCCGCGAAACCTGAGGATTCGGAAACCGCTAAGCAGTTTTCCTGCAGGCTATCCAACTATTTTGATAGGTGGCTTGATATGTCAAACACAGAAAAGAGTTTTGAAGGTGTGCGTGACAAGCTGGTCACAGAGCAATTTTTAGCTTGTTGCAGCTCAAAGCTGGCGCTATTTTTGAAGGAAAGAAAGTTGTGTTCTTTGGAAGAGTTCGCCGACACTGCTGACCAATTCCTCGAGGCTCAAGGGCTAAGAAATTTGAGTAAGGCAAAGGAGGAAACCCAAAAGGTCCTAGAGACAGATGCGGCAAAACCAAGAGCTTGTGGCGGTGCGTCTAAGGCGCCAGTAAGGTGTTTTCTCTGCGGCAAGGTGGGACACCGTGCAGCTGACTGTCGCACTAGTAGCGCTGCCCAGAAAACTCAGGTTGTGTGTCAAGGTTGTAAGAGGAGGGATCATACTCTGGATGAGTGCCGATACAGAACGCAGGACCAAGCTGCATGCGTTGTCGACTCAAGGGTAGAAAGTGTCACGCCATCCGAAGTTCCACAGCTTAAAGGAGAGCAAACGCCGCAGGAAAATGAGGCAGTGAGTGGAACACCCAAGTCGAAAGCAGCAATGCCAGTGGTGGTTGGGCAAATAGGGGACCGTCCTATATTAGTGCTTAGAGACAGCGGAGCTAACACAGTCTTGGTTCGTAGAAGACTGGTGAAGGACGAAGATCTTACAGGGGAAGCGTCGGCCGTCACTCTGGTAGACAGCACAGTAAGGTACCTCCCTTAAGCTAGGATTCTAGTGTCCACGCCATATTATACGGGGCAGGTAGCGGCAAAATGTGTAGACCAAGCCACCTACGATCTCATCCTGGGAAACATTACGGGTGCAAGAAGTGTCGAAGACCCCGATCCCGAGTGGAGGATGCTCGGCGTTGAGGAACATCCAAAGGAGGAAAGGCCCGTGACAGCTGAGACGGGTGCAGTCAGTTTTTCGTCGGCAGTAGAGACAAGAGCTCAAGCGACAGCCCGACCAACGCAGCGTCCGCTCTCTACTCCTGTTACGATGTGCCTGAGCGTAACACTGGGCGAAATTGCAATTAGGCAAAAGGAAGACCCAAGCTTGAAGCCTTGCTTCGAAAGAGTCGGGGAAAGAGTGAAAAGAAAGAAGAGTCGGACGTCATTCGAGTATCAATTGGTAAATGGTCTTCTGCACAGGGAGTGCATATTTAGTTCAGGAAGGCGGGTCCACCAGCTGGTGTTACCGAGAAATACGCGAGAGACCGTGTTGCGCTTAGGTCATGACGCCATTATGGCCGGACACCAAGGTGTTCAAAAAAAGGTGTCTAGGATCACCGAGGAATTCTTTTGACCTGGTGTGCAGAGTGACGTTAAGCGCTTTGTTCGCTAATTTGATGTGTGCCAGCGCACATTTCTGAAGGGAAGAGTTGGTCCCGTACCTATGGGAAAGATTCCAGCCATCGACCTTCCGTTTCAGCGAGTTGCAATTGACATTGTGGGGCCAATCTCTCCACTATCCGCCAAAAGCAATAGATATGTGCTTACTCTCGTTGACGTTGCCACTCGTTATCCTGACGCTATTCCACTGAGAGCTATTGACAGTATCCAAGTGGCGAAGGGTCTTGTGAAAATGTTTTCACGTTATGGGTTCCCGAGGGAAATTTTGAGTGACCGGGGCTCGAACTTCACGTCGGAACTAATGAAGGAGGTTAACGGCCTTTTGTTACCATCCGATGCGTAATGGGCTTGTAGAGCGTTTCAACGGCACCCTCAAAAACATGTTCAAGAAAATGAGCCAGGAGAGACCAACTGATTGGGATAGATATCTCCCAGCTCTTTTGTTCGCTTATCGCGAAGTACCACAAACGAGTCTTGGTTTCTCGCCCTTTGAGATGCTGTATGGGAGAACCGTTAGAGGTCCACTTACAATACTCAAGGAGCTGTGGGCTAATAAGGAGATTTGATCAGATCTCAAGACAACTTACACATACGTTCTTGAGTTTCGGGACAAGTTGGAAGAAACATGCAGGCTTGCCCATCAAGGCCTGGAAAGGGCGCGCAAACGCTATAAGGGCTACTATGACAAGAAAGCCACTCACGGGAATTTGAATCCGGGCGACAATGTTCTCATCTTGCTACCCACGGATCATAATAAGTTACTGATGCAGTGGAAGGGCCCTTACCTTGTGACGCAGAAGAAAAACGACATGGATTATGAGTTATTGATAAATAACACCAAGAAGGTTTTCTATGCAAACATGTTGAAAAAGTACGAAGAAAGAGTTCCCATACAGTGCGCCCCCAAGGCTGTATGCTCGGTAGTGGTCGAGGAGACAGGTGATGTTGCCGAGGTGTCCACGTTCAGTGGGAAGAAAAACGCAGGAGGGGATGAGGTACTGAAGAAGCCCAATTTGAATGCAGACAGAGGATTACAGCCCTACTCCAAATCAAGAGGGAGACGTTTTGGGATTGGCCAAGCCAAATTGAGATCATATGTCACAAATTAGACTTGTATAGAGATAGAGCTAACTGGTCAGCTCTGGGTGTCTCTGGGATTTATCATGTGGTTGTTGTGTTAATGTATCTCTGGGATTTATCTTGTTGTTGTTGCTGCTGTTGGTGTTACGTGATTATACAAGGGAGTGTGTTGTGGACATGAACATGTTTATTAAGGACACTGTACGGACAACAGCAGTGGTGTGTTAGTGTTCTGAAAACGCAGTTTGGTGTGCTGTGTTAGTGGTGTGCCTTTGGTATGTGATGGACATATGCGGTGTGTTGTGTGCTGAGTCCAGAATCGTCACAGAAGATAGTCGGTAGGCTGGATGGCTTGAAGATGAGGATGACATGAGCAGTTTTTCATGGAAAAACTCTTGAGAGAGGGGGCCCTTGTCACATATATTAAGGACCCTAAATAATTTTTAAAGGAAAAGGGTGTGAAGAAGACGACGCGAATTAACCGAAGAATAAAGAAGAGGAAGAAGCATTCGTTGAGGTGGTGAAGCAGACGGTGACGTGGAGAGAGATGATTGGTGGAGAAAAGAAGACGACGACAAGGCTTACGTGGACTAACACCGAGGGTGTAAAAGGGCGAGTGATAGCGAGGCGCAGGGGGAACAGCAGAGAAGCGGAGGCTCCGGCGGGTCGCGGACACTTTGGCTAGAAGAGAGCGACGCCGGCTACTGCTCCGGCGAGCTCGCGTTCTACGGCAACGCATCGTGGACTTCCAGCCGTGCCTGAGCCCGTTCCGGGGAGTCAACGGAGGACGCTACCACCTGCTACGGCCAGGGGTATCTCCAGCGCTGTTGCCACCCATCCGGGTGGTGCCCCCAATGCCAACAGCACCGGCATCACCTCCACAGGCGCTTGTACCGGGAGCTTGTACGACACAGCCAGTGACGCCGCCAGCGACGCCAGCCCATGCACGGCGAACGCCGCCTCGACGCCGCCTACTGGATCCATACAACGCCGCAGCCACACCGAACCAACCGTGAGCACAAACGCCGACCGCTAATAGTAGAAAACTAATAGTAGACGCTAGTAGCAGTGTGCCCGGGTCGTGTGTATTTATAGTTTGTGTGTTGTGTTAGTTTTGTGTTCTAGTGTGTGTGTCGCGTAGGGTGTATTAAATGTGCGTTTGTGTAAGTACACCCGTCGCCTAGTCCATTATTTCGTCCGAGTGTTCTCCTGAGAGATCCGTGACACACGCAGCTGAGGAGCCACAAAAACACATTGCTTCTCGCCTAAACAAGTTGAATCTAGTACTGGGCTGCCTTACTACTGTGTGCTAACGACTAGATGTGCCGTAACATAGAAAAAAATGAAAAAGAATGCTTTTGCATTAAAAGCACGCAAGCAGTCCTAACCGACCTCGGTAAATTGAAAACAGTGGGAGTGGAATCTTGTTGGGCTGGCGTCTTCTTGAGGTACACCAGCAACATTACTGGGTCGTTTCGGGAATTCAAAAATATTGGTTTCCTTTGTGAATAAATATATGCAGCGCTTGCAATCCATTGCTTTTACTGTCGCACAATTTAGGAGTGTGCACAAAACACTACGAAAATTACTATACATCTAAATGATATAGAATATGTCCCGCTTAGTGTTACCCTTATTGATTTCATTCGCTTGTAAAGCTTTACATGATTTAGTTCTTTCCACAAAATAAAAACTTACTGTGCTTTTAGATAAGTAGTAACAGGAGGCAATAAAAAATGCAGTGCCCTGTTGTCTGTCACCTGATATACACTGTCGAAAATTGCCTCTAGGTTTTGACACACTTGGCAAGAAAAGAAGATTTCTTTAGGAATATAATGCCAGATGCCGTGGTTTAAGTATTCTTCTTGGTCTTTAAGGTATCACCATATACCGCGGTGTTCATACATAAAATAAGAAGCATGCTTTGCCGAATTGGGTTTAATTACGATAAGAATGGTATAGAAGAAGCTCTCGAGATATACGTAAAAGCACGGATGTCGAGAAAATTTTCAACCCGGGTTTCATTTTCAAGCACTCGCTGACTTTGCAGTGTGAAACATCTGCAAGCGCGCGGAGACGTTGCTCCTTGACAAGGACCGCATTAACGTCTTGAAGGAGGAGCCGTAACTGCTAGTTATGGTAAAAGAGTTGCACGTGTGCGTAAAATTCTGTGAACGATCCCGAATATATGACCTTCCGGAAAAAATTCTTTAAAATTGTTGCGCATTTTTAATTTCACAAGAAACAGCTATTTCTCATTTTTGAAAAGGTGACTGTACGGTGAAATTGTGGCTTCTGAAAAACGTTTTCTTAATACTGGTTCGCCATTTAGCTTTTTAAAACGTTTTGCAAATCTTCCGTGCTCTAAAAGAAACCATGAGAACTGAAACGTTCACTGCAAACTATCATAACCTTGACCTAACTATCATAACCTTGACCTAGCGCTTTTAGGTACGAGCCTGTTCATAGTTTTGTGAGCCCGTCACAGGGCTATTTAGTGAAACATTCTGAAGTAGCGCTACCACGCAAACGAGCAAACGAGAAGTGCGCTGACGGGCAACATAGCTAATTCCGCGCACTGCAAAATATTCAGAAAAAAAACGAAAACGACGAAGGTTTAAAGCATTGTTATGAAAGAAACTCATTTCTACGTCGTAGCAGAGGGCATTGCCAGCGAAGGCAGTAAAAAGTACATCACGTACACACACACTGAAGCGTCTGAAACGCTGTAGAACGTTTGCAAGCTTGCATATATAAAGCTAGGCCACAATTTATTTCCCGTGCGAATACAAGACCGTTGCCGGAAATAGGTAAACACACCATGGCGCCATCTGGAGATGCTGATTCAAGACGTCTCGGTGCACAGCCAGCTTGGACTGAATGCGAAGCGTAAATGCGGAATGAGTTACCAGCCGTCAATTTTGGAGGAAGAAAACAAAAGAAATCACAGTTTTTAAACCTGACTGAAAGGTGGGTAAATTTTTTCTACCTAAAATCAGGCTAGCAGCTTCACAATGTTCAAACTACCAGACGAACAAGGGCTCTTGCCTCGTACATCTTGACCTACGGGTTCGAATATGCAAACTAACAACGGACACAGCCATTAGTAGCAAGCACTGTATTTGGTCTGAGACTGATGGGCAGGTTACCGTAATGTTGTCAGCGGAGCCATACGCCTCCTAGGTTGATTGCATCACATTATTGCAGCGATTGGTAGTAGGGTAGCTCTTTGCCACATTACACCGGTGTTAGCAGAACGGGTACGAGTGACCGCAAACTAGGGCTGGGCCTTGAAAAGGCTGAAAATTTATTTTTGTTCAAGGGAAAAATTATCCCGGTAACTGTCTCACTTTTTTGGTGGACATCTCAGCCACGCCGTAAGGGAAGGAAGGAAACTTGTATTGAAAGAGAGGAAGAGGAACCATAGTGGAGGGCTCCGAATAATTTTGACCACCTGAGGATCTTTGTCGTGACACTGACATCACACAGCACACGGGCGCCTTTCGCGTTTGACCTCCATCGAAACGCCGCCGCCGAAGCCGAGTTACGTCACGGATACTTGCCCTAGCCACTGAGACACCGCAGCGGAGAGTCCTGAGGGCCACGAAACCTTCCAAGAAGGCAGCAAAGGCGAGATGGGCAGAATGGCGCACAATACGTCATTTTTTTCAAATCTAATATGTACTGAAAATAGAGCAGGCGTTCCTAAAAGCTTTGTCGAAGGTAATCGATGACCATCGTGCCGGACCAGAATGGTAAGCATCGATTTGTTGTATTTGTTCTTGCAGAATAATAGAATGCTGATATAACATTGCAATCGTCGCATGGTTATTCTTGGTTGAACAAGCAGTGGTGCGCCACGCGGCGTCATAAAAGATGGAACCATTTGAATGTTAAAGGCCCGTAAATTTTCGCTTAACGCTACTTTGTGAGAGTTCCATTCTAAGGCATTCTCTTAGATGTTCCACCGAGTAGAAAAGGTGGTGCCATGCGCGCAAGTGTTGTGTACACGGCCTCCCACAGTTGCTAGGCGGCAAAGCGGAAGGAGGGAGATCTACCTCTTCGCTTGTTGTATAGAGAAGGGGAACCACCACCAGCCGGGGGCTCCACAGTGAAGAAAAGGTGGCGGCCGGCGTTGTAGTACTGTGTGCACCAAGTGCCACGGCTGCTGCGTAGTGGGGAAAGGGTAATCGTACTCTTCGTTTCTAGGGACGAATAGGTTGGAATGTGGCTGCCTGAAAAAAAAAACTGCAAGAACTCCGAGGGAGGCTAGCTTGGAAAATGGAGGATCACCATCCGGTTCCAAACAGCTTTCGCCGGTGAATGGGTTAAGCCAGCTACCTCAGTTCTTCAAGTAAGAAAAATACTGAATACTAAAGCACTGTCATCGCTTCTTTATAGTTAGGCATGCTAGTAACATTTTACAACTTTAGCTAACTCTTTATTTAATGAGCCATCCTCATGGCTGCTGCAGCTGGCGGACGCTTTTCTTCACATTGCTCTACTTGCGAACCTACCTTATTAATAAGGTTCAGAGAAATTTAAAAATCGCCGTAACAACCCCTCTGTGAAGCGCACCAGTTCTTTTTTGGTATGTGCACCAATCGGTACCTGTTATTTTGCTTGAGGGGGATTTGTGACTGGCGATGTCAGTTATCGAACGTCGAATACCTAGTAGCCCTATATTCTGACCCCCATACATTAGTCTGCTGGAAACAGCTGCTAAATTGTCGCCCTTGCCCTAACTACAAAACATGTTTTTTTTATTACTTGCAAACGAGAGAACCCACTGCAATGGTCGCGAGTTTTCATGCGCGAAATCGAGACAGGTTTTGCATATCCAGTCGATATGTGCAACGGTGGTGGGGCTATGATAGCTGGGGCGTATTGCTAGAGAATTTCTTTCAGAATCAAAATCATGTTTATTTATGCAAGAAGGAAATACAGCCTGGATAAATGTGTACAGAAAGAGGTCACGTAGTCACCGACTGTACTGGGACCTCCTATATTGTTAATCAAAATTTTAATATAAGTGCAAACTTAGCAGTAATAATAACAAGTTGATGAAACAATCGTGCCTTTACATATTTCAGCGGCGACACACATATCATATAGAGGGGTGAGTAGGCATATACAACAACCAAGCAGAATAAAGAAAACAGAAGTATAGAGTGCTTAAGGTTATACTGTTATTCAGTACTACTTATACTTGTACTTTATTAATGCACTGGTGATGGGACATTAATCGCTGCTATGCTCGCATGTGGCCTATGTAGTAGTTGGGGCGCTCCATCTAGTCTATGAGCGCCATGCACCATCACTTCTAGGCGGCCTTTCTTCAGCAGCGTAGAATGCAAGGGCAACCGCCAGTGCGCTCCTAAATTTTACAAAGGTAGGGCGCAGACGCTACTTTCTATGTTCGCACTAGTGCGTGGAAGCAGCGACCCACAGAGTCACCGAATGGTGGTTTGGTTTGAGTGGCACGTCCCAGAAAACTTTACCAACTTTACGCGTGGTTTGTAATTTTCCCGAACTGATACTGCTTGGCCACATTTTCAATGTTTTTACACGAGAAAACATATTTCGAAGATTTGCGCTCACGTTTGCTGAAATAGGCATTATATCATTATGCTTTGAACGCGAACAGTGACTGAGGATTAGTTACAGAGAATATGCAGCTTTGAATCCTCTCTCGACCTCGAGATAAACCTTGTTTTTCAAAGCAAGCCTTCGTCTGTCTCCTATCTTGTCGCAGAGCGCCGACCTACTCAGTTAACTGCGTCGCTGCTTCAGCAGATACCCGACACCAAAACTGAATATTCAAGACCACCGTTGCCATGAGATAACCTTCTTATAAATGCCTCGCTCTGCTCAGTGTATAGTGTTCCGCCCCGTAGACTTCAAAACGAGTGAGTGGTTTTGGAAAGATGAGGTTCCTAGCTTGCGTCCTGGTGTTGGGTGCCGTGGGGTGCTGTTTGGGTCAGAGGTACAGTTGCGTTTCGATTTCTTTCTAAACTTTTCTGGGTGAATTTGTGGCTACTTCTTAAGTTAAAGGAATATCAGAAATATAACAGCAATGAAGAGTTCAAGTGTAGGCTGCGTGCTTGTTCTAATGTTTTGCAATTAAAGAGAAACTAGTTTATTTATTTATTTATTTTTTTGAAAATACTGCAGCCCCATTCCAGGGGCTATAGCAGGAGTGGTTACATATATCATGCGGTACAGTTGCACGCATAAAGGGGTACATGGCAAAATGTGAAACAAAACGCTGCATACAACATCATATAATGCTACGTCTCAATTTCGGACGCAAAATCAGACACAGAAGACATGTCTGTCCGCAAACACAGAAGGTACTCGTAATGTTGGTTTCTTAAAAAAAAGGCTCATTGAAAATATTAAAATATGAAGTGTGTGTGTTTTTTTATAAATGCATGAGTTTTATTACAAGACCACTCAGAAAAAGGAGAAAATCGGGACCAAATGCTTATGAATTTTTTGAAATGAGAGGGAAATGGCTTAGCTGCGCTTTCTGCTGTCACACAGTATAACTTCAAGGTATTATTACATAACATCGCTTGATCATTACATCATTAGAAACACCAGTTGCAGCCAGCAATGCATTCAAGCAGCACGCTGCAATAAAAACGATCCAAACTTTCGTTTTGCCGCAAGAGAATCTTTCACTCTGTAGTTACTGGAACTGAAAAAGAAGCAGTAGTCTTTTCAGCCATCCATGGTCAGTTTGTTTTAATTCATGGACAATCTCTCTGGAAAGCCATTCTAGCAAAACACAACAAATTGGTCGTTGTATACCTCTTTTCTTTCAGCGTAGTGTGGTGATGCAGCTATTGGTTCTTGTTGTCATAGAAGTGATACGATAGAACAATGTATAATAACAAAAATTCTGCGCATGACGGAGGAGTGTTTTATTTAGGCTTTCTTGATTTCTTTCATGCAAGTAATGGGGCATCGCAAATCGGCGCCCAACATGGAGAAATTGCAAAGAGCATCTCTGTACCGATATCAAACCACAAAAACGTAAGCCTTTCACCACTAGTATTAATCTGTACAGTACGAACGCCTCAGTCAGAAATGCCCATTAATATCTTTGCCTTGCGCGTGCACGCATATGAGCAAATTTTTTCTTGCTGGTGCAACTGTCGAAAAATAAGACATTTGTTTCTTAGCAAAAGCAGAAACGTCCTTATTTCCTTTAATTTATTCCTGAAGATCGCAAACCGATAAAGAATTTATTGAGCTTTTCTCGCAATTTCTGCTTTCCTACCTTATTTCTGCTAGTGCGTATTGGTGTCATAATCGCCTCGCTATGGATGCGTATACCGTGGTTCTGGTAAAGGAAAAAGGTGGAGCCTAAAGGAGCCACAAAGAGGTGTTTGTCTCCACAAGAGAAAACGCACTTACAGCAAATACAAACACCATTGCCTAAGAAAAAATGCATTTCTTTTGCAGCTGGCCCTTTGAAGGGCTGAGCGTCATCATAAAAATTGTCATCCGAAAGCGCCGTGATAATCACCAGAAATGCATACTTTAACACTGGCATAACAAGTCGCTATTTTTACCTTCCGATGCTGTTTAGAGCTGCATATGTTGTTTTTCCTGATCATTGCAGGAAGAACAGGAGATAGTTGATTTAAATACTGCTTTCCTAAAATTTATATTTACTCCGGAAAAAATATTCATCTCAGAATAATGTGTTCATGGCGTCAGACGACTCTATAATGGTCTTGTAGTGAAGGGAATTACATGGATCGTTCCCGCTTTTTTCCTGAGCTGCGAGATTCGAGGACATTAGGACCGTCGGTGTGCCGCGTGATTTCGCTTCCGTTTAGCAAATGTATTTACATCCGGAATACAAAAATTCACTAGATTTCTTTGACTTTCAACAGCGCGAAATAAAGGCGAATGCTAAAGATATTTGTTCTTCAGAATTTACTTTTCTTACTTAAACCTCTAGTACACTACACTAAACGTCAGAGGTAGTTCCAATAGGCAAGCCTCGTTTAAAACCCATGATATGTCGGAAAACCGCAACGGAGGAGGCACAACAATTGTAAAAGCCCCTGTCATGCTTGCGACGTTGTCATTGCCTTACGAAGATCCTTTTTTTTTCAGGGTACACACACAATCCAGCTGAAGATTGGTACACCCCCTCAAGAGTTTACCGTCTTGATTGATACTGTGGGACCAACTTGGCTAACCGCGTACAACTGCACTCCAACAGAGCCGTGCTGTGCGTATGCGATTAATTGTGGCGCCAGTATTAAGCTATTAGGGATGCAAGGTGCACATAAGAGCGTACAGGACAGAGATGTGCGCATGTGTATGCATGCAAAAAATCTAAGATATCTGTCTGGTGGAGACGTGGTGAACGTGTAATACACTGATACACCGGATACACTGAGAGAAATTACACGGGAAGCCATATGTTTCCTTCGTCAGAAAAAAATGCCACTGGGAGAATAAAAACATCAAAAACAGTATTAAATGCAACGCTAGATATTCACGCAAGGAGACATAGAAAGTACTAACAGTAGGAGGCTTAAATATTGTTATTTTCTGACATTTATCTTTTGAAACTCCTATGGTGATTATCGTGAACGCGCTCACCAGAATACAACGTTGCAGTTACGAAACCTTCGGTTCCTTCGTCCGCTGGAGGCTCTTCGTTTTGAAAGCAGCAGTAGTTATAGCTGCAGAGGCAAGACGATTCTTTCACGATGTGGGCATAGCGAAAAGCGACTTTTTTATAATTTTTTGCGTATTGCACAGCTCTCAGGCAAAAAAAAAGAAATGAACAAAACCTTCATTACAAGAGAGGGATGGCTGTCACTCACTGTTGGGGAATTAGAGATAGGGCTGTATATGGGCAGTAGTATTTCTTCTCGGGAATTTTCGCAGCATTAAACCTGTGCGTGGAACCTTGGTCAACCTCTCCTACACTACTCGAAGCAGGTCGCTCTAACTACCCTAAACCGGGATGGCATGTTCTTCGGAATTGTGGAAAAAGGCGTTTATGAACTTCGCCACTCTTTGTTTTCTAGAAGTATTTGCGCACTATATATATATATATATATATATATATATATATATATATATATATATATATATATATATATATATATATATATATATATATATATATATATATATATATATATATATATATATATATATATGTATATATATATATATTCACCAAAAACTGGAAAATATAACAGGATTTAATTCACCACGTTTTGCCTGGAGGACCAGCCTTTTTCCACTAGCCTTCATACTCGAAAAAGGCTGGACCTCCGGCCGAAACGTGGCGAATTAAATCCTGTTATGTTTTTCAATTTTTGGTGATTTTATAATATATTGACCAATCAGCTGCCAGAAATCACTTATACATATCTGTGTGTGTGTGTGTGCTTGTGTGTCTGTGTGTGCTGAAATAAGACCTATCTTACTTATCGTTCCTAATTTTCCTATATATTGAGCATGAAAAACTGCAAAATATCTGTCGTGCCCTCACCATTGCAGTATATATTTTAATTGTTATATTTGAATTATGTACTATTCTGCGGTTCGCTGATGACATTGCCTTGGTGAGTCACTCCAGAGATAAATTGAAAAACATGATCAGTGAGTTAGATAGGCTTGGTCTAAAAATTAACATGGAAAAAAACAATATAACGCACAACAGTTTAGCAAGGGAACAGCGTTTCATAAGTGGTAGCGAGCTGCTGGATATGATAAAGGGATACGGCAACTTAGGCCAGGTAGTGACGGCTGATCCGGATCATGAGAGGAAAATAACTAGAGGAATAAGAATGGGGTAGAGCGCATATGGCAGGTTCTCTCAGATCATGAAAGGCAGTTTACCAGTATCCCTCAAGAGAAAATCGTACAACAGCTGTATCTTACCTGCACTCACCTACGCCACAGAAACGTGGAGGCTAACGAAAAGGGTTCAGCTCAATTTAAGGACAACGCAGAGACCTATAAAAATAAAAAATGATAGGCCTAACATTAAGATACCGAAAGCGGGTAGAATGGGTGAGTTAACAAACGCCGGCTAATTGCATCCTAGTCGAAATCAAGAGGAAGAAGCGGGGTTTGGCACGTTATGTAATGCGAAAGCAAGATAACCGCTAATTCTTAAGACTAACAGTGTGGATTCCAAGAGCTGGCAAGCGTAGCAGGGATTGGCAGAAAGTTTCGTGGGCGGATGAGATTAGGGTGATTGCAGGCATATTGTGGGCGCAGCTGGCAAAGAACAGGGTTAATAGGAGTGACATGTGAGAGGCCCGTGCCCTGCAGGGGGCGTAGTCAGGCTGATGATGATGATGATGAACCGCCAAGCGTGGGTGCCCCATATTATTAGATGTACACTTTAGTCCCGCCATGGTGCATTAGAGATTATGAGGCTCGGTTGCTGGGTCCGCATTTCGATGGACACGAAATATGAGAGGCTGCTTTACTGTGAAATGTCAGCGCGCGCTAAGCACCCCCGGGTATTCGAAATTTATTTGGTGCTCTGCACTACGGTGTTCCTAGTAGCCTGAGTCGCTCTGAGGAGTTAAGATGCTAAATTATATACACAAAATACCGTACTTATAAAATCGGCTTACCCACACTGAAAACTAAACAACTCTGAGCTCAGGATTTAACTGCGGTCCGATGTTTGCGCTATAGTACCTGTTCATATTGTCTCCCTCTCGACTGTGTTCTTCCAGGGAAAATAATTTTTCTTGAAAAATTCCACAATGCTGACGCAATTGTCAACAGATACTTTTGAAGCATTAGTATTTCCCATAGCTGCTGAGTGTATTGGATCTAATGGCAATGAACGGCAAACTGCTCATTCTCTAATTTACATTCACTGATCGCTAGGACTCGCCGTACCGCTCCAGGTGCAGTGGTGCGGTTATGCAGCGATGAACACTGCCCTGGCGGGTCGCTCTAAAACGCTGCCTCAAGTGAGGCTTGTGGGACCCAGGTTGCTTTTCCCGAGCAATCTCTCGCGACCAATCACTAACTTAACTGCCTCCTACCACATTTCGACAATTAGCGATAGTGTCACGAGGTTCGCATCGCGTTGCGGCGGAGGCCATTTCCGCTTGCACTATCCGTTTTATTGCAAACGAAATTATTATTGATTGGTCCCGAAACACTGCTCAAAATGAGCAGTTGTCAAAAGTTCATTATAGAGGAGGTGGCCACGTTCTACGGCTGTCACCAAATCCGCTGGCGCAGGTACTTTTACATATTTCACTGATATCTGTTTATGTACAATTGGAGGAGCATAGTTGTAGATGCCTTAAGGTGATGAATTTATCGACAACATAGTGGTTTCTTATCGGTGCTTGGAGGCTTTCAATCAAGCTAGAAACTTGGCTAAGTATAGTGTAGTGGCGAAGCAAATGTTGGGCACAGAAAAAAACTAGTTAGCCCGACGTTAAAGAAGGCAAATGAAATGACAATGTTTGGTGACGTTTTAAAGAAAACGAGCATGGGCAAGGTTCTGAATGCATAGTACTGACTAGCGGTTAGTCTACAATTGTGAGAGAAGATTGTCAGTCAACGATCTGTTGTGTGACTTGGTGTGTTCTTTCGCTCCCGTCTTTAGCGCTGTAGATATGGAAGTCAAAAGCCAACTCGCCCAGCATACTGTATTGAGAAGATGCGGAATGAAAGGCCATTGAGAAAGAGACATATCGGCCAGCTTATGAACAGTGTTAGATTGTGCAAAGCACGCTAATATATGACGTATTAACAGAAGCCTTTATTGCACTATGCATACCACTCAACTAAGGACGATTACTTTGTACGTGAGATTAAATATAAATGCCTTTGCGTGTTCTTGTCGCATGTATACTGTTCAATGAAAAAATCGTCAATTATGCAGCATGAGATACTCAGTTTCGTATTAGCCCTTCGCGGACAGCAGGCACTTTTATGTCTGTAGTCGGTACAGGATATTTACATCGGGCCTGTTCCGTGCCCGAACCAAGCGATTTTTATTATGCAGAAAGTGTTGAACTCATGTCTATGGTCGACATTTCTGTCACCAAATTCTCTAGGTGTGCAGCACAAGCTCCATTGTTACCCTTACTAAAGGTTTCGGCTTGACTGAAACACTTCCTTTTTCATATGCTGCCTGACATCAAGTTTCTGCACTCATTTTGTGTCCATCTAATTTTCAAAATGTAAGGGGCATCCGGAATTCGGCTACGTTTTTTTTTTCATAAATGCTTAATAGGTTGGCTGCCGCCCCCATTTCTCTCGTCGTGTTAAGGTGCGCATTTGAAGTGACACCTGTCCTCAAGTTTTACTGAAAGAAAAGGTGAAAATCGCACGGGCGCCTTATCGCTTTTCGCAGATAAGAAAGTTTTAGCATGTCTTTTGCTTTTGCAGCTGGCCGCAAGAAGTTTAGCGGGATTAATTCCGCATCATATGGCAGTGAACAAAAAGACGAGATGGCTGTTTTCTTCAGGTAAACCATTTTGTACAAGATTTTCCACCATGAAACTCTACAGCTAGCAAAACTTCAAGTTGAAAAAGCTGTTACACGCAGGTTAGCAATGTCGCCTTCTACTCGCTGCCTCAGCATCTCGTTATATGCACGAGAGTCCTTGCCATTTACTGCGACTTCTTCTAAGTGTTCCCTTTATAGGGAATCAAACAACAGCCTAAACAGACCCACTGCCGAAGTGGATATGTCGAAATGTTAAAGCTCCTTTCTTGTCTCCCCTTATTTATCTTTGGATAAGAAACCAAGTCGGCTGTGAAGCGATAGGTTTACCTGAAGGATTTGGTCAGTTTTGCTCTTTCTGGAATATTTACACGGTGTTACACGCATTGCTCCGTGCAATGTATGGTAGGGCAAAGTCGTGTGCCTAGGCAGGCAGGCTAATAATACAGATCAATTTGTCAAACGAATTCTTCTGTAACGTATCTCATGCTAAACATTTTTCATGGTACTTTCGCATGAAAATCTGACAAGTTTATAAATGAAAAGCAAGGCTAAAATAACGCCTAGGTGTTCACGATTCTGTTTAATTACATTTAATTTTTCTTTCTTAGTCAAGTGTTTCCTCTTGTTATATTGGCTGTACACTACCCACTGCTGTCGCTTTAGACGAATTTACTGTCAAAGATCTGTCTTGTGCAAAGTGCAGAGGAAGCCACAGGTTCTCACGTCCAAGGCAATATTTCACAGTGGCAACGTCACGGGACCTCTTTCGCGAGACGTACATCAACTGGGCGGAGTGGACATCGGACAACACTCTTTCATCAATGCTGAAACCTTGAATGGCGTGCCAAGCTACCAGGAGTACCCTTTCGATGGTATCCTGGGGCTGCGCCTGGGACCGCACTCTTTATTAAGGGAGATGGCTCGAACGGGAGTTATCACCAAACCATCGGTTGGACTTTACTTCAGTTCTGATGAAAACGTCACAGGAGAAGCGCTGTTCGGAGGCGCTAACGAGAACCACTACCAAGGCTCGCTAAGCTTTTTGGACGCAGAATCAGATAGATTCCAGTTCCGAATTACGAGGTGAGCCACGTTTTACATTCCTCACGTGTGGGAATGGCTGATGTGACTAAATGAGATGCACCAATCCCACTCATTTAGATTGATATGTATAATGTACATCGTGCAGTGTTGAGAATAGTTTTCACTACATGACTAAAATTGAAAACAAGTGGTCAGCAATGTCCTAATGCATTTACGCATCTATTAAAGAAATAAACTGCAGCGGAACCAAGGAAAACCTTAGGGCAATGTAGCTCGGTATCTATGTTTCTGGTGTTTAACATTTTGAGGACAGTTTAATAATCACTTTACGACCAAAGAATAATTGATTAGAAAAAGAAAAAGCGAACCACGTACCAAAAGTGGGATCCGGCCCCATTACCTCCCTATAGACAGTTATTATTAGTTTATAATGTACAGAACCAGCATTATAAAATCAATTATTGTATATTCTTTGAATGTTTGAAGGCGCGTGAAAATTGCAGTAGATGTACATAAGTTTTGAGCATTTTGTTGTACATTGTGGCTCTTATCACCTTGCATCAAAATTCATTTTGTTGTAAAAACACTCGTCTAAACTTTCTGCTGCCAATTATATCTTGTGAAAAGTGGGTATGACACGTGATCCGATTGTTTTTGCGACATTCTCGGCGCACTGGGTGTTCCTTCATTCTGCTTATATGCCTATAATATCTTTATGTCAAAGTTTGCATGTCCACCTACTATGTTATAAGACTGACCTAAAGCAACGAACAACTATTCTCAGTTTGCCATGCTAGAAATCAACCTGCGTGATGGTTATATGCTGGTGTCCCCCACTTCTTTCGTAACCTTAGAAGAGCCTTTGCACAAACTGCTATGACCGCAGGTATGACTACGATGGAATGGATCGAATTTTCCCGAGGGAAGGTGATGAATCGACAGCCATTCTTGCACCATTCGATCCATTCATTCGAGCTCCCTGGAATGAAATCCACCCGTTGAACGAGTGGCTCGGCGCAATGTTCAAACGCAATGGAAGAGTAAGACTGGCGGCTGCTTTCATTAACTTCCTTGAAGATTCATCTAATTGCTTGTGTTCTCGTAATACATGCGTACGAGCCCCCCGTGCCACGGTCCCTCAGCCAACACAAGGCGCTGACTTGCACGTATTGCGCTTTCCGGGAGAAATATATTGTGTGATCTTCTCTTACCGCTCAAACACGAGTTGGCAGAACGCCGGAATTTTATTAAAGATGTTCAAAAGGTATTATAAGCAACGTGGAGTGTCACGGGCTCCTTATCAGTATCGCGGTTTAACACTGCAATAATTTAACTATGCGCCGCTCTTTTCTAAATGGCCAGGCCCAATGGCCGCTGCACGACACAGTGCACAGATGTCTCTACCATGAGCTCACTTACTTGCGAGGAACGAATACAGGTTACCTTGGGAGCGGTTAGGGGCCCATTTCGACGCCTGGCAGAGGGTATCAGGGCCCACTTGCACGAGGAATGCTTAAGCGCGCGCTGCGAGGACCGCCACACACAGGCCCCACAGCGCCGCAAACTATCCAGGAACTGAGTTTTATTCTAATGCTGGCTATAGACAAGTAACCTCCCTATTCTCAGAACCCACATGCCAGACAACCATAGTGCGAGCCTTTTTTACCGCTCGAGCTCTACAGACTTTTCGCAATCGCTTTTTACGCTTTGCCGGTTAAGATTCTCAGCAGTCCCTTCAAATCTTAACAGCGGTCACTAAATTATGCATTTCGAGCTTTTCACTTACAGTATGTTTTGAAGTTGGCAAAACCAGGAAGGTTAATTAACTGTTTTTCTCACGGCAGGGCATCCAGAAGTCCAGTGCGGAATGCAAACAAAGTTACAAATCTCTAATACGAACTATCAAAAATATGATTGCCATGATTTACTTTGGTTGGAATCATGTAAGTTAAAGAAAGAACCTAATATGATCTGGGAAAGATAATTTGTCTCTCTTCCAGCAAGTATATAACTGCAAAATAAACTGCACGGGGTGCCTGTTCTTGTAAATTTTTTCTCTTCCGTATAAATGTGTGCAATTTTTTGTGTCGAGCAAATGCATTTTATATTTCGTCATTGATGCCACCGTGGTTGCAAAAAAGTATGACTTCCCTTACTGGCGGTGCTGACAGAAATATCTCAGATTATTGATCAAAAAATTTCCAGCTGCTCAACAAAAGGAAAAAACGAATGTGCAGCAATATTTTTTTAAATACTTATCTAATGTCGCTGTTCCTCTTCTCAGAATAAGAACGGGCGGCGGGCTGCGCGTTGTCATGGATGAGACTTCGAGAACTGATTTTCTATGCGGGGCGTACATGTTGTTCTTCGCCAGCTATTTCTGATGCAACGCTGAAAAGTAAGTCGCTATTAGTATTGAAATTTATCATCAAAATTACCGTTTCTTCAACCTGGAGAAGGTGTATGCTGTTGCGAAGTTGCCCTTTGTGCTTGAGGTCTAATTTATGGTCATTTACCAACGACTTAATCATTTCGTCTCCTCTTACTGCCCCCGTGCATGCCTTCTGGCAGGTTAATTGCTTTTGTTATTGTTTCTCACTGAAATAAGACTATTCATTTTATAACGAGACCCAGACTACCCTGAAAAAACTAAAAAAGCAAATTGTTTAATTTTTCTGCAATTTTTGTTTTTTCAACTGATCGCTATCTTAAGCATCATATCCAAAATTGACTCAGAAAATCTGTTTTGAGTTAGAGTAATATTACAAATCCAACTTATCCAACTTTGTCAAAACGGATGCTTGGGCGAGTTGGTAAGTCATCTTAAACGGAACAGCGCGTAGTTTGACAGGAACAACGCGCGTCTGTGTCGTGCCTCCCTTGTTATTCCTGTCAAACAGTGCGCCCATCATTTGTCCTTTTTTACAATCTTTGTAGATCATTCCACTTTGAAAAGGAAGGGCCAACTTAACTGTGATTCTCGAACTATCAAGCAAACAAGCAAGAAAATCTTGAGCCCCACACTATGCTATATAATGTACTCGCACTCAAAAATTAATGCCACGATTTTGTTAGCACCACTGAAATGTGAGATCTACGTCTGTCTACAGTAAGCAACGATGGTCATTTGTCCTTTTTTGTGCAGCTAATTTATGTTTATTTAAAGAACAAATTCAATGCGTCGCTAATGATGTCAAATGCCCAGAGAAAGTAAACAATATATTTCCTAGCAAGTTTCATGCCATTATTACCTGAAAAGCTTTAAAAAGTGATATAAAACAAATTGTTGGATATTCGCTTGAACTAGCGCTACCGCCCCCCCCCCCCACCCATCAGAAAAAAAAGCTTTTACCCGACTGCTTCTTCAAGAGGATCATCTAATGTAGTAATGTCTGAACAAACAGGCAGAATTATCACCACATATCTCTCCATTGTTTATTACAGTATTCCTTCTCGTCTGTGCAGTAATGAGAACATGGCCGTGGAAAGATACGTCCCGCGAATTCACTATTACAGTGTTTAGCTCCGAAATAGTAAACAATGTACGCTTTATTGCTTTGCGCTCAATTATTCTATGCTGTAGAAAGTGTGCACGAGAAACCTCTAAGCCGAAAATAGTGGTCTCGAATACATCACACGTATTACAGAAGATTCAGCACCTCAAGCGAAAAACGAATATTTTTTTGTATGCAGTACGAGTTCCACTGCAGCTCCACACCAGCTGATGTCATCTTCACCATCGCATCGAAGCAGTTTGTCCTGAGGGCTGAAGACTACAT